>NC_133374.1:30042672-30182793 GCF_049309525.1 Garra rufa
ACCTCAATTTTTAAAAATACAGTTAGTCTCTGTATGTGGTGTTTGACGTCACAGAAAATTCCCATGATGCAAAGGGAATTACAGTTATTTACTTTAAAGGGAATTTGCTGTTTTATACTGGGTGATATACAGTAAAAAACTGTAGAAATTACAGAAATGTCTAACAGTGTACCTGAAGTGAAGGTTTGCTTGCTGGAGCTCAACCTTGTTGCAAATGTCTGTTGGTCTTCTGCCTCTCTGGGCTAGAGACTCAGAACTTGGTCAATCCGCTTTGTCTCTCTCGGATGGAGATTTAGGACGTGCTGCATCTGTGGTTGCCTCGCTGGACGAAGACTCTGAACGTGGAAAATATCTCTTTCTTCACAGACAGAACGTGGTTGTATCTGCTGCTGCCTCAAAGCTGGAGACTCGAAGAGTGGAGCGTCTGTTTCTGTCTCTCTGGACAGTAGGCTCAGAATGGTTGTGTCTGTTAGTGTCTCTCTCTTGTGGAGCTAGAGACTCAGAACTTTGTTGCTCTGTTAGTGTCCCTTCCCCTACGGGACTCAGACTCAGAACGATTATCTGTTGCTGCCTTCCCTGTAATGGGCAGCAGACTCAGAATGGTTGTGTCTGTTAGTGTCTCTCTCTTGTGGAGCTAGAGACTCAGAACTTTGTTGCTCTGTTAGTGTCCCTTCCCCTACGGGACTCAGACTCAGAACGATTATCTGTTGCTGCCTTCCCTGTAATGGGCAGCAGACTCAGAACTTTGGTGCTCTGTTAGTGTCTCTTCCTTCACAGGCTGCAGACTCAGAACTTTGGTGCTCTGTTAGTGTCTCTTCCTTCACAGGCTGCAGACTCAGAACTTTGGTGCTCTGTTAGTGTCTCTTCCTTCACAGGCTGCAGACTCAGAACTGGTGTAACTGTTATGTCTTTCCCTTGCAGGTCAGACTCAGTACTTTGTTGCTCTGTTAGTGTCTCACCCTGCTGGGCCACAGACTCAGAAAGATTATCTGTTGCTGCCTTCCCTGTAATGGGCAGCAGACTCAGAACAAGGAGTGTCTTTTGGAGAGGTACCTTTATACCTTTTCGATGAGGAGGAGATTGCAACTTGGTGCTTCTCCATTTCCATGCTGTGATTGGCTGGTTCCATCAGAGCGGGGGGACATGGGGTAGCCCACCCTTCTTTCCTCTTGTGGAAGTCATTTGCATAGTCCAAACACAAAGTTAGAAAAGTGTCAATAATGTTTTACTGGTGCATTTCTCATTTTCCAAAACACAATCAGAAAACATTTGGTCATGTAATGAACACATTAAGTCCAAACATGATGGGAAAAGATTGAACTGTCATGCATGCATTCATTTGTCCATTAACAGCTGAGTTTGTGTAAGATGTTGCACTACACATCGCTGTCAGTGAGAATACTTATTTCTCTGAATAAGTATAAGATGTGTGTGTTATGGTTCGCATCAGTTCAAGGTTTGAAAACATAGTTATGAATGGATTTGGATGGATCTTTGCGATCTCTCTTTGTTTCACCCATTGCTGCTGCGTCTGGAGATCCTTAGGAATTTTTATGGCTGTCACAGGACCAAACCTTAGGAAGCAGTTTCAAGGTGGGTGAAGGGCAGAAACTGCGTCTTGACCAATAGGAAGTTCTGTCCTTCCCAGGTTTTTGTACCAAAGGTCTCTTCTTGCCCTCAAAGAGGTGTCTGGCAGTTGTCCTGGCATCCTTATCTGATGGCGTTGGACAGTTTGCTTATGTTAGTCCACCAAGATCCAATCAAAATGTAGCAAACCTTTGTCCACTATTGTGGCCAGGGAGGGGCCCTTGCCATAAACTGGGCCCTGGAATGCGCGGTCCACTACAATATAATATAATATAATATAATATAATATAATATAATATAATATAATATAATATAATATAATATAATATAATATAATATAATATAATATAATATAATATAATATACCAGTTTTTTTTTTTTTTTTTTTTTTTTAACTGTACATTCAATATAACAATTGTTTGATGTCACAATGCAATATTAAACCAGAACTGGTAGCCATCTTTCAGCAAACGTCAGCACATGCTCACGTATTATCTTCAATTATTTCCACCATCAGCACACTGTAAACACAATTGATTTACAGCCGACACCTGTTATCACAAAGCAAATTACAATATTGGACAAAAGCTAATTTTCTAAATCTGCCTCATAAACTGTATTCAATGACAAATCATTTTGAACCTGGTTGAACATCCTTCTTTTTTTTTTTCTTTTCTTTAATTAATTTACTTTTGCAGTCAGGCAAAAAGATTAACAACCCTCGTGGTCTTTAGAGACTCCATAATGATTCATAATCACTGTGTGTCTCATGTTGGGATTGGAGGAAGTGGGTCAGCGGAGTTCAGGGAATGGTAATTTAAGATTGAATCCATATTCCACTGCTGCTCATGCAGTCATGTGTTTTTCTCCTGAGATCATTTTGCAAACTCATCAGCTGTATCACAGGGACATGGAGAGCTCTCACAGGATCATATTTACGGGATGTACATTATATTGTCTAAAAGTAGCTAAAGTATTGGTTTAAATGCAGATTGTTTGCACATTCAGCACTGTTTTTCTCCTGACCTCTGCTGGCCTTCATAGATTCGCCTGACTCATGGTTTTAGCACATTGAATGTTGGATTTCTACTATAATGCTGTACGATCAAGATACAAATGCAAAGAAATCTCAGCTTTACCGTGTTCAATCCACTATGTACAGGTCGATCAAAACATTTGCACAAGCTCAAAGAATATAAAAGAGAAAAGCGGACGTATAAACACACCGCTGGTAGGAATAATTAAATCAAAGACCTCAAATGGATTTTTGTGGCTTTGAGTCCATTTTTAGTGTATGTCTTCTTTTTTTTTTTTTCTGTAAACACTAGGGATGTGACTGTATTATCAATATTGTGTTATCACAATAGCAAAACTGTCTCAAAATCATTGGGATCATTGGTGATATGAAACGATAAGTCTTCCGGGCAAAAATTTAGTTTTTAAAATATATTTAAACTTCTTATTCTAACATAAAAGGTTCTTAAAGTTGTGTTTTGTCACAGTATCTGTCAAACGATCTAAAACTGAAAGCACAGTATGGCTTAATTCTTTCATCCAGTCTGTTTCTGCTTGCTTCAGGCGATCAGTTAGTGATCCGTTGTTATCCATGGCTCAGAACAGCTCAGTTTATTCATCAACTTTATTATATCATGTGATGTGAGTTTAGCACGCGTTTCGGAACGCAACGGCCACCAGTTATGCTTTATTTTCTCGGCAGATGATCAATAGCATTTCCCTAAATGTTGTAGTGAGACGTGTTTTTGTAAGCCTGTTTTTAGTTTTGCGTCAAAATAAAAGCTCTCTGCTGTTTCCGTCAAAATAAAAGCTAAAAAGTGCTGTCAGCTAGCGGTTTAAATGCAATCCAAATTCAAAATATTACTTTTTAGTGTAGAAATTAGGAAAGAAGTATTGTAAAGCAAAAATAATATAAATATGCAATATATATATATATATATATATATATATATATATATATATCTTTTTTTTCTTCATTTATTTAACAGTGCAACTGTTTTACAATATATGGCTATGGCTGTCATAGGAACAACAGTAATCTAAAACATTTTGTTATTATTATTTGTTATTATTATATTCTAATTTGTTTGGCTCCCTAAAACACCAGTGTGAATGTAATTTAGACTGAGACACTATACTACAAATAAAAAAGGGGTTGAGTCCCCTTTAATTACCTAAATTACTATATTATTTTGTCTAAATAAATTAAAAATAACCTGCAAACAAACAAACTAAAATAAATAAATAAAATCAGTCACTTTGATTCAAGTGAATTCAAGTGAATGTAGGCATCGTAAAACTATAATGCACAGATTTGATCACACATATATTTCCTAAACCCCAATTAAATATATATTATATGTATACATACATATACTTATATATAATGTCAGTGTAAATATTTAATGTGATTAATTAATGTATTAACAATAATGATGTAAAATGGTGTCAAAATATGCATATTGCATCGTGTAAATGCCATTACATAATGTAAAGCACTTTGAGGGTCTAGGGAAGCGCTACATAACAAATGAATAATATAATATAAAATAATATAATATAATATAATATAAAATAATATAATATAATAACTGTTCATTATTACTACATTTCAACTTAGGTCACTTGATTAATTTTAAAATATACGACTTCTGCTTTTAACCCTTTAGAACGTACGATCACACCGGTGTGATTTGTCTTGGCTGGTCCCTTATGCGTATGATCACACCGGTGTGATTCGAACATTCGCTGCATCACGTGATCAGCTGCTGAATTCAAATCTGTTTTGGCGCTTTGGCTGGCTCTGAGCCAGATCGGACGTGCTGAGTGCTTGTCATATTATCACAACTATTAAGTGTTTTCAACCATATAATGCTTATTTTAGGTTTCAGATATTTAAATACACATAAGTACTAGCAAAACCATGCATTTATAGTTTGTAAAATACACACTGATGTCTATGGAAGCGGCAATAATGATCCTACAAATATATTCTGACAACATATTTTATTGATATTATATACAGATTATGTAGGTAACTCTAAAGTTCACTCTCCTCTTCTCCCAGCTCACCAGAGACTTACTTTAATGTCTTTCGGGAGGAGAGGATGCACAGCTCGGATTCAGCGCGAACAAACATGGCGGCGCCCATCACCCGGTATATAATAACTAATGCGGTCATAATAAAAGTGTTTGGACTTTTAAATAAATTTACTTGCACATATTTCGAAATCGGAATATCAGATATTTCATAATATAGCGAGCATGCTTGTAAATATTAATGATAAAAAAGGGAAAACGAAATAAAAGCGATCCATGTGTCTTACAGTGCTATTGTGGCTGCGGTGCGTCACATGACGCGTCGCCATGGAAACAGTAATGCGAAACATTCTAAAATAACGGTCGCCTAAAAAAACTCACTCTTTGGGGTTAGATAGAATATTTTAAACTCACGTGTGAAAAGGTTAAAGGGGCCATCAGATGCCCACCCTTTTTACCTTGTCAAAATCAGCTCTTTTCACATCAACCCATTTTGTTGCATGCCTCTTTAAATGCTAATGAGCTCTGCTCACCCCGCCCCCAAATCTGTGGGGTGACAAGCCGCCCTGTCTTCTTTAGCCGCATTTGGCCATTAAACTTGCTAACTAGCACATTATTAAGAAAGACAGTTTGCAAAAATACATGAAAAAAACCTTATATGCACTTCAGCTGTAGGTGAAGTTGGATCACGAATGATTTGCATGATCATAGATGCATTTGGGTAGAAACAAAAACGAAAGCAATCCTCTGCATCTTCAGCGGTTCATATGTCTGGAGTAAATGACGACTGCTACGTTTATCATTACATCCAACAACAAAACACCTCAATTGCTTAGGAGACATTCTTGTCTACGTCCCAGCCCCGGCATCGAAACAATGAAGGTCGGACAGTTCGCGGCTCACTCACTGCCTAAGGTAAGACGGCGGTGTCAATCAACTATCGTGGGCGTGGCCTTTTTCTTTGTGATGTCACATAGCCAAGAATAAAAGAATGGCT
This sequence comes from Garra rufa, assembly GCF_049309525.1. Lineage (NCBI taxonomy): Eukaryota > Metazoa > Chordata > Actinopteri > Cypriniformes > Cyprinidae > Garra > Garra rufa. The sequence continues at coordinate 30,048,311 of NC_133374.1, forward strand.
TGATTTGAAAAAGGGGATATTATTTATAGGGATTAAAAAAAATACAACTGGGTGCATTTTTTATCATTATAGGGTGTTTGTGCACACACACATTTTTTTTTAAAGATAATCTAACTATAACAGTACATTGCTTTTAAATTTTAAATGCTCTATGCTGTTTATATTTGTTCTTTTGCAAGCACTTTTCTTCCTTCATGCGTGCATGTCCTCACCTCCAGTCACATGTTGTATGCGGTATGTGGGTGTTGTGGAAGAACCCGAGGGGTTTGGGACACGCTCTCACTCTCTTTCATTCCATCTTTATATCTTCATCTCTCTGGACTGTGAAAGCAGATTGCCTCTCTTTAGAGCTCCCCTCTATTCACAGTTTTCAGAGTGTAGGCAGAGGAAGAGGGAGGAGGAATAAAAGCCGGTCAGGATGGCCTTCAGTTACAGAGAACTTACTAAGCGTAAAAGAAAAGAAAAAAAGACACAGCTGTCATGATCACAGCGCGATAGATAACTCTGTCCTCCACTTCTGTGATATTTCCCCATAACTGCCGGCTGTTCAGGGTTCATTGTCACAATAAGGAACTCTCAGGCTGGTCAAAGGATTTGAAGTATTCTTGGGAGTGTCAGCACTGATTCTATACACATGATCAACTGCACACAGCCTGCAGCACATATATTCATCTTACCAGATACCAAAACCATGCAGGGTTCAATAAAAACACTGCTATCTTTCATACAAGAAAGAAGACTTGGAATATTGTGCTCACCCAAGTGAAAATAAGTACACTTTAGCATACTTTTAATAATGAGTACTTATTATTGAAATAACATACTTGAAAACAATATAATTAAGTGTGAACTGAGGTGTTCGGTCACTTATGTACATGTTAATTACAGTTAAATGAAAATGTGTTATAGTTTAAATTAATATTAAATGCGATTAGCTGAAGTTTAGAGCACTTTTTTGATCAACTTAAGCTTTATACAACAGTTCTTTGTGGTCTTCAACTCTGACACCATTTGTATAACTCAGATTGCAGTATTTTTCACAGTGAGTGTCATGGCAGACACCCAAATTCACTATTATTTTATAAATAATACTATTTTTGGGTCACAGAATGTAGTTTTAAGAGAGTTTTTTTATTTATGTATTTATTTATTTTTAGGCAAGACTGTTTTTGTTAAGACTTCAAATATGTGATTTGTTAATAAAGATAACGTCTATTTGAAAATTTGCTTCAGTGCTTTCGGAGATGTGATTTCCAGAGCGTCAGCAGCCGCCTTTGGTCTTATTAATCTGTTATTTGTTCCAGAGCAAATCGTTTTAGCTGAGGGCAAAGTCTGGCTGTTTGTTGTTGTTTATTAAATATTATTTTTCAATAAATAGCATTTAATACAAATAATAGTAGTATTTAGTAATTGTATCAGCGACAAGAGACTGTTATAATAAGTGAGTCAGCATTAAACACTTTAATACTGAAAGAGAATGAAATGTGGTTGTAAACAAGGAAGTTATTTTTTTCTTTGAACAAAACATTGTAAGACACAGCCAACAAATGCACTGAGCAGCGCTGTCATCGAAAATCACCCTTAACAGATTAAAGGATAGTACGACAAAGATATTGTTTTCCTCAGCGGACATTCAAACTAATGTTTTATTGTGGATATGATATTGAGCTGAAGAATGAATGCTGTATTAGATGCAGGTAATCACACTCGCTCAGTCCATCACTCTTTCAAATTAGTAACAGAGGCTTGAGCTCAGCTGTTAAATTGACAAACTGAGATTTAAATTTGTGGCAGAAGGATGTAGTTCTTACAAAATAGGGTTTTAACACACACACACACACACACACACGTCACTACGAACACCTTTTGTCAGCAATTAAGCACACTTTTTGTGAGTTATTCCATAACATTTAGTGTTTATATGTGTACAACTGTTCAGAACTGTGCTGGCTAACCAAGCGCTTATTAGCATCTTTGAGCTAGCTTTAAAAGTATCTAAAGTTGTCACAACTGAAACAGTCCCTACTGAAACATTTGGTGAAGTTTCGGTAGTGACATCTTTGTTTTTTGTTTTTTTTGGGTGCTATCCCATAGTATTGTTTTGGTAGTGACAAAAGGGAACACATTTGAGGGAAATAAGCAACATTTTTGTACAGTCATGCAAATTTGCAGTATTTTAGTAGTGTTTTAGTATGTGGGTTAAAATTCTGTAATGTGATGTGGTCGCTACAAAAACATTACTGTCACTACCGAAAATTTGCTGTCATGACATGGCAAAACATGGGATGTTTTTTTTTTTTTTTTTTTTTTTTAAATAAAGTATGCTAAATCATCAGCTAAAATGTGATTATAGTGTTTGGTTTAATGTATATTCAAACTAATCAGCTTTAACTTTGAAATCATTATTATCATCCTTTTGCCTTTTACAAAGTGAAATTGGATTGAAAATACAACAAATCTCATAAATCACACATTACATTAATATTATATATACAAGTGTAACCCATGTTAAAATATGACATGAATAAGAATAAATAGTTTAAAAGCTGTATAAATAAATTTGAAAGTTAAGTGATTCATTTAATGTAAGTTAATTCATCAGAGTTAAAAATGTTAATAATGTTAATACAGCAATTTAATGTTTAAGGTTAAAAGTACGCTGACAGAAAATTCATAGCACTGCCCCTTTAAGGGATTAGTGACGCTGCAGTAGAGGCCTGACGGAGTGAGCAGAGGAGAGATCGGAGAGAACAAACTGCGTTTAATAAGCAAAGAAAAGAGTAAAAAAAGTTGATTTTGCAGTTGAAAAACATAACTTACCTGGTCGGGAACTGACGGGGACTTTATGAGAACTAATCCACACCGGTTTTGGTGAGTTTGAGTTGTTTTCTTGCATTTTGCTGTATTGTATTTACGTTATTTTTTTTTTGTGGAGAGCTAACATTGAAACGTAGCTGTTTACAAGGAAATGCTTCGCCATAAACTGTTTACCAGTTACTATTTTGGGTTTATGAAAACTGTGAATGCTATAAAAGTGAATGTATGTTTTGCAAATGAAAGATGTGTGCAGTAGTTGTGTGGAAACGGAGCCGTGAATTAAAAGAGACCGCTTCGCCGCCATTTTAGAGCTGAAAAAGCACTGTAGCAGTAATGTTACAACTCAGAAACTGTGAAACATTTATTTGTGTAATATGAGGAGTTAAAAAATTGATTTATTGTGCTTATGACCTGTTATACAGGTCAGGTTTTTTGCTTGGTTTGAAGCTCGGTCGGAGCGAGGATTGGCCTGCAGTGTGCGGATGTGCACATGCACAGACGGGATTCAAGATGGCGAGCCAGACCCAGACTTTCAACTCATCTTTTCCATCGCATCAGTGAGGAAATCTCCTGTATATGGTGACTCGCTGCCAGAGTGGTAGGAGTATCAGGAATTTGTTTTGAACTGAACCGGAAACTGTTTGAATTATTATTTTTGGACAGAATCGAACTGAAACTCTCCATTGAACTGAATAATTGAACTCACATTTGGACTTGAACTTGAGTTTAAGGTTCATACTTTTATTTTCATACAGAGTTCCTATGTTGAATGTGACATGAAATGTTTGTGGTCCACTTTGATTTGATTGTGTAAGTTGAAGGTATTTTCTTACCTGTAAAAGAAAGGAAGAGTCTGACAAAAATAATTTAGACAAACTGAAAAATAAGGAAAAAAGAGTGAAATACCTTTTCACTGATTACAGTTACCTCAATATTAAGGACCTGCAGGGTATATTTTTCTGTTTTGTTTTTACATATTTCATGTGTGTTGTATTCAGTAAAGTGCCGGCTTTTTGTATTTAAAGCAACGGTCTCTGGTGTAATTATTTTTGCTCCCCACTCCTTAGAACCTAGAACTGGTCCAGTGGCGCAGTAAGTGGTGTGATACCGGTGCTACAACTTGGCGAGCCAGCCAGGAGTGGCTTAAAGCATTTAAAACTAGAAACCAGAGACCGTATAGTATTGTTATCAGTGATTCATTATGGATGTTATTCAAGCAAGTAGTGTGAAAATCCCTAACTCGGTCATAGTTAGTGGTATAGCCGGTACAGAAGCTGATGAAGAACTATATGATTTCCTGAAACAATATGGTTCCATTCAAAGGGTAATCCCAGTAGATTTCGCTGAGCCAGCGTCAGACAAACAGGCTGTAGTAGAGTATGTGTATGGGACAGCTATGCAGTCTCTCTTACCTTCATTGCCACACAGACTCAACAGTAAGACTCAGACTGATGTCACTTATCACATTAGAGCCTTAGCCAGTGTCTACACACCTGTAGTTAGCAAAACAGCTACACAGACTTACCTTTCAGAGTTAAAGGACATTGCAAAACTGACTGGCAAAGACTTTGCAGCTGTCCTCAGAGAAGAGCTCTCCGTCATCAGTGAGAGTGTCGATCTAGATCAATCGGAAACCCAAGATGAAGATGCGGAACAGAACTCACCTGATACCCCAGGGCAATATGGTCCTGAAAATGCTGCACAGGTAAGCCCCCTGCCCAGTACAGCCCCGGGGCAGCATGTTCAACATCATTGGTCTCCACCACCATCTAAAGAAAAGACACAGCCTGCTCTGAAACTTTCTGACGTCAACCCACCTGACATACAAAAAGTAATAGTCGAGCACATAGTGAGAAATGAAGATTCTGCTCTGCAGGTGCACACTTCTTTGAGACTTAGACCCTTCTCTGGGCGCTTTCCTTGATCTAACAATGAAGTAGATTATGAGACATGGCGTTCCAATGTGGAACTTCTCCTTAAAGACACAACACAGTCTGATCTTTACAAGTCACGGAAGCTTCTTGAAAGTCTCTTATCACCTGCCATCGATATTGTGAAGCACCTGACACCTGAATCTCCCCTTAATGCGTACTTAGAGATCTTGGACTCCGCTTTCGGCACTGTCGAGGATGGAGATGACCTTTTCGCAAAGTATCTTAACACAATGCAAGATAACGGTGAGAAACCCTCAGCTTATCTACAACGGCTGCAGGTGATGCTGAACACCACCCTCAGGAGGGGAGGTGTAACCGCAAGCGACCTTGACCGGCATCTTCTCAGACAGTTTGTCAGAGGCTGCTGGGACAACATCTTGATAGCTGAACTCCAGCTAGAACAAAAGAAACAGAACCCACCTACCTTTGCTGAACTTCTCCTGTTACTCCGCATAGCAGAAGATAAGCGTGCTTCCAAAGCATCCCGCATGAAACAGCACCTCAATATTGCAAAGCCAAGAGTGTCTTCTTACTATCAGGGTATTTGTGTGCAGAGTGAGGAAAACTGCAATCCATCTCAACCAGCTCTTGATCACAGGTCCGAAATCCGAGACCTAAAGAAACAAATAGCTGATTTACAGTCCCAGCTCACACGTCTTACACAGAAAGACAGTAGGAAGACTAAATCAACTGCCAGACCAGAAGCTCCCAAAACAGCCATCACTCCAACATCTCAAAGGCCGCACCACAGCCGGGATGTAAACAACAACACAAGCAATAGACCAAGGCCCTGGTATTGCTTTAGATGTGGGGAGGACGGACACATTAAACCTCAGTGTGAAAGTGAGCCGAACCCATCTCTTGTAGCTGAGAAGAGGAAGCAGCTAAGAGAAAAGCAGTTAACATGGGACAATGAAAATGGTGCTTCAAAGCCTAATCATTTAAACTAGACCCAGTTCTGGTTGTGGGACAAACGGGGACTGGAACACAGACAAAGTGTCCCAAAAAGAAGCTGCATAGAGCCCGTGTATACTTTCACACCCAAAAACAGACAGTGACCCTGCCAAAAGGGCTTATTGGAGCCAAGTGCACTGCACAAGTGACCATATGTAACAAAGACTGCAGATGCTTGTTGGATTCAGGCTCCCAAGTAACAACGATCCCCAACTCTTTCTATTTAGAGAACCTGTCACACTTACCTATGAATTCCTTGAATGATCTGCTTGAGGTGGAAGGAGCCAACGGCCAAAGCGTCCCTTGCCTTGGCTATGTCGAAGCCACCATCAGATTCCCAAAGAACGTGTTTGGAGCGGACATTGAGGTGCCCACACTGGTTTTGGTTGTACCTGACATGCGCTCCACCTTGTCATCAGTGCTTATAGGCACAAATACTTTGGATGTTCTCTATGAAAAGTATGCAGATATCGCACCTCAGGATTATGAGTCTCTTCCCTACGGCTACAAAGTTGTCTTAAAGACCCTTGAAATCAGGAAAAGACAGTCTGTTGATTCCAATTTAGGAGAGGTGAGGCTTCATAGTAGGGAATTTGAGACTATTGCAGCTGGACAGACCAAAGTTCTTAAAGGATCAGTGAGCCGCAGGACAACTGATGTTGGAAAATGGGTGATGATAGAGTCACCAAAGTCATCTTCCCTGCCAGGTGGCATCCTGGTGACAGATAGCTTGGTAAGCCTACCACCAAAACTACCACGCTGCATACCAGTCATGCTCAAGAATGAGTCACATCATGACATCACCCTATCCCCAAAAGCTGTAATAGCAGAGATACATGCTGTCAAGAGTGTTCAATCAATTAAGACCCCTGACTCAGACCTTCCCACAAAACCTGACCGAAAATTAAATCTCAACCTTGACTTCACTGACTCTCCCGTACCCAATGAGTGGAAAGAGAGGATAACTGAGAAATTAAGTGCCATGCCGGAAGTGTTTGCACTGCACGAGCTTGATTTTGGTCGCACTGACAAAATAAAACACCACATAACCCTCAGTGACGAGACAACATTCAAACATAGACCAAGACCTATACACCCCCAAGATATAGAGGCTGTGCGTAACCATCTCCAGCAACTCCTTGATGCAGAAGTCATCCGTGAATCGGAGTCACCCTTCTCCTCGCCGATTGTCGTCGTCAGGAAAAAGAATGGCGATGTCAGACTCTGCATAGACTACAGAAAATTGAACGCCCAAACAGTAAAAGATTCATATGCCTTACCTAATCTTGAAGAGTCATTCTCGGTGTTGACAGGGTCCAGGTGGTTCTCAGTGCTCGATCTCAAATCAGGCTTCTATCAAATAGAGATGGAGGAAGCAGACAAACATAAAACCGCATTCGTCTGCCCACTAGGATTCTTTGAGTTCAACAGGATGCCTCAGGGGATAACTAATGCCCCTAGCACATTCCAGGGGCTTATGGAGCGCTGTATGGGAGAGTTGAACTTGAAGCAAGCCCTAGTTTTTCTTGATGACCTCATCATCTTTTCTTCGACACTGGAGGAACACGAGGAAAGGTTGATGCGCGTGCTCAACCAATTGAAAGAGTTTGGCTTGAAACTGTCGCCAGGGAAGTGCAAGTTCTTCCAAACTTCAGTAAAGTACCTCGGCCACATCGTGTCTGAAAGGGGCATCGAAACTGATCCAGACAAAGTCGCAGCATTAAAAACCTGGCCAAAACCAAACAATCTGAAAGAGCTAAGAACCTTCCTGGGTTTCTGCGGTTATTACCGCCGGTTTGTAAAAGGCTACTCAAAGATTGTGAAGCCACTCAACGAGCTCACTGCTGGCTATCCGCCGCTGAGAAAGCGCACTAAAACCACAGAGAACCCTGAGAAATACTACAACCCAAAGGACCTCTTTGGTGACAGATGGACGCCTGCTTGCCAGGCAGCATTCGACACCATAATCGAAAAATTGACAACAGCACCCATCCTCGGGTTTGCTGACCCCAAGCTTCCCTACATTTTACATACAGATGCGAGCACCTCGGGACTCGGTGCTGCCCTTTACCAGGAGCAACAGGGACGGAAGCGAGTTGTTGCCTACGCAAGTCGGGGTCTGTCGAAATGTGAGTCCAGGTATCCTGCGCACAAATTAGAATTCCTTGCCCTTAAATGGGCAGTGACAGAGAAATTCCAGGATTACTTATATGGGAATACGTTCCTTGCTGTCACAGATAGCAATCCATTAACGTACATTCTTACCTCTGCTAAGCTTGACGCCACAAGCTACAGATGGTTAGCCGCTCTGTCGACATTTGATTTCCAGCTACAATACAGAGCCGGTGGGCAAAATCAGGACGCGGATGGGCTGTCCAGGCGTCCCCACGGCAGATTACCTGATGACATATCATCACAAAAAGAGTTGGAGAGGATACAACAATTCACAAAAAGACATTTGTCAGAGGCTGATTATGCACACCTGGATGAAAACACCATCAAAGCTATCTGTGAGAAGCACTTGGTTCACCAAGTGATCAACAATCACTCTGGGGAAACATCAGCCAGCACCATCTTGGTTGTGTCACTTGCCCATCATCCAAAGGCTCTCCCACAAAGCTTTGAAGAGGAGGATCAGCTTGGTGGCTTACCTGTCATTCCCTCATTAGCACCAGCTGAATTAAGAGACAAGCAAGATGCTGATCCCTGCATCCGTGAAGTACTCAGGCAAGTGGAGTTAGAAGAGAAACCCCCACCATCCTTGAGGAAGGAACTTCCTGAGCTTGGTCTCTTATTAAGGGAGTGGGACAAACTTACTGTCTTAAATGGTGTCTTGTATCGCAAGCGGCAAGAGGGTGCCCAGACTCACTACCAGCTTGTGCTTCCCGAAGTCCTGAGATCCTTGGTTCTCAAGAGCCTCCATGACGACATGGGCCACATGGGCATAGAGCGCACTCTAGATCTCGTCCGGAAGCGTTTTTATTGGCCCAAAATGTCAGCCGAGATAGAAGCTAAGGTCAAAACCTGCAACCGCTGCATACGACATAAGGCTATTCCTGAGAAAACCGCACCACTCGTCAACATCGTCGCTACAAGACCACTTGAACTTGTGTGCATGGACTTTCTCAGTGTGGAGCCGGACTCCAGTAACACCAAAGACATTGTGGTCATTACTGACCATTTTACGAAATATGCAGTGGCTGTCCCCACCCCGAATCAGAACGATAAAAGAATTGTGTGAGCTCATTGGTACTCAAAAGATAAGAACCACCCCTTACCATCCGAGAGGGAACCCTGTAGAACGCTTCAACAGGACCCTGCTCAATATGTTGGGAACCCTCGAGAATCAGAAAAAGAGTCACTGGCGGGATTACGTCAAACCATTAGTACATGCTTATAATTGTACTAAAAACGAGACAACTGGTTTTACCCCTTACGAGTTAATGTTCGGGCGTCAGCCAAGATTGCCAGTTGACCTAGCCTTTGGCCTACCAGTCAATCACCAGCCAGGCTCACACTCGCAATATGTTCGCAACCTGAAATCCCAACTCGAAGACAGTTAACAAGGAGCAACTGAGAATGCTAAAAAGACAGCCAGTCGCAACAAAGCGAGGTTTGACAAGCATGTTGTTAATTCCATCTTGAAGGAAGGTGACAGAGTCTTGGTTCGAAACGTCCGCCTTAGAGGCAAGCACAAATTGGCCGACAGGTGGGAGTCCGATGTGTATATTGTCCAGAGGCAGTCTGGAGACGTCCCAGTGTATGTCGTGAGGCCTGAGACAAGAGATGGTCCACAAAGAACTCTTCATCGTGACCTCCTGCTGCCATGCGGTTTCCTTCCTGTGACCTCAATCGAAAGTGAAACTAACCCATCAATGGCAGTGAGACGACCAAGAACTCGTCAACATCCTAAAAATGACAGTTCAGATAGAGCTGATGAGGATGAATCCCAATCTGACTCTGAGGAATATCACTATGATGGACACAGAACCCTAAGAGTGGAAACATTAGGTTTTGACCCGACCCCTGAACCGATAGAACACTCACCAGAAAGGATTGATCCGGAACCCTCCAAAGAGTTGACTGCTGTTAAGCAAGATCCTTCAAACATAGCCAAAGCTTTTCCTGAAGATGTTCCTGCAGACTGTGACTTACCTGATCCTGCAGACTATGACTTACCTGATGCTGAAGAGAGCAGCCCAACCGTTGGACAGGAAACTGGAAACCTACCTGAGGAAGGCCTGGATGATGTCCATCCTTCTACTCAACCTGTTCAGAAGGGCAAAGAAAACACAAGTGTTATGGACCAAACTGACATCCAGACAGAAGGTGACTGTTCTAGAAGACCTATCAGAGACAGAAAAGCGGCTAAAAGACTGACTTACCCTGAGTTAGGGAACCCGTTGGTTACAATAGTTCAGTCTTTGTTTCAAACCTTGAGTGATGTGTTTACAGATTCCCTTGAAGAGCCTAGCTTTCCAAAAAACCCTAGAGTTATGACAGTATAGATTCAGAATGCACAGGGATGTGCATTAGGTAAAGAGGGGAGGATGTAACCCATGTTAAAATATGACATGAATAAGAATAAATAGTTTAAAAGCTGTATAAATAAATTTGAAAGTTAAGTGATTCATTTAATGTAAGTTAATTCATCAGAGTTAAAAATGTTAATAATGTTAATACAGCAATTTAATGTTTAAGGTTAAAAGTACGCTGACAGAAAATTCATAGCACTGCCCCTTTAAGGGATTAGTGACGCTGCAGTAGAGGCCTGACGGAGTGAGCAGAGGAGAGATCGGAGAGAACGAACTGCGTTTAATAAGCAAAGAAAAGAGTAAAAAAAGTTGATTTTGCAGTTGAAAAACATAACTTACCTGGTCGGGAACTGACGGGGACTTTATGAGAACTAATCCACACCGGTTTTGGTGAGTTTGAGTTGTTTTCTTGCATTTTGCTGTATTGTATTTACTTTATTTTTTTTTTTTTTGTGGAGAGCTAACATTGAAACGTAGCTGTTTACAAGGAAATGCTTCGCCATAAACTGTTTACCAGTTACTATTTTGGGTTTATGAAAACTGTGAATGCTATAAAAGTGAATGTATGTTTTGCAAATGAAAGATGTGTGCAGTAGTTGTGTGGAAACGGAGCCGTGAATTAAAAGAGACCGCTTCGCCGCCATTTTAGAGCTGAAAAAGCACTGTAGCAGTAATGTTACAACTCAGAAACTGTGAAACATTTATTTGTGTAATATGAGGAGTTAAAAAATTGATTTATTGTGCTTATGACCTGTTATACAGGTCAGGTTTTTTGCTTGGTTTGAAGCTCGGTCGGAGCGAGGATTGGCCTGCAGTGTGCGGATGTGCACATGCACAGACGGGATTCAAGATGGCGAGCCAGACCCAGACTTTCAACTCATCTTTTCCATCGCATCAGTGAGGAAATCTCCTGTATATGGTGACTCGCTGCCAGAGTGGTAGGAGTATCAGGAATTTGTTTTGAACTGAACCGGAAACTGTTTGAATTATTATTTTTGGACAGAATCGAACTGAAACTCTCCATTGAACTGAATAATTGAACTCACATTTGGACTTGAACTTGAGTTTAAGGTTCATACTTTTATTTTCATACAGAGTTCCTATGTTGAATGTGACATGAAATGTTTGTGGTCCACTTTGATTTGATTGTGTAAGTTGAAGGTATTTTCTTACCTGTAAAAGAAAGGAAGAGTTAACTCAGGAAGAAAAATAGGGATCCTAAAATAGGAGTAACCCAGGAAAAGACCGGTCTAACTTAAATTAGTCTGACAAAAATAATTTAGACGAACTGAAAAATAAGGAAAAAAGAGTGAAATACCTTTTCACTGATTACAGTTACCTCAATATTAAGGACCTGCAGGGTATATTTTTCTGTTTTGTTTTTACATATTTCATGTGTGTTGTATTCAGTAAAGTGCCGGCTTTTTGTATTTAAAGCAACGGTCTCTGGTGTAATTATTTTTGCTCCCCACTCCTTAGAACCTAGAACTGGTCCAGTGGCGCAGTAAGTGGTGTGATACCGGTGCTACACAATGATAGTAATACCAGTAGATTTTGACCTCGTGGGGGCATTTCTTAGGTCCCCCATGAGGATCTCCTGTGAGGGCTAGGTTTAGGTGTAGGGTACTGTAGGGTGATAGAAAATATGGTTTGTACAGTATGAAAACCATTATACCTATGGAATGTCCCTATAAAATATGTAAACCCAACATGTGTGTGTGCGTGTGTGTGTGTGTGTGTGTGTGTGTGTGTGTGTGTGTGTGTGTACATTTTAGATTTAAAGTATGCTACAAATCTGCATTTGAAGCAATTAACCACATTTCTTTTTTAGAAGGACAAGTAGTGCAGCCAACTGTTATGATGTATTATTGGTGATTCTGTCTTTTTTTTTTACTTGAAAGCCCTTGTTCACACTATTGCTTGAAAAATAGACATTTCCCAGCCGGCATTTCAACGTTGATTCACCGTTGAAACAACGTCAGGTACCATGGTTGGATCAACAGTGAAAAACCTTTCGGATTTGCAAAAAATTTCAACGTTGATATTGTGACGTCTTTTCAACGTGGAAGTAACAACGTTGATTCACCGTTGAAATCGCGACTTTGTTTCACTCTCTTACCTTTCAGTTTATGGTCATCTGTCGACGTTGAATCAACGGTGAAAAACCTTTCGGATTTGCAAAAATGTTCAACGTTGATATTATGACGTTGATTCACCGTTGAAATCGCGACTTAGTTTCACCGTCTTACTTACCTTTCAGCAACGGTGAATACACAACTGTACATTCAATTAGAACCAGTTTACATTTAGATCAACACTGTACGTACATGTTAGTTAAAAATCAAATGACTAGCAGCAATGGTATCAATTTCAATAAACTATCACATGATCAATATTGTAAAACAAGTTTAATTTTGGAAACACACACTGTATAAATCAAAATAAAAACCTGTCGAAAACATTTTCCAAAAACAAATACATTAATTCTGCTCACATGTCATTGTAGCCCAGTTTGTGATGAATACAAAGTAATCAGACTTTAGACATTATACATTACCAATCAGAAGTTTTCTCACAGTAAAATTGTAAATGTTTTTTTAAGTCTCTTCTGCTCACCAATCCAAGTACAGAAAATTTGAATAAAATATATTTGTACTATTTAAAATGTTTTTCATTTGAAGATATTTGAAAATGTAATTTAATCCTGTGATGTCAAAACAGATTTTTTTAATCACCATTACTCATGATCCAGTCACCTTCAGAAATCATTCTAATATTCTATTTGCTGCTCAAAAAAAATATGTTGGAAACAGCTGAGTAGAATTCTTTCAGTTTGCTTTGATGAACTGAAAATGAAACAATTTATCTGATATAGAAATCTATTGTAATATTACAAATGTCTTTATTATCACTTTTGATCAATGTAAAGCATACTTGCTAAATAAAAGTTTTGAAGTATGGTATATTGGTATATAATTTTACAAATGCTTAAATATTGATAATAATACATGTTTCTTGAACAGCATATTAGGATGATTTCTAAAATTTCATGTGACACTGATGACTGGAGTAACAGGAATAAATTACATTTTAAAATATTTTAAATAATATTAAATATTATTTTAAATAATACAAATATTATAAAGCAGAAGGAAATTATTTAATTAACACACACACAGATGTCAGGGTTTAAACTTCTCCAAATCCCTAGACCCCAGAAGGTTAAAGACTCAAAGTTTTTGTGCAATAACATGCATATTTTGCGCTGCACAAGAGAAACCTTTTTTGACTAAAACCACTTGATCTCTTATTTGGTGGTTAACTATGGTTCTGTGAAAACAGGTTTACAAATGTGTCTCATTATAAGAGATGTGTACATTTGTGCAGTGCAAATGGGTAAAAGACTTTGAGAATGGAACCTGCAACAGAAACCATGTCGTGGTGAAGGGATCAAAAATCAATCGCCTTAAAATTCTTTACGCAGGAAATACCTTAAATGAAATGTATTTATTATTTTAAGCCAAAATGTTTCTTCAAATTCTGATAAAAACAACAGCCTTGTGCATATATCATGGTTGTGCTTGGGGTGATTTTTGAAAGAGTCCCAGCTCTGGGTCCTTTCTGATGCTGTCCCCTCCTCTCTCCCCCACTTATGTGCTTTCTGTACCGTCCTGCATGAACAAAAACACCAAAAATAAAATTTCATAAAATACCAACGTTGATACCGTTGAATATCTTTAACTGAAAACACTCAATACAAAACAAATCTTGTACAATATTTTTAATTTACAGTCCAATAACAGTGGAGTTGGAAACAAAGTGCACAACACTTCATTAAACACATTTTGATGTATTCAGATTAAAATTTAAAACAACATGGTTTTAATCACAATTCTAACTAAACAGTATACTTAGTGAAACAAGTAAAATCATATTGAGTACATTTGTATTACATTAAACAAACTTATAACAAAAGATCAATGAATCTCTACCAGAACTGACAGTGCAAAGTAGCAGATGAACAATTCCTTACCAAGCTGCCAATAAGCTGGATCCTTAATGACTATACAAGGAGAAAGAATAAATGGTTTACTGAAATTTTCTTAAAAAGCTTGAAAGTTTTTCGTTTTAAACCATTTCTTTAAACAATCTTAATTCATTTTAATTAAAGACATTTGCCGTTATATGATATTCAGAAAAGAAAGATAAAGTATGTCATCTTTAGGACTGTTATTATAGGATTAAAATGCAAACACACCTGCAGTAATGCATGGCATTTATATCGAAGAATGTGAATCTCTAAAAGACAGACATTAACAAGTACTAGCAACACACAACAACACCAGATGAGCTAATATTGCTAGCGCGCTAAATGCGATTAAGTTCTAACTTTTGCTGTCTGTGATAATAAACAGCACAAACACACACTCAAGTATTTAACTTCTGCAGTTTACATGTCCTTTACCAATTTGTAAACTCTTGTACTATTTTTGAAAGGTAATAATACATACTTATTGTCTTACCTGATTTAGCCAGTGCTGTATGTTTTCAGAGACGCGCAGCTCCGGTTTTTGTTCTCCGTTGGGATCTCACAATTCAAATACGCTCAAAATAAAAATATAACAGGAAAATATAAAATAATTCGGGACCAACTGAATAATTTCGGTGAGCAGAGGCTCTCATACAGGCTATGCAGCTCACAGCCTCACTAGAAAATGCAGTAACGGTCGAAATTTTTTTAAATTACAAAGGCGCGCGCCTTTGTCCTGTCAGTTTCCTGAATGACAGCCAGATGAACCAATCATGATCAAAGCAGTAAGGTAAAACAACCAATAGGAATTGTTTCAGCGTGTGGTAGCGAAATGTATTTAGTTTTATTGTTGGTGATGATTTATATTTAACATATACACTTATATTGTATAATAAGTTTCATGAAATAATAATGTCCATAATCATTTAAAAGGCAAACATTTCTTTGTATGCTGAAGACATGACCTTATGTTGATTTATAAGTTAACCTTGTTAATTATTATTATTATTATTATTAATATTATAATTTAAACACTTGCTTTAGAAGGTATATATAACCGTTTAGCATTCAAAGTTTTATTAAAGTTGTTTTACCGTTGAAACAACAACTGACCTAATTTCAAACAAATTTCAACGTTGAATTTCGGTCATGTGTTGACTGATCTTCAACCATTTAGCATTCAACGTCACATCAATGTTGTTTCACTGTTGAAACAACAACTGACCTTATTTCAACCAAATTTCAACGCTGAAGGCCGGTCATGTGCCGGCTGGGTTTGTTACACTTCTCCTTTTGTGTCATGCAAATAATCGTCATGCAGCTTTGAAACAACAGTTTTGTTTGAACTATCCTTTTAATACAGGCTGCGGTTACGCTGCTGACAATAAAATATGGTGTTTTAATTTTCTGCATAATGTTGACAGGAAGTTTTTTCGAAAACTTGCAGTTAGCCGAGGGTCTCATTAGTCTCTAATACGAGGCGTCAAGTGGGCGAGAGCTGCTGCTCCAAAGAACGAAATGAAGTGGGAATCAGCAGCAGCTGGTCTTCCTGATTGGATAATCTGTGTATCTTTGGTCTGGGCGGCCTCACAATATGGTGGCAATTTCATTGCTAAGTATGCAATTACTGTGCCACAGCACTTGAAGTAAATAAGCGAAGGCGAAAAGGTTATTATTCAGATCTAATGATGTAAGTGGACATAAACATCAATTACGGAGCTCTCCCACAGGTGCAGAACATTATGTTTTCAAAATGTGTCGGAAACCACTGTTTACATCTTTTGTTTTATCATAATTTAGGTATATTTTTGTTTTCAGGGTCGCTTGAGGAAATCAGGGTCATTGACAGTAGTTGACACGTAGTCGGTAGTTCAGAAGTGGGAATGAAATCCATTCCGCTGTGGCGTGTGTTTTGACCCTCAAAGCTCTCCTGGCACCTAGAGTCGCCAAGAAACTGCCACTTTCTCCTCAAATCATTCATCTTGAGCGGCACTGCATCTCTCGCACGCTCACTCCATCTTTCATCTCTCCCAGACAATCAGCCATAAACACTTCATCCTGACTGGGAGGGGCGAAACAACGCGAGGCGATTCGCTGAAGCACCAAATGTGCAGAATTAATGCCTCTCATGAGGTGTAAATGAATTGAATTCACATATTTGGCTAATCAAGGACAAAGTTTTAATTTTACCCTCTATAAACAGCAGATGCGTTTTACGTACATTTCCACAGCTTTGTGAGGAGACTGGAAAGAAAAAAAGGCCTGAAGGGACGAACAAAATAAAAAAATAATGGATGAAAATAATGCTTTTTAACAGGAACTGTTTAACAGGAACAAGGTTGCTCTGACATTTCAGTGGCGAGCGCGCTGATTCATTCCTCCCTCTTATTCTCGTCTCCACTCCTCAGCCCACGGATTTTGATGCCGTAGGCCTGGCGGCCTGCTTGCCTGCCCCCACTTAGCATAAGAAAAACATTCTCTTAACCTGACGTTGTTCAAATCCAGGCAGAGAAGAGATTGCGTCCATGTGATGCATCATTCTACAAAGTGGACACTCATTGTGTTGTTGCAGTCTCAGTGCCGGTACTTATTTGGTCGGAAAAGGAAGTGAAATTCTAACCGTTTCTGCCATAGACATGAATGCATAAATGCCATATTAGTAACTGTTGCTGATTACTCCGATGTAACTATGGAAAGGTCGATATCTACTCATAAACACTAAAGAGAATTGACAGATGTGGTCTTCTTCAGTTTCTTCCAATCGGTTTTTACAATAGTTGGTTTAGCTTAAATGTCAGATAATAATTCATATTGCAGATGCTATAATTTCAATTTGAGTCAATGATATGATAAATTTTCTTTTCTTTAAATTGTAGTCAAAAATTGGTTTAAATGCATAAAAAAGGATGCCATATATATGAAGTACCTCTCCCATGTATGGACCCACTTTAACTTTTCAAAAAAGAATAGTTATTTGTAATATTTCTGTTATTTAAAGTGTCAAAATATCATGTTGTGCGACCGTCTGGCCATAACTTTTGCTTAAAAAAAAAAAAAAATAAAATTACCCTAAATTTATTCAGATTAATTTTCTGTGTTCTGAAGGGTTTTGTAATCCTGTATAAAATTGCAAAGCATTTGTATTTATATTTTCATCATAATATACAAACAAACTGTGTCCTGAGGGGTTATCATGTTGTGCAACCATTAAAGAACTACTATTTTGAGACTTTTATGTTGAAATCTATTCAAAATTATGACTTTGCATCATATAGCAATTTGCCATGACCCATTGAAGCATCAAGCAGGTTTGTAACTCTTTTTCCAATCTAGAAAAAAACAACAAATTTTTAATGGCTTGCTTGTAGTTACCACATTTGGATATCATGTGGTATGATGTATGTGGTAAGTTATTTCTACAAGTGTTCATTTTTATTATAAATTTCATAGTGAAAAGTCATAGTGACTTTTGTGGGAGGCAAGCTTGTTTTGTTTAGATGGCCAATTCTGTGCTTGTAAATGTTGACTGAATTGGAAATATCATGTAGTGCTACCAAATATCATGTGATGTGACCACTGCAGAGTGTTTTCCATTATAGATATATGTCCCAGATTGGCAGTTTTTGTCCTTTTATATTCAATTGATGATTTATGTACATAAAATACTTTATTTTAGTATCATTTGGAATAGATTTTATGCAATTTGGGTCATTTGAGATGGTTTATGTTTAATCTATGTACAATATGAGAAAAAAATGCAAAAAAAAAAAAAATAGAGCATGTAAATTTAGTTGGATAAGTATGTATTTATTAGTAAATTATTGTTTATTTATTAATAACTATTTGCATCTATTTTACCAGATTCCACTGTGAAGCAAAGTAAAATAAACACTCACCATAGGCAACAAGTTATTTCTGACCCTGCATTCAAGCACAAACTCCAGATGTCATTTTCTAGTGTAAGAAAGATGTTCATGCTGTCATCTCAGAACCTGAGCCAGCAACCTCCTGCTACTTTAAAATGACTCTTCACAAAGACCCATTACAGTTCAGTATGAGTTCAGATAGCCACACCCAGGCCTGATTAATAGAACCTGCCTGACAATGTAAAGTAGACCAAAAGATCCTCAAAAGCTACACATCATGTTGAGATCCAAAGAAATTCAGGAACAAATGAGAAAGAAAGTAATTGAGATCTATCAGTCTGGAAAAGGTTATAAAGCCATTTCTAAAGCTTTGGGAACCACAGTGAGAGTGATTATCCACAAACGGTGATTATCCACAAACGGCGAAAACATGGAACAGTGGTGAACCAGGAGTGGCCGGCTGACCAAAATTACCCCAAGAGCGCAGCGACGACTCATCCAAGAGGTCACAAAAGACCCCACAACAACACCTAAAGAACTGCAGGCCTCTCTTGCCTCAGTTAAGGTCAGTGTTCATGACTCCACCATAAGAAAGAGACTGGGCAAAAATGGCTTGCATGGCAGAGTTCCAAGACGAAAACCGCTGCTGAGCAAAAAGAACATAAAGGCTTGTCTCAGTTTTGCCAGAAAACTTCTTGATGATCCCCAAGACTTTTGGGAAAATACTCTGTGGAATGACGAGACACAAGTTAAAGTTTTTGGAAGGTGTGTGTCCCATTACATCTGGTGTAAAAGTAACACAGCATTTCAGAAAAAGAACATCATACCAACAGTAAAATATGGTGGTGGTAGTGTGATGGTCTGGGGCTGTTTTGCTGCTTCTGGACCTGGAAGACTTGCTGTGATAAACGGAACCATGAATTCTGCTGTCTAGCAAAAAATCCTGAAGGGCAATGTCCGGCCATCTGTTCGTGACCTCAAGCTGAAGCGAACTTGGGTTCTGCAGCAGGACAATGATCCAAAACACACCAGCAAATCCACCTCTGAATGGCTGAAGAAAAACAAAATGAAGACTTTGGAGTGGCCTAGTCAAAGTCCTGACCTGAATCCTATTGAGATGCTGTGGCAAGACCTTAAAAAGGTGGTTCATGCTCGAAAACCCTCCAATGTGGCTGAATTACAACAATTCTGCCAAGATAAGTGGGCCAGAATTCCTGCACAGCGCTGTAACAGACTCATTGCAAGTTATCGCAAACACTTGATTGCAGTTGTTGCTGCTAAGGGTGGCCCAACCAGTTATTAAGTTTAGGGGGCAAACACTTTTTCACACAGGGCCATGTGGGTTTGGATTTTGTTTTCCCTTCATAATAAAAAACTTCATTCAAAAACTGCATGTTGTGTTTACTTGTGTTATCTTTGATTAATATTTAAATTTGTTTGATGATCTGAAACATTAAAGTGTGACAAACATGCAAAAAAATACAAAATCAGGAAGCGGGCCAACACTTTTTCACAGCACTGTAAATCTGCTAATTACATTTAAGAAGGCAACTCTGAAATTACAGAACAAAAATTTTTTATCATTATTTACAAAAACTCCAAAGAAATGGAAATAATTTGTTTTTAAATACTTTAATTACTGACAACATAAGAAAAAAAAAGCATGTTATTTAAATTTACTATAAATTAACTCATTTTAATATAAATCATGGTCGCACCACATGTCAATGTTTAAGGCTACAGCCAAATGATTTAGATGAAAATAAAATAAAATCACTTTATTTAAAATGTTAATATGAATTTATGTGTACACAACATTCTAAATATTGGAACAATTACAGTAGATATTATTATTTTAGTATTTTACAATTGGCCTGTCGAAAATCCTTTTAACCCAATTAAACAGAGTATATCCACCTTATTTTTACTATGCGAAAGTAAGCTGTTTTCTGGTAATGCGTTAGACTTCCAATTCATCAGTTTATAAGCCGCCGTGGGGATAAAACGAGAAGAATAATGAAGTGCAGTATGCGGTAAAACTGTTTGTACTATAAACAATTGTGTTCATATTTAAGATAATACATTAAAATAACATAGTAAGACATTTTAAATGACTGTCCCTGCTCTTACAGAAAACAATAAGGTGGATACGCAAGAGTGACATTTAGAATTGTTATTACGACAGGTTGTGATTAATGACTTTAAACACAAGGGATATAAAGGGGGGTTTCAGAGGACTCTTTGAAAAGCGTGATTTTCATTGGTCAAATTGACCTTGGTCTGATTGGTCATGGCATTCCCGAGGTCAGCTTTTCACCAAGTCATTAGACCTTAGTCAGGTTAGACTCCGTATTGAATTTAACATGGATAAAAATAAGGCAGTAAAGTATAGACTTAAAGTCCTTAACAGTTGCATACAGAGTTTTTCTCTACTAAAAGTGTTTTGTTTTTGTTCACTCCTGCCAAAAATTAAATACAGTGCTACCCTAACTATAAAAAAAACCGTATAATGACTTTTCATCTGGATATTTGAGGGCTGCTCTCTTTTATGTCTTTAGTATAACACTGTGGACTCTCTCTCTCTCATTTTATTCAAACACAACCGAAAGCCTCAGTTATCGACTCTATTTACTATCAAATGAAACTGGAGGACTGGTATTAATAGTAGGCCTATGATAATATTGTGGAAGTGTTCAAAGAATGAGTGTTTTGCACACTGCAATGGACGGATCAATATTTTAAGTCCACATCATTATTTATGTGGTGAAAAGCTGCATTATAAGGGATACGTCCAGAGGCATCACTAGACATGCTGCCAGTTCTGTGGTTTTCCCACGGAACTGGGCTACTTTCATACTGCTTTTTTCAATCCACAGGCTGAAGTAAAACACCTTGCCCTCCGGAACACTTTTCTTAAGATTTATTTTCAGCATTTTTGCCTGTATTATCATAGGAAAGTGTGGAGCAGATAGAAAGCTAATTTGGAGAGAAAGATGGAGGTGGGATCGGAAAGGTCCATGAGCGAGGGTTTGAACTCAGAACACATGTAGAGAAAAAGTGATAGACAGTCAAGCCCGGAATTATTCATACCCCTGGCAAATTCTGAATTAAAGTTACTTTTATTCAGCACGCAAGTTATTTATTTATTTATTTATTTATTTTTTGACCGGAAATGAAACAGGCTTCTCCCAAAAGATAATAAGATGATTTACAATAGGCATCATTGTGGAAAAAAAATATTTCTTAGCTTTTATTTACATTTAAACAAAAAGTGGCATGTCCAAAATTATTCATACCTTTTGCAAACCGTCACAGTCTATGGTAAAATCTAAAGTTCTATACCATTCCAAATAGTCCAAGCTGTTCTAAAGCATCCTAATTACCCTGATTCATTGGGAACAGCTGTTTTAATCAACTTAACGAGTGAAAAACAGAAGCTCTCTGCTGTTGATTTGTGGACAGTCATGGCTAAGACAAAGGAGTTCACTGAGGACCTGCG
Source organism: Garra rufa (assembly GCF_049309525.1). NCBI lineage: Eukaryota > Metazoa > Chordata > Actinopteri > Cypriniformes > Cyprinidae > Garra > Garra rufa. Next base: position 30,069,946 of record NC_133374.1, read on the forward strand.
GCTGCACATTGTGGCTGCTCACAAGTCAGGAAAGGTTTTGAAGTTCCAGTGGCTACAGAGCAAAGTATTATTAAAAAATACAAGATGTTCCGCACTGTGAAAAATCTCAGAGGATGTGGTCGAAGCCAAAAGTGACACCTGTGCTGGCCAGGAGAATAGTGAGAGAGGTAAAAATGAATCCAAGGATCGCCACCAAGGCTATCCTGATGAAGCTGGGCTGTGCTGGTGGTAACATCTCAAGGCAGACAGTCCAACGGACACTGCACACTGCTGGGTTCCACGGACGCAGACCAAGGAGGACACCACTTCTCCAGATAAGGCACACAAAAGCTCACTTGGCCTTTGCAAATGCTCATCTGGACAAAGAAGAAGGCTTCTGGTCTTCTGTTTTATGGTCAGACAACACAAAAATTGAATTGTTTGGCCACAATGATATAGCCTTCATTTGGCGTAGAAAAGGAGAAGCCTTCAACCCCACTGTCAAACATGGTGGTGGGAACCTAATGTTTTGGGGGTGTTTTTCAGCCGGTGGACCAGGGAACCTAATCACAGTAAACGGCACCATGAAAAAGGAGCAATACATCAAAATTCTCAACAACAACATCAGGCAGTCTGCAGAGAAACTTGGCCTTGGGCACTAGTGGACATTTTAGCACGACAACGACCAAAAACACACAGCAAAAGTGGTGAAGAAATGGTTAGCAGACAAAAACATTAACATTTTGCAGTGGCCCAGCCAGAATCCTGGCTTAAATCCAATTGAGAATACGTGGAGGGAGCTAAAGATCAGGGTGATGGCAAGGAGACCCTCCAACCTGAAAGAGTTGGAGCGCATCGCTAAAGATGAATGGGCAGAAATACCAGTGGAGACATGCAAAAAGCTGGTCACTATAGGAAGTGTTTGATTGCTGTAATAGCCAATAAAGGCGTTTCTATAGATTTTTGAGAAGGGTATGAATAATTTTGGACATGCCACTTTTTGTTCTAATGTAAATAAAAGATGAGTAATAATTTGTTCCACAATGATGCCTCTTGTACATTGTCTTATTATCTTCAGGGAGACATCTGTGTCATTTCTAAATAAAATAAAAAAAAAAAACTTGGTTGAATAAAAGTAACTTTAAGTCAGAATTTGCCAGGGGTATGAATAATTTTGGGCTTGATTGTATGTTAGCGTGCTGCCCGAAAGGTTATTGGCGCCAACCCGGAACGTTATTTTGACCCACTGTAGTGTGATTTTGGATCAATTTTGATAGCAATTTTCCCTCAAAATGTCATTGGAACAGTTTTGGCCATGATTGGGCTAGCTTTGAGTATCAATTGGGCTGGTTTTGTTACACAGACCTTGCAACCCTGTCACTAGACCCTTTTTATTGTGCCCCTGTAAAATATTACTGGCAAATCCCTGTGTAATGTTGGATATTACCATATAATGACCTCTGAGAACTTTTCCTGATAATATTTCAGCAGTCATGTCATGTGTTTTCTATCAGCTATTTAGAATCAGAACTAGCAATGCCAGATTCACAGATAAACCACTCTTTTGATACAATTGCTCAAACTGTTTTGTAAAAAGGTTGGAATTTTTTCACGATTCAGTTTGATTCATTCAGACAGTACACTTAAGCACTGAGGCATTTACAGCAGTTTCTCACAACATAATGGGAAGCATTGGGGGAGGTGGATATATGTACCTACAATCTATTTTAGGAAACAAAACTTTCAGATATCTATTAGGTTGTTAGCAATGAAGCAGTATAAGTATACTTTTTTGATGGTGGCTTGTGCCTCAGTACTTATTAAAGGCTAGAAATGCTTTAATGGAACTACATTATCCCATAAATGTCTGTCTTGTTTAAACTTGTCAGTTTGTCCAGGCTAAAAGCTTAATAGCAACTGTTTTCAATATTTCTTTTCTAATTATAAAGTATGAGGCAAATAGCTGTGTAATAAACAGGATGATCACTTATTTAAAACAGTTACACAATAGCATCATAAATACAGTTGCCAGTGCTTTATTTTGTGTGCAACTTTGGGACAATTCAATATAAGTTACAATACCTACCAATTTATCTGTATGAGGTAAATGGCAAGTTTACAAAAATAATCAGATTTTTTTTTCACTTTTGAATTGAATGCTATAAGAAGGCTGCAGAGGACAGTATCAATTAAGCAACAAGACAGCAGAACAGCAAGGAAGAGAATAACAATAGAACAATCCTAGCAGTAAAACAACATCAGATAAAATATGTAAATAAGACATTTGTTTTCAAATAGCACCTTGCTATTATTTTTTAATAGAACGGAAAGTGCTTTCTCAGAGGCTTTGGTTTAATTCAAAAACTGTGCAACAGGACATTATAATAGTGCTGTCATCCATAATGGAGTATGCTTAGAGTTAAAAGACCAAACAGAATGTTTGTACAAAGGCTTGCATGATACTCAACACAGGTCAGACCCTCTTAGCTAGAACACAGTCTAAGAATTAGAGTTGATCGCTTGCATGCTGACATTGACCCTTGACATATGTCCACTCACCTCTGTATGCATCTTGCATCCTAATACCCTGGTTTATTTTAATGGACCTGCCAAGAAGCGGGCAATGATAGAACAGCTGTAAATTATATAAGGCCAGAACGATCAAATACGTGAGGGTTCTTGGATCAGGCCTGCCTCGGCTCATTCTTTATCAGCCATGTTCAACATGACACACAGAGCTCACATGGGAAGTTCACAGTCGTGGGACATAAATTCAGCAATGTGTCACCCTCGCCACGCTTGTTATGCAAATCACAGGGCCGAAAGATAAGAGATTGGCTCATGAGATAATACTAGTTCAATTTGCGATGAGCTGAAAAGACCGGCGATGGATGCAGTCTTATACCCGACCTATCAGTGTGAAGAGCCCACTTGCAATCAGAGGAGGTTTCTTTCATGTTTAGTGCATGTAGGGCAGCTGTGAGTTCTTTGTTTGACGTATTCGAAACTGCTGAAAGCAATAGAGAGCTTTATGTGAATTTAAGGCGACGTGTGGAATTTAGATGCTGAAATGCTTTCTCATATACAAGTCTAATGTGTAGAGACAACTAAGGAGGTTATTCGTAGGTTGTTTTCTCGAAGAGTGTAAACACTGTCTCTCCTGTGAAAACACCAAATCACTATTTTTGTTTAAATATTTTGATATGTGAGTTTCCAGCTTTACCGTTGGTGTGGTTTTGAGGTAGAAATATTTGTTTGACTGAGCAAAGGAAACCGCATAACAGAAACTTGGGGCTTGGGCTTTTATACATAACAGGGCTACCCTCTAATAGTGGACTAAACATTAGTCAACAAGAAAAGGCTTCATCGACTAAAATTGTATAAGTTCATCTTATAACTTTATTTTAGAAATTCATGCAACTTCATCTTTGCAGCAGACACTGACCCAGAAAAAACTGGTTTATTAATACATTTTTATAACATCTCCATGCTAGTCATTACTTTCTGAAAGACAAAGAAGAGCTTATTGTTTTTAGAACAACACAAGGGTTTAACAAACTAGTAAGATATTTCGAAGAACGTTCGTAATCAAGCCATTTGGAGCTTTATGCTTAAGACCATCTTAGGACCAGTACATGACCAGCTAAGGACCAGTGTAAACCAGCTCATGACCAGCTAAGGGCCAGGTTAAACTCGCTCAAACCAGCAGCCATGCTTTAAAACATACCTAACCAGCATATGCTGTTTTTTTTTTTTTTTCAACAGGGTTGACTTTCACTGTCCTGATCCTTTAAGTCCTGCAAATGGTGAGGTGGAGCCTCCATGGATTGGATTTATTGGTCCAGTAAATCCCATAGATATTTGGTTGGATTGAGATCTGGGGAATTTGGAGGCCAAGGCAACACCTTTGTGAACAATTTCTGCAGTGTGGCAGGTGCATCATTCTGCTGAGAGAGGCAACTGTCATGAAGGAACACCATTGCCATGAAGGGGTGTTTGTGGTCTGCAACAATCTTTAGGTACAGTAGGTGGTACTTGTCAAAGTAACATCCACATGAATGCAGGACATTGACCATCTGTTCTCCAGCTAAATTAGCTCCTACTTTAGCGTAGGGTCTAAAACAGTTTTATAGGAACTATCAGTGATGTAAGGTTACGCAAATTGACCAAAACGGATACTAAACACCAGCTACGCGTCATTTTTTAAAAAGCAAAAACATAATTTACTCCACAAACATGGAAAAAAGCAATAATGGCATTTAGCTACCTGTTGTTTACAGCATTATTTTCTTTTCTCAGCCTTGATGAAATGTAACACTACAAGTTGTCATAAGAGATTTAGGATAGAACTGTTTTAGACCCTACTCTGAAGTAGTAGGAGTTTCCCCCAAACAGAGTTCCTAGAATTAAAACTTCCTAGCTCCTGCGGTGCTGTTATGAACCCTGCCTGTGTTCTTCTGTCCGCTCACCACCAGAGGTCGCCTGTTCATTACATTGACTCTCACACTTCACCCTGGACTACACTTCCTATCTCCTATTGCACATACTGCACTTTCACCTGTAACCAGTCACCTACCGTATAAGTACGAGGCCATTACAGTCACTCATTTACGAGTATTGTGTTTGCATTGCAACCTTTCGAAGCGTTCCCGTATTTTCTAGTTTGGTTTTTCCTGTTCTTGTTTCCTGTCTGGTTTTCTCGATCTCCTGCCTGCCTTTGGATTACTCTTTTCTCGATCTCCTGCCTGCCTTTGGATTACTCTTTTGTCTAGCCCTTTTGGATCACGTTCGCCGCTGTTATCGACTGTCTACTGTTTGGATTACTTTTGTGTTTTTCCCTCGTTACATCTGTTTGCCGTTGCTCGACCCCCCTCACTGTTTGTGACTATGTTTGTGCTTAACTTTAATAAAGCTTGCATATGGATCCGACCATCTCATGTCCGTCTGTTACAGAATACTCTGCCCTGGAAGGCTCCTGACCCCTCTGCTCTGCCCTGGTGGGCTTCTGTCCTGTCTGCGCCACCCTGGTGGGCTCCTGCTCCACCTGCGCTGCCCTAGCGGGCTCCTGCTTCATCTGCACCGTCCTGGTGGGCTCCTGCTCTGTCTGCTCCACCCTGATGGGCTCCTGCTCCATCTCCACTGCCTAGTGGGCTCCTGCTCCATCTGCGCCACCCTGGTGGGCTCCTGCTCCATCTGCGCCGCCCTGGTGGGTTCCTGTTCCATCTGCTCCTTCGTGGAAGACTTCTGTCCAGCTCTGGTGGTCTTCTGCTCTGCCGTGGGGATCTTGGCTCCCTGATCTGCTGATCCTGCCTCAGTCCCTAGGTCCACCACCCCCACATGGACCTGGCCCTCCATCCCTCCCCCTTTTCCACCTCCGCTCCACCGCCCTCTGGTATTATACTATGTTTGGAGCGTCTGGAAGCCGCTCTTTGGAGGGAGTTTTGTTTTTCCTGTTCTTGTTTTCTTTTATGGTTTTCTTGATCTCCTGCCTGCCTTTGGATTACTCTTTTGTCAAGCCCTTTTGGATCACTTTCGCCGCGGTTATCGACCCTCATCTGTTTGGATTACTCTTGTGTTTTGCCCTCCTTACATCTGTTTGCCGTTGCTTCAAGTCAGAACTGCGGTGACACGTACAAAACCAGCGTCACATAAAACATATCTTATATATGTTCATCTGTTCTGGAAAAAAAAAAAAAAAAAAACACTCAGTGGACATTTAACATTGTCTTGCAAAAAAGTTCCCACAGGTACATTTTGTACAAATTAGCAACCTCATAAAATATGTACGAATTTTGGTGATATCGGGTTGGAAACATGAAAAGCAACTGTTACAAAGACAACTATTTGCCCTACACCACTCGGTATTCAGCTGTCAAGCTCAACCCCAAATTTAGTAATTATTCCATCAAGTCATTCAAATCTCCAGCCAAAAAAAATGACTTCTCCAGATGGTCAGGCTTCTCAAGTGCTCTCTCACAATGCACCAACCTCTATGAGCTGTATCAATATTAATTCATTCCGCTTCTTGACCTTACCAGAGGCTCATTACTGGACAAGCGGGGTCAGTCTGCGTTTGGCAAGTCGTGTCACGGAATGGTCGGCTTCTAATGAACTGGACACAGCTCAAGCCGTTCTGCGCCATACCACCTCATTATCACTCTGCCAATGGCATTAACAGAAGTGCCTGTCACATACAGAGCTGCCATCTTCTGCTTGAAATAGCACAAATGTTGCTTGATATCCACCTTATTTTTAACATAAGAACAGCTGTGGCCATTTGTAACTTGTGTGTGAGGCTTCCAGTGTCATCAGCTCAGAGTTATATTTAGCTGTACAAAACATGCTAATACTGCAAACTGGTATTTAGCATTGTATTGTCGTAATTATAAACACTAGTTATACTGTTTGTTATTCCTTCTAGTTATAGTGACTAGTTAATTGGAATTATCATACATTCCACTGCATTGAATGCAGTTTTAGTACAATCTGTCAAACTGCTAGAAGAAAATATACACACATAAGTGACATAGTCTTAAAGAAATGACCCAAATACCACTTAATCTAAATAGGCTGCCATGTACAACTGCATTATTGGGTTCTTTTCAGATTTTGATGGAAGTGTAGTCAAAGAAGTAGAAGCATTTTTAAGCAATCCTGCCCTAAAAAACGAGGTTGCCATATGAGAGGCTATTTGAGGAGTTGAGATTAGAGTCACTTGCTGTTTTGTGTCACTCAATTTAAGATGTGCTCTCATCTGAAATCTCTGGGCAAATCCATGATCAGAGTTTAGTTCAGAGACTTCTGATCTGGCTCTATCCACAAGAGGACCATAATACTGAATTTGAGGCATTGGAGACTGATACTTAGAGGCCACAGTCAGCTTTCATGATGACCTTTTCTATTTTTGGCCTTTTTGCCAATTTAATTTATTAGAACAGGCATTTTCAGCAGTTTTTAGTGGATAGAGAGACAGGCAAAATATAGGATAGAAAATTAAAGATGGTTGGGTCTAGCCATGTTGTATCCAATGTGGACAGACAAATGACTTGTTTCTGGAATGTTTAGTTATGACACAAAGAAATTGACATCCATCAAATCCTGACCCAACATATATTTTAATAAACCAAGCACAATTCCAAACGAGTTTCTGTCATGATCGGGGCTGTGGGGTTTCCCTCAGCCACCTGAGGTCGCTGTTCCTGCACTGCACTCCCTTGATTGTTCACCTGTCCTTGTCATCAGCACTAATCACCCACATCTGTTCACTATCAGGACTATAAGTATCTTCATTCTCCCACCACTCTGATGAGTCTGCATTCTGTCACGTTTAGTGTGCTGAGAGATGAGGTCAGGGTCCAAATGCAGGTAAGGTGTTTTAATTAAACAATAAACAAACAAACAAACAGACAAAACCAAAAGGCCAACACGGCACAACACGACTGGGTCAAGAGCAGGATACATACACGTGAGGGACAGACTTCAGAAGACAGCATACAGGAAACATGTAGACAAGAAACAATGCAGACTCATAAGAGTGGTGGGAGAATGAAGATACTTATAGTCCTGATAGTGAACAGATGTGGGTGATTAGTGCTGATGACAAGGACAGGTGAACAATCAAGGGAGTGCAGTGCAGGAACAGCGACCTCAGGTGGCTGAGGGAAACCCCACAGCCCCGATCATGACAGTTTCAAATGACTTTATTTTGGAATTATGATGTCAAGTGAAAGGTGAAAAAATGCAGGCTATATTTCTCATTAAGGACCTTAAAGAAGGGCTCTTGTTCATTAGCCCAAGCAGGCCCGGTAATGAGCATCACAGGCTGAAATTGAGTAGATCACATCCTTTGTAAAGGTCATTCATGCCCTAAAATGTGGTCTGGATATGAACATGTTATGCTCCAAATCTATTCGCTCTCTCTCCCTTCCTTCCCCTTTACAGCACTGTACTCTCCAGTGGATGTCAGATGTTTTTCATAAAGCCAATTTCTGACACAAGGCCAGCATGCCGCAGGAAGCCGCTTTCAAAGTGATGGGCCCCGGGCGCTGTTGGCCTGATTCAGCCCTGCAAACAGAGGCAGACAGAGAGGAGAGATGAGAGCTAATCCTCAAATTAATGATTGCTTTGTTTCAAAGGAGAGACCTCACATGACTCATATTTCCTCACATGAAGATTGCAAAGAAGCTTTGAGAGTTCGAAGCATCGGATTCATGTTTTGCAAAGTCGGTGGGGTGTATGCCATTTGAAAGGGTGAAAAAAAAAACACAAATGGGATCTCCATTTTTTATCTTCTAGACAGAGAAATGGATAGCAAACCTTTACCAGAGAAAAAGACCCCAGTGATCTTATTTGCATCTCCTGTAGACTTTTTAGAAGAGGCCTAAATAATGTCACAAACTAAATTTAAATTCATCAGATTCAACTTTCCATTATCTCTGCTGTTAATTTGCTGTTAATAATGGTTGTAAAAATGAATACATATACAGCTGCATCTCAATAAATTAGAATGTTGTGGAAAAGTTCATTTATTTCAGTAATTCAACTCAAATTCTGAAACTTGTGTATTAAATAAATTCAGTGCAGACAGATTGAAGTAGTTTAAGTCTTTGGTTCTTTTAATTGTGATGATTTGGCTCACATTTAACAAAAACCCACCAATTCACACAATCTCAACAAATTAGAATACTTCATAAGACCGATAAAAAAAAGAGTCTTTATGGCATTGGTTTTGGCTTTTGTTCACACAGCGCTCGTTCCGGGACTGATCCCAGCAACATTCCCAACCCGGGATCGTTCCCGGAACTTTCGGGCAATTTTCCAGAATCAACGCACAGTGTGCTTTCCTAGAGCAATAGTTACATAGCTTACTGCAATCGTAGCTTACAAAAAAACATTAATTATCATTCTGAAACATCCCGTTGAGTATCACAAGCCACAGCAGGCTACAGCATTCATGACACTAGTTACCTGTGGCTGGCCTGGCCGTGCATCACTCAGAAAACAACAGGCCAATTAGAAGAGAGGCTCATGAATATTAATTTGATGGGCCAAAATCGACCTGTTCTTGACAGAGCTCCTAAAAGAGGAGCTGTAAAAATATATTGAGATGGTTTTTGGCACTTATACCGTAAATATATATAAAAAGGTGTACAATATGGGACCTTTAACATGCTTGGATACAGCACTCTGTGAACAGCCAGCTTTTTTGGTAATGAATGTTTGTGGCTTACCCTCCTTGTGAAAGGTGTCAATGATTGTCTTCTGGACTGTCTCTGAACTGTCAGATCAGCAGTCTTCCCCATTATTGTGTAGCCTAGTGAACCAAACTGAGAGAGCATTTTGAAGGCTCAGGAAAAATTTGCAGGTGTTTTGAGTTGATTAGTTGATTGGCATGTCACCATATTCTAATTTGTTGAGATGAATTGGTGGGTTTTTTGTTAAATGTGAGCCAAATCATCACAATTAAAAGAGCCACAGACTTAAACTACTTCAGTCTGTGTGCATTGAATTTATTAAATACAGGAGTTTCAGAATTTGAGTTGAATTACTGAAATAAATGAACTTTTACACGTCATTCTAATTTATTAAGACGCAACTGTATGTGTTAATGATGGTAATAATGACAGTAGTGGTGGTGATGATGATTATGGTGCACAGCAAAAAACGTTGGGTTATTTGTTTAACCCAATAGATGGGTTGCACATATTGGGTCACTATGTTGGGTTATTTTCTAAAACGTTGGGTTATTTTTTTTTTTTAACATCGTTGGATTATTTTTAATAATAAACCAGCATTGGGTTAAATTGGTTCCTGTGACGACTATTCAAATTTTAACGGACGACAAGTGACGAGTGATTTGACCCCCTATTCTAAAGTGAAAGTTATATCCACATTAATTATGCCACTTATTAAGTGATATTCAAGTTTATTCACCAGAATAAGCCATTAATTCAGCCTGGTCTCATTGTTTATATGTAGGTATTTATACTATTACAATATACAATTGTGCATTTTACAATTTTATTAATAAGCGATTTTGATTTTTAGCCCTCTTAACCTAACCCCCAAACCTAAATCTACCCATTTTATAGTGAATATAAAAGCATATAAAACGTAACTGACCAAAATATGCAGGGAAATTGCCATTTTAGTAAGAATTTGGAATAAAAATATTTTTTATAGTCATTAATCCCACTCCTACCTCTAAACCTAACGTTAACCATAACTCTCTCTGTACAGTAATAAAGAAAACAAAACATGACAGACTTAAAAGTGCAATCACAATCATTGATTTATTGCAAAAATATCAACGGCCGTACCAAAAAGTAACCCAAATGACGATGCATTTGCAGCTGCAGTCCTCTCTGGCAGAATACAGTAGGTTTGTTTGAGGTGCTGGGCAGATTTTAAATTGTTAATCGCTTAAAATATTATCCATATTATTGTCCGATCCACTCCGTGAATGCGACCGCGCATCATTCAAACACATCTCACCAGAAACACGGCATGTCGTAATCTGTGACGAAGGCAGGCGAGAGCCAATGAGCGTTCGATTTTCCTGCCGTAAAACCTGACGTTTCTTAATGCGGCAATATTTGAATTTGGAAAATGCACTTCAGCGCAGGTTTATAGCTGTTGCTGCTGAAGACGCTGCTCGGGATGGAGATGAAGATCGCCGGATAAAGGCTTTCATTTGGGTCTGTTCCTCGCAGTCGTATGGAGATTACAGCTCACAAATAAAATCTTTTCATTTTGTAATTATGATGCGTGTTCAGTATATTTTATGGTTCTGTTGTTAGTCACAGCATGTCAGAGAAAACGCCTTTTGTGTCCCACTAGGCAAACGAAGTTAATAATATAGGGTGACCATACGTCCTCTTTTACCCGGACATGTCCTCCTTTTTGGCTATAAAATTATGTCTTGGGGGATTTTGTAAAATATCATAAAATGTCCGGGTTTTTTACCTCATTTCACTGACCGTCATTAATTCAACTTTAAATGCAGCCACTGCCCACTGGCATTATTCTGAGGTACCTGTCTGATGACGTACGGAGCCCCTTACGTCACCTGTAGAAGAAAAATAATTAATCCGTGGGGACGGTTTTGCAATTCGTTCCCTCAGTTTATAAACCGTACTCACGAATTCTTAAACTGTTCCCTCGGTTTAACAATTCGTGCCCACGGATTAACAAACCGTGCCCACGAATTTCCAATCCGTGCACTCAGATTTTGTAAACCGTACCCTCGGATTTTGAATCCGTACCCACAAATTCATAATCCGTGCGCACGCTTTCGCAATCCGTTCCCACAGTTTGTAAACTGCTCTCACGGATTTGTGGCCCCGCCCCCAAATTCAACCAGGACACCTGTTTAAGTGCTGGATGCATTGTTTTGCATTTATTAACTTTATTTCTCAGTAGGCTATATGAGAATATGCAACACTGACAAAACAGAGTTTTTAGCTTTATTTTATATTAATCACCAATAGATTAGCTGCCAAAACACCATCCCCCGGTTTCACAGACAAGGCTTAAGCCTAGTTCTAGACTAAAATGTAAGTCTGAGTTTTTTCAACTGAAATAAAATTGCACTGTTTGATCTTAAAATATACCAGTGCCTTTGTTTTGCCTTAAGATACACACCAGTAATGTGTTTTTTTGCAAGCATGTTTATAAAAATTACTTAATTGTCCTAATTGAACTATGGTCTAATCCTGGTTTAGCCTAAGCCCTGTCTGTGAAACCGGGCCCATGTGTTTTATCCTATTGGTTATTAATGTAAAATAAACGCTTAAAAGAAGCCTGTTTTGTAAGTGCGGTCATGGTACCAACATAAAATAATAAGTGAAGAGTGCTGTTCAAACGGCTTTGTTTTATTTAATTATATTTTTCAAAATATAAAATTACCTGAATTAAAAAAAAAAAAACGAGTTTTGGAGAGGAGAAGGTAATAAGCAATACAAAACAAATAATGTACAGGTTATGTTGCCATTCCTTTGCTCTCAAACTAAATGCAATGTAATAATAGGCCTTATTTAATAATAACATTAATAGTGCAGCATGCATCTAACTCTGGGTGAAAAGCTTATCATAATCACAAATCCGTGAGAGCAGTTTACAAACTGTGGGAACGGATTGCGAAAGTGTGCGCACGGATTATGATTTTGTGGGTACGGATTCAAAATCCGAGGGTACGGTGTTCAAAATCTGAGCGCACGGATTGGAAATTCGTGGGCACGGTTTGTTAAACCGAGGGAACAGTTTAAGAATTCGTGAGTACGGTTTATAAACTGAGGGAACGAATTGCAAAACCGTCCCCACGGATTAATTATTTTTCTTCTACAGGTGACGTAAGGGGCTCCGTAGATGACGTGAAAGACCCAGTTGTCAAAACAAAACAAACGAGGAGCTGCGCTGCAAGAGTCGTGTGTCACTATATCATGCCCGAAACGCAAATGTAGTTTCACAGACGAATTGCAAAAAAAAAAAAAAAAAAAAATACCCGATGTTCATTCGTGGTCGTGATAAATGGGAAGCATTGTGCACCATCTGCACCTATGCTGCCCTCCAAAGGCAAAGTGCAGTAACTACACCAACACTGAAACAGAGAAAAATGCCTTTAAAGTTTTTAGGCCAGTTTTCCTAGTCAAACATGTTGACACTCTTGTTTCTCGAAAACACTCTCGTTTCTTTGGGACAAAATTGATCAGGAGACTTTGCCACAAGACAAAACAGTTTTCATAAAGTCCATTTTTAGCCTCAATTTTGACCAAATGCGTAGTTACTGCACTTTGCCTTTGGAGGGCAGTATGTGCATCCTGGGGAGGGTGTCCTCTTTTTGGATTCTCAGAATATGGTCACCCTATATTACATGAATGCTTAAACGATTGCAGAAATGTATTTGGTTTAAAGTGTCTAATAATTCCAAAAAGAAAGAGAGGCATTGGACATAATCAAAATATTCGAGACATTTATTACCAATACCATTTTCTTAACAATTAAGATGCTGCATGTGTTTATCCAGTCTAATTGAAGTGTGCGTCTCTCCCCCAACTTTCCCAACAAAAATCCCACCCCCTCTCAGAAAATACATAAAGTCACAGTGGAGTCACAGGTCCCCACCAATGTCCAGAGCAAATTTACGCCCTTGGCTCCGGGTGTTACGGAAGCAGACCAACGAGACAGGTAAGTGCAAATGTTAACAGGTTTATTCACAGCAGAGCAAGTTGAAGAGGATAGCGTGCAGAACCGGGTAAGTATAACAGTCCAATATGTAATTCTTGATATGCAGACAGATAGAATGTTGATTGATGCTTTTCCTTTCCAGGAACGACGAGAGGAGAACTTCAGATTACTCACACACACACACACACACACACACACACACACACACACACACACACACACACACCGCTGGAGTTCGGTAGACAGACTTATGGCTGACACACCGCTGGCTGGAGACAGAGACTTGACTTTCAAACTGGAATAGAACGAGAATACAGGTAAGTATCAGAAGGTAAGGATCAAGGTAGGTTTGGTTAAGGATTGTGACCACAAGAGTGAAGCACAATGAGTCCGCTTCGTGCAAACGAGCCCGGACACTGAGTGGTGTGTGATGTGTGCTTATATTGGTGATGGGTGATGAGCTGCAGGTGCGTCTGATTAGAAGTCGGGTGATTGTGATCGCTGAGTGAGGGAGGTGGTGGAACCTGGCCAATCCGTGACATTACCCCCCTCCCCAGGGCCCGCTCCTGAGGGCCGAGGCCTCCGACGTCATGGTGGTCTACCTCGTCCTCGAGGGGCTGGACATTCCGGATGGTTACGGTGGAATTCCTCCATGAGGGCTGGATCTAGAATGTCGACTCTGGATACCCACGACCTCTCCTCTGGTCCGTAGCCGTCCCAGTCGACGAGATACTCCAGATTACCACCAAGACGTCGGGACAGAAGGATTTCTCGGACCGAGTAGATGGATCCCTCTTCCAGGACCAAGGGGGGAGGGGGTTCCTCTTCTTGGCCAGGTTCTGTGGAGGGAATCACAGGTGGGTGAAAGGGTTTGAGTAAGGAAACGTGAAATGTGGGGTGGATACGGTACTGTGGTGGTAGCTGAAGTCTGTAGGTGACGGGGTTGACCTGTTCCACGATGGTGAAGGGGCCAACAAACCTGGGACTCAATTTCTTCGAGGGCAGGCGCAGACGGATGTCTCTTGTGGAGAGCCAGACTTTCTGCCCAGGAGTATATGTGGGACCAGGAGTCCTCTTCTGGTCAGCAGTGGCTTTGGTTCTGCGCACTGCCCTTTGTAGATGATGGTGAGCCTCGTCCCAGACTCTCTCGCTCTCCCGGAACCAGTAATCCACTGCGGGCACCTGTGATGGTTCGCCATTCCAGGGGAAGAGTGGTGGTTGGAAGCTGAGCACACACTGGAATGGCGTGAGTCCTGTGGTTGGTTGCCGCAGTGAATTTTGGGCATATTCTGCCCAGCCCAGGAACTGGTTCCAGGAGTCCTGGTGACCATGACAGAATGTCCGGAGGAACCGCCCCACCTCCTGGATCTTCCTCTCCGTCTGCCCGTTGGTCTCAGGGTGGTATCCAGAGGAGAGGCTGACGGTCACACCTAGGAGTTTAAGAAATGACTTCCATACCCTTGAGATAAACTGCGGCCCTCTGTCCGAGACGATATCTTCCGGGATGCCATAGTACCGGAAGACCTTATTGAAGAGCAGCTCGGCAGTTTCTAAGGCTGTGGGAAGACCTTTCAGGGGTATTAGTCGGCAGAACTTTGAGAATCGATCAACAATGACAAAGATACAGGTGTTACCGTCAGATGAGGGGAGATCGGTCATGAAGTCAACTCCCAGGTGTGACCAGGGGCGGTTCGGCACAGGCAAGGGATGGAGTTTCCCAGCAGGCAAATGACGTGGACTCTTGGACATCGCACACTCCTCACATCCCTTGCCATGTGCGGCCACCAGAAGCGATCCGTCAGCAGCGAGAGAGTGTTGTTGGCCCCTGGATGTCCAGTGCCCAGAGATGTATGCGTAGAGTGGATCAGATCTACCCGTTGGGTCCTAGGGATGAATTGGAGACCTGGTGGACAGCTCGGCGGAGATCTGGGTTCCGGAGTGGCGACAGCTGCAGGGTTCGTCCATTCAATGGGTTGAACGATGATGTTTTCAGGGAGTATGGTCGTGGGTGCGTCAGGCAAGTCTTGGTGATCATGGATTCGGGACAGAGCGTCTGCTCGGGTATTCTTGGATCCTGGCCGGTAGGTTATGGTAAAGTTAAAACGGGAAAAGAACAGGGACCATCTTGCCTGACGGGGACAGAGTCTTTTGGCATCTCGAAGGTACTGCAGGTTCTTGTGATCTGTGATCACCTGGAATGTATGGTTGGCTCCCTCCAACCAATGTCGCCACTCCTCCAGAGCGAGTTTGATGGCAAAGAGCTCGCGGTTGCCGATGTCATAGTTCCTCTCCACTGGGCTGAGCTTCCGGGAATAGTAGGCACATGGATGAAGCAATGGAGGAGTACCATGACGTTGAGACAGGATCCCTCCCACGCCGGTAGTAGAGGCGTCCACCTCCACCACGAAAGGGAGATCAGGGTCAGGATGGGTCAGAAGAGGTGCCCGAGTAAACGCTTCTTTGAGGTTCTGGAAGGCTGCGGCCGAGTCAGGGGTCCAGAGCAGGGTTCGTGGTTTCCCTTTGAGCAGACTGGTAAGTGGAGCAGTGATAAGACTGTAGTTATTGATAAAACGGCGGTAGAAATTGGCGAGACCTAGGAATCGTTGGAGCTCTTTGATGGTAGTGGGTTCTGGCCAGGACACAACTGCAGACACCTTCCTCTCGTCCATATGGACCCCCTGCTGGTCTATGACGTATCCAAGGAAGTGTACTGCCGATAGATGAAATGAACACTTTTCCGCCTTGAGGTACAGGTGGTGTTCCCGTAGCTTTTGAAGGACCTCCGCAACGTGGAGGCGATGTTCGGCCTCACTCCGGGAGTAGATCAAAATATCGTCTATGTAGACGATGATGAAGTGGTGAAGAAACTCCCGGAGTACCTCATGGATTAAGTTCTGAAATACGGAGGGGGCGTTGACCAATCCATAGGGCATGACCAAGTACTCGTAGTGGCCAGTAGGGGTCACGAAGGCAGTCTTCCACTCGTCCCCCTCACGTATTCTCACAAGGTTGTACGCGCTGCGGAGGTCCAACTTAGTAAACACCTTCGCTGTGCGTAGTTGCTCGAGGGCCGCAGGGACGAGAGGAAGGGGATAACGAAACTTGACGGTACCTTGGTTGAGTATGCGATAATCGATGCATGGCCGCAGCCCTCCATCCTTCTTTGCAACGAAAAAGAAGCTGGATGCTGCGGGTGACGTTGATGGCCGGATGTAACCCTGATCGAGAGCCTCCTGTATGTACTCCTCCATTGCCTTGGTCTCCGGAAGCGACAACGGGTAGATCTTACCTCTGGGCATTGGAGCATCCGGAACAAGGTCAATGGCGCAGTCCCATGGCCGATGTGGCGATAGCTGGGAAGCTCTCTTGGGGCAAAAATCGTCCTGGAATGACGAATAGACTTCGGGGATCTGGACTGACTGTTTCTCGACAGGACTTTCGACTGAGGTGACGTTGACTGGTAACAGCTTGTGGTTTGGGCGTGGAAGATCTGGAAAGCAGTGGTCGGCACATCCCTTTCCCCACTTAGTCACTTCTCCTGTGCCCCAAGAGAGGATGGGATCATGTTTCACCAGCCACGGCCGCCCCAAGATGATGTCCATCGTGGCACCCTCCAGAACCAGAAACTGAATCTCCTCACGGTGTAGGACTCCAATCTGAAGGATGATGGGTTCACACTTTCGGTGAATTCGAGTCCGTGAGTTGATCCTGTTGGTTATGGGTTGAATCTGGTAGATGGTGGTTGAGGCTTTAGTGCGTAGCTGGAGCTGGTGACAGAGGGTGTCCGAGATGAAGTTTCCCGCTGACCCGGAGTCGATGAGGGCTGCGACTGTAACACAAGAGGCTTGGGTGGTTAACTGAACATTGGTAGTCAGTGGGTGCATGTTGTCCAATTCAGAACGAATTACACTCACCAAGGATCG
The DNA here is from genome assembly GCF_049309525.1 of Garra rufa. Lineage (NCBI taxonomy): Eukaryota > Metazoa > Chordata > Actinopteri > Cypriniformes > Cyprinidae > Garra > Garra rufa. The sequence continues at coordinate 30,087,033 of NC_133374.1, forward strand.
TATAGGGCGTAGAGGACAGTTGAGTCGGACGTGCCCCGCAGCCCCACAGTACATGCAAAGACCCCGGGTCAGCCTTCTCTGTCGCTCAGCTGCAGAGATCTTTCCCGATTCTAGGATCATTGGTTCTGGTTCTGGAGGGCTGGCGGTTGATACTGGACGGAGGAATGCAGTAGTGGCGGACTGTTCTTGGTAGGATTTTAGACGATCTGAACAACGAAGTGACTGCTGAATGAATTTCTCCAATCCCATGGAATCATCCAATGCAGCTAACTGCATCCAGAGAGTGGGTTCCAGACCGAGCCGGTACGTGGTCAGTAACGATCGCTCATTCCATCCGCTGGCTGCGGCCAAAGTGCGGAAACGCAGGGAATAGTCTTGAGTCGTCATACTTCCCTGTTTTAGATGATACAGTTGTTCTCCTGCGGATACTTCTGCATCAGAACGTCCGAAAACCTCTTTAAAATGAGCGACGAAGGTCTGGATCAACTGGATTGCCGGCCCGGCCTGCTGATACAAAGTATCAGCCCATTTGAGAGCTGGTCCGGTAAGCAGAGACGTGATGAAAGCAATTTTTGCTGAATCTGTGGGATAGAGAGCAGGTTGCATTGTGAATATCAACGAACATTGTAACAGAAATCCGCTGCACTCCTCCGCCCCGCCAGAGTAGGGCGCTGGTCGGGCCATGGGACTGGAATTGACGGGAACCGAAGAAGTGCTGGGTGCCGGTGGTGCTGTGGGACGAACTGAAGCTGGGATGGTGGCATGACCAGCCAACAAAATTTTCCTGAGTGAGTCCACCAGCTCTTGGAATGGATCCGGATTGCTCATGCTGAGCGCTGTCTTGGTCCGGGCTAACTGTTACGGAAGCAGACCAACGAGACAGGTAAGTGTAAATGTTAACAGGTTTATTCACAGCAGAGCAAGTTGAAGAGGATAGCGTGCAGAACCGGGTAAGTATAACAGTCCAATATGTAATTCTTGATATGCAGACAGATAGAATGTTGATTGATGCTTTTCCTTTCCAGGAACGACGGGAGGAAAACTTCAGATGACTCACACACACACACACACACACACACACACACACACACACACACACACACCGCTGGAGTTCGGTAGACAGACTTATGGCTGACACACCGCTGGCTGGAGACAGAGACTTGACTTTCAAACTGGAATAGAACGAGAATACAGGTAAGTATCAGAAGGTAAGGATCAAGGTAGGTTTGGTTAAGGATTGTGACCACAAGAGTGAAGCACAATGAGTCCGCTTCGTGCAAACAAGCCCGGACACTGAGTGGTGTGTGATGTGTGCTTATATTGGTGATGGGTGATGAGCTGCAGGTGCGTCTGATTAGAAGTCGGGTGATTGTGATCGCTGAGTGAGGGAGGTGGTGGAACCTGGCCAATCCGTGACACCGGGTGTGTGTTCATGGTGTGTGTTCACTACTGTGTGTGTGCACTTGGATGGGTTAAATGCAGAGCACAAATTCCTAGTATGGGTTACCATACTTGGCCTCACGTCACCTCCTTTCCTTTTCCTTTCCTTTCCTTAATAGCCAAAAATACATTGCATGGGTCAAAATAATCAATTTTTATTCAGAGTCAAATTTTATTGTGTAGAGTCACATTTGTTGGTTTTGAATTCAGTGTACATCTTAGAAATGTCAGTTGTATGTGCACATTTGTGTGTTTTGAATGTTATATTTTTACACATTCTTGTACACTTATTTTATGAATTTGCTGTACTTACTAAAACTTTTACATTTCAAAATGTATTTCTTAAAAATGTATTGTTTTGCATATTTAAATAAACAACATGTGTATCTGAAAACAAAGTAGTGTTATAGTGTAGTTTTATTAAGTAATTTTTTAAGAAAATACTGATGTAAATTATTATAAATAATTAACCCAACTGTTGGGTCAATTCATTGCATAGGTGCTATACCAACCCATAATTGGGTTACTAGTTAGGTTATTTTTAACCCAACATTTTTTAGTGTGTGGCATTGATAATGATGATAGTAATGATGACAATTGTAGTAATGATGGAGGTGATAACAGTGGTGGTGGTAATGATAAAAATTATAGTAATGATGTAAATGATAACAGTGGTAGTTATGATTATGATGATGGTGGTGATAATGAAAATGATGATAAAGATAACTGATAGTGTTGATGATTATGATGGTAATGATGATGGTGGTAGAAATGATGAAAATTATGTTAATGATTGTAAAGATAACAGTGGTGGTGGTGATGATTACATAATCACCACCACTGTTATCATTAACATAATTTTGGTTACTATATAATCATGACTATGATAATAAAGATTAAGGTAATGATGAAAATTATGTCAGTGATAGTAATGATAATGGTAGTGGTGATTATGATGACAATGATGATGATGGTGGTAATGATAATATTGATGTATGATGCATTGATGATAATCATAATAATTATTATGATGATGCAGTGATTATGACGATAATGATTACAATGATTGGTGATGGTGATGGTAATGATGATGAAGATAATGATGGTTCTGGTGATGATATTGATAATGATGACGCTGTTGACAGAGATGGGCATAAATACATTGAAATGTATTTAAAATAAAAATACAAAATACTGAGTGGAAAAATGTATTTAAATACAAATACAAAATACTGTGTAAAAAATGTATTTAAAATACAAATAAAGTATTTTGTATTTTTAAAATACACAAAATACATGTGAAATTGGCCATCAAGTGCGGGCATCCCTTTAAGGGATAGTTCACCCAAAAATGAAAATTTGTTTATTTGCTTACCCCCAGGGCATCCAATATGTAGGTGACTTTGTTTCCTCAGTAGAACACAAACAAAGATTTTTAACAAAAATCGGCGCAGTCTACCAGCCAAAAAACATGCACAGAGAAATCCAAATTGCACCCTGCGGCTCGTGACAATACATTAATGTCCTAAGACACGAAACGATCGGTTCTTGCGAGAAACTGAACAGTATTTATAGCCTGGAAAAATCCAGACCCTAATCTATTAAGATTAAGGGTCTGGCATCGAGCAATGAAGAGGGCCAAACTCGATGAGCGGCACCAAGCGTGAATTTGAAACTCTCACTGCACGCAATTGGATAACGCCACGACCAATCACAACAATACACGATGTGACATATCCTGAGCGAGTGGATTTCAATGTTATAACATAAACAATGTGACAAGATTAATAACTATTAATTACGACAGCCAAATCAACCTCATAAAACAATTAGGGCCCATCAAACTATTCATTAACTATCAACTAATATGTGGATGGACGCTAGCTTTTCATTCAGCAGCCAGACATATCATTCTGTTCAAGTTAGGCTACTGTTTTACTATTGAATAGTTCAGTTTTTCGTTACAGTAAGTTTACCAAGTGCCTCTTACCATTTGTAAATGAGATGGACCTCATCCACCACAATCCCGATCAGGTTGTCCCGGTAGACCTTGTTCGATAACATTTATCGCCACTTCTTTTTTAACAGCCAGGACTCGGGACTGCCGAATGCTATCTGGCATTGTCCGCTTCAGATCTGTTCCTCTTTGTGGTCGCACCATACGCTTAACTACCAGCGGAGCTAACTGATAGATTAAACTCTTGCCGTATCCAGTCGGCAAAACAGCAAAAACGTCCTTCTTGCAAAGGAACGATTCGAGCGCGGTTTTCTGTTCCTCTTTTATATGAAAAGCCAAGTCTAACTCGGTCATTGTAGCAGCCAAAGCCGTTTCAAACAACTGGTGTTCATCTGTAGCCATCATTCAATGTTTACTAAATGATGTTTTATTAACAACGATTAACAATGATCATGAAGAGCACAATTAGTAATCAACCTAATTAACAGACGTGTATTTATACCACAACCTCACCTCTGTTCTTTGACAGATTTTTAGCATCCCTCCTCCACCCCTTCTCCACAAAACTATTTTCTGTCCTAACGGAGGTATTCTGTGTTCGGGCCAAAATTCCGAGCTCGGAGCCCTTCCATCGGACAGCTCACCAAATACGCATAACCCATTCCCAGTTTATTATATGTAAGTGTGAACTCGTGAAATAATTACGGACGTCGCAGCACTGTCGTCATCAGCTTAGCTCGCCTCTGGCCCGCCTACATCAGATACACCGATTCGATTGGTTCCCAGAACTGCTTACGTATTGCAGTAACATGCATCATTACTCGATGTCAGAGTGTCTTGCAGAGACAATTCAAATTGTGCTCTCGCAAGACCTCTGGATTTCCAGGGTACAGTATTTATATAATTCTTTACCTTTGATACACAGCCATGTCCATCTGTCATGAGCACGAGCTTTTCATCTGGCACGTTAGATGTGTATGCGCTCTGGCGTAGCATACGCAAACGCCAGAAGGTAAAATCTGTAAAAGTTCCGGATGAGTTGGCGCAAGCAAACATAATCTTTAAGCTTTCAATCGGTTTGAATCAGGATATAGCAAGTAATTACCGTTTTGAATAGCCGCTATACACACAATCTCTGTGCACTGTGTGAACAAATGAGTGTCATATACACGCGACAGATCGCTTCTGGCGTTTGCGTAAAATACACCAGAGCGCGTACACATGTAACTTGCCGGAGGAAAAGCTTGTTCTCAGGACAGTTGGACGTGGCTGTGTATCAAGGGTAAAAAATTATATAAATACTGTTCAGTTTCGTCTCTTAGGACATCAGTGTATAATCACAAGCCGCAGGGCGCAATTTGGATTTGTCTGTGCATGTTTTTTTTTTTTTTTACTTTTAAAGGTCTGGTCCCCATCCATTGCCATTATATGGCTGGCAGACTGCACTGTTTTTTGTTAAAAATTTTCGTTTGTGTTCTGCTGAAGAAAATAATAAAGTCACCTACATCTTGGATGCCCTGGGGATAAGCAGATAAACATCAAATTTTCATTTTTGGGTGAACTATCCCTTTAGGCTGAAATATATCTAGACATATTCTAAATGCAAAACTACATGTAAACGATTTTGAAAAGTTGAATAGATTCACACTTTATAGCATCGCTGCCTAAGATATATAAAGTTCTGTCATATCACCCAGCCCTAACATGCAGTAATGTTTTAAACACATTTGACTAGCTAGTTGATAAATTAAAAAAAACAACCATCAAAACTGATTGGCTAACAGGCAGCTAACGCTATTTTTCTCCTACACGTGTCGGTGCTTGTTTATTATTTCATGTTTACTGAAGGCAAATCTGAATGATGCACCAATTTAACTTTAATCAACAAGGAATTGATTATGATGACACCCTTGCCTTAATGCAGAAAACTGAGAAAAGTGGCTGATCCAATGCTGACTCTGCTGCAGGCAGCTCACGTGCATGAGTGTTAAGGTTGAGGGAGGGGTGTGTCTGAACCATAGGTCTGAACTAAATCAGCACCCTGATAAAGAGGTTGATTGGCACAAAGTATTTTATGTATTTTGAAAATACAAAATACTCGTCTTAAATGTATTTAAATACAAATTACATTAGATTTTTCCCAAAGGCTTTAAAATACAAAATACAAAATAGTATTTTGTATTTCAAATACGTATTTTAAATACATTTATTTAAAATACTGCCCATCCCTGGCTGTTGATAATAGCAGTGATGATATAGACACTAATAATGAATATTGATAAATATTAATAAATAATAACTGCTGATGCGGATTAGGATGATGGAGTTAAAAGTCAAGTTCTGTCATAAAACTCTAAATGGTGCAGGCTGATCGGTCCTTAACACAAACTGATGACATTCACAGCATGAAACTACTTGGCACAAGCTGATTGGTTCATGCTGCATACCTAGCCAATGAGCTTGCTGCTTAATTTTAAATGGCTGGTTAGCATTCACTAGAGCATTCTGCAGCGCGCTTTCAGAGATCGTCTGAAACCCTCCACCTTCCCCAGCTCCACCTGTATAGATCTGCTATGGGTTATTATATATGCTACTTGTGCAGCAGCAGCAGCAGCATGTCTTAAATACTCACATCACCATATCAGTCTATCATTAGCAATTTCCTGTTCTTCCTTTGCAGCAGCAGGAGCAACAATCTACAACAACAGCAATATCCAACAGCAGCAGCAATTTAGCAGTGTAGCAGATCTATTTTGCAAAGACCAAACACATTAACATTGCTATATCCATGCTAAAATCTTCCAGTTGTCATGATAGAACAGCAGTAATGACAATGATAATTGGCGATCGCTATGAAATTGATAATGAGTTTTATACCAACTGCCTAGCAACTAATTTGTAATCTTGTTACAATTTATTTATTTACTATATGCAAATTAAAAGTGTTCTGTCACTTTAGTTAGAGGGTCTCACAACAATAAAATCATGCAATGAAAGCAATAGACATGCTTTGTTCCTTTGCCATCCCTCTTTTTAGGTGTCTACAAAATGCTTTTAACTTGTTAATTCAGCACCATGAGTGCAGGTGGTTAGGTGTTATCTTCTATCCTGTTGGCTCAGGCTCTCAAGCAATTTACTGACAGTTGCTTTATTGTGAGAAAGAGTTTCAGAGAGGACAGCTGATACATCATCTGTCTACAGACCTCCGTTTGTGCCTTTGCATAATTGATCAGCCCTACGTTTACATATTTCAACTGAGCCACATGTTCTACGACCAATGTTGACTGGCAGTTTTCTCCCCCTGATCCCAGACCTGCATTTACTAACAAAACAAAGATTATATGGATCCGCTGGAGTTAAATATATCATTAACTCTGCAGGGTTCATACAAAAAAAAATAAATAAATAAAAAATAAAAATAAAAATAATACCATAAGGGACGTTAGGCACCTCTCAAAATAAGCTCTATTGTTGGAGATGAGTCAGATCAAGAATATTGCTTTATTTTCAGATTTTGCGCTTGGCAGCATTGATGCACTTGTATTTTTCATTGAAAAAGAATGAATAGTGGTGCTGTACGAGTAGTCCAGGAAGTGAAGTGAAGATAGTCAAAAACATGGGAAAACACAAACACGGGGTATACAAAGATAAGCTCTTTCACACACTGGAACTTTGTTCCAAAGCCTAGTGAACTGCATACTGCCTAAATAGACAGCTACCTAAAACTGAATCGCATGAGTAACTAATTTGGATCTACACAGACAGCTTGGAAAATATGGAAAATTAGCATGGAAGCATGGAAAATTTACTTACCCTCAGGCCATCCAAGATGTAGATGAGTTTGTTTTTTCATCAGAACGAATTTGGAGAAATGTAGCATTACATGACTTGTGCACCAATAGGACCTCTGCAGTGAATGGGTGCCGTCAGAATGAGAGTCCAAACAGCTGATAAAAACACCACAATAATCCACATCACTACAGTCCATCAATTAAAGGAGAAGTTCACTTCCAAAACAGAAAAAAAAAACTGAAGAACAGATAATGTACTCACCCCCTTGTCATCTTTCTTTCTTCAGTCGTAAAGAAATTATGTTTTTTGAGGAAAACATTTCAGCAATTCTCTCCATAAAGTGGACTTCTATGGTGCCCAGATTTGAACCTTCTCAATCTTTTATTTTTTCAGGTTTGACATCAACTTTCTTAGTATTCTTCAATCTATTAATTCTAAACAATATAGCAAGAAAAAGAAAAAAAAAAAAACACCACAATATATATATATAATAGTGTAAAGTAAAGTAAAGTAGTAAAGCATATTTTTCGTGCACAAAAATATGTAAATATCTGATGACTAAATACGTGCAATTCACCTTTATTCCTCAAGGTGGCACTGATTGATGGACAATAATGACCCGATGTTTCACTCACAATTATCACAGGCATAAAACAAAAGAATATCAACGGCAAAAATTTAACTTGTTTGAATGACTTTTCTGCAGAGCAATTACTGTACACAATAAAATATAAATGTACACTGTTGTCTATGTTGTCAATGTGGTCTATAAGCTATCAGCGATCAAAATATTGACTTTGAAGTCATTGAAAATGATAGTTTTGACAATATGGCTGAGATCGCAAATATGAGTCAGATGCTGAATTTACTGTGGAAGTGTGCTCTGAGGATGACGGCGATCGTAAAATCATCTGCTTAAATTGAACCCTTCTAAGTTTCAAAAGGCAACGAAATGTGCTTTATTTTATTTTTCTGTAATTGTTCTTAAAATATTAAGAGAGTTTTTTTTGCTATTGCGGAAGTTAGAGATCCATCCATGCTGGATATATAGGCCCGGGTCGCTAAAGACCCGAATATGTAATAATGATTGGCGAAACATTCATGCATTTAAAGGAGTAGTTCACTTTCAGAACAGCAATTTACAGATAATGGACTCACCCCCTTGTCATCCAAGATGTTCATGTCTTTCTTTCTTCAGTCATAAGAAATTATGTTTTTTGATTAAAACATTTCAGGATTTCTCTCCATATAATGGACTTCTATGGTGCCCCAGGGTTTGAACTTTCAAATAGCAGCTTCAAAGGGCTCTAAACGATCCCAGCCAAATGTTTTTAGAAAACAACCGATCATTTCACTAGATAAGACCCTTCTTCCTCTGCTGGGATCATTTAGAGCCCTTTGAAGCAGCATTGAAACTGCATTTTGGAAGTTCAAACTCGGGACACCATAGAAGTCCATTATATGAAGAGAAATCCTGAAATGTTTTCCTTAAAAAACATTATTTCTTTACGACTGAAGAAAGAAAGACATGAACATCTTGGATGACAAGGGGGTGAGTACATTATCTGTACATTTTTGTTCTGAAATTGAACTACTCGGGTTAAATGCGGCTTTGAATAATCCCAAATGGGGTTGTAAACGATCCCAGCTGAGGAAGAAGGGTCTTATCTAGTGAAACGATCGGTTAATCTCATTTTCTCCCTCAACTTTAAAATCATCCTACATCACAGTTTTACCTTTTTTTGTAAAGGCCGTTTGATATTTTTTGCATGTTCACTTTGCAAACACTGGGTTGGTACTTTTGCAGCGATGTAAGAAGATTTTGCAATGATTTGTGAAGTTAAGGAAGAAAATAAGATGGGATTTTTTTCAACATACCCTAACTGTTTTGAATAACCGATAAAAATAAATAAAAATAAATAACTGATCGTTTCACAAGATAAGACCCTTCTCTCTCAACTGGGATTGCTTACACTGCATTTGGGATTGTTTGAAGCCACATTTAAACTGTATTTTGGAAGTTCAAACTCAGGGCACCATGGAAGTCCACTATATGGAGAAAAATTCTGAAATGTTTAATCAAAAAACATAATTTCTTTATGTCAGAAGAAAGAAAGACTTGAAAATCTTGGATAACAAGAGGGTGAGTAAACTATCTGTAAATGTTTGTTCTGGAAGTGAACTTCTTTAACATCTTGTAAAGCGAAAAAGCTGTACTTTCTATAATATTTCTTTATGACATACTACAACTCTGGTTTAAATGACTATAAAGTCATCTAAATAAATAGCAGAGGCATTGGACACGGATGAAACTTTCTGCTTTGGGTGTATTGGATTATACTTTGAAAGGAGACGCGTTCAGCTGTAAGCATTGTACATAAAACATGTTGTTTTTTGAAAAGATGACAACTATGACAAGATTTCAAGCCTGAATGAAATTTGCTCTTATAAAAATCCTTCTATTCCCCAAATCACTTCACTCTTGCCAACCTTCAGATCAATACAGCACTAAAATCTTCTAGAGACATCAAAAGCGTAGCTCTTATACGCCAGTCGTCCAGTGAAGGACTTTAGACAATTGCTACAGACAATTACAAAAAAGCGTGACCATCACAATAGCCTCCTCAAAACATCTTAATGCTAGTCACCAATTAGACGGTTGTTTGGTCTGACTGCTACCTGGTAAAACAAAAAATAGTGTTATCATGATATCATGTTTTAGCTAATCGAACAACCTTTTAACATTATGCTATGCTAATGGATAAGCTTTTAACTTGCAAAAGCTAACTGAAAACAAATAAAGGCATTTGAGCTTAATATACGTGATACGTAATTTCAAAGGCACAAATTAGCATATTTTCTTGATTAAGAATAAATACACCATAAAGCAAGTTCTATCATTTCTAATCAGGCACAGAATAGATCAAGTTTCTTTCTCAGTCAATATAAAGGCTTTGCTGATGAAAGGCTATAGGATTCCTATTCAATTTCTGCTTCAATAGGAACTATGCCAACATGAGAGAGAAATTTGCAATCATCAAACCATTTCACGAGGTCTTAAGTGAAACTTGAATCATTTAAATAAGCAAACTTTCATCTTGTTTGATAAATTTGAAGTTTAAGAAGTCATATCTACAAAGATATGACAACAGATGTTTCTGGCAGAATTTTTTTCTGGCATAGAAACACTAGCACTTTATGCGTTGAATATCAAAATGCATGGGGTGAATGTGGCTGTCATTGCATTCTACACTAACCTTTTTTGATCAAAACTATATATAGTTTGCTAAACAGGTCACACATATGGTAGGTTATACTCAAAAATAAATCACAAACCTATACAAAACACAGCTGTTATTTCCATTAAGGATGATGCTTACACAACTGTGAAGAGAGCATCCATGTTACACAAACATTTGACCGAGTAATCTGTTTGTTTGCTGTCAACAATCCTTTAATCTCATCCGCTCTATATGTGTGAAAGCTGGATACATTAACAGAGGAAAACAGTATGAGAGCAGAGAGAGTTCAAGAGCATAGACAGGATGCCAGATTGTCAGAGATAAACTTGCGATGAGAAAAACGAAGAACAATAAGAGTGAGCAACTGATGTGGATTGTTTTCCATTTTGGAAATTAACCATAATACCAGCACAAGCCGATCAAGTGGGGGCTAAATTAGATTTTTATTCAATTTAATTTGCTTGCTATTTTCTTGTTTTAATTTCCCCTCTAATTTATTCCCCTTCATTAAATGGGTTATTTAGAGATGTAGCCAAAATAAAGACAAAAAAACTCAAACAAGCAATATATATATGTTTTTGACAGTAAGAATTTTAATGTTTTTTTTTAATAAGTCTCTTCTGCTCACCTCCATTTATTTGATCCAAATCTAAAATTCAATATTTCAATATTTATACAGTTGATATATATATATATATATATATATTGTATTTTGAAACAAACTAAAACTAAAACAAAAAAGATTAAACACACATAACTTAAATGAAAATAAGATTTTCTTTTATTATTTATGAGAAAATAAAATAAGTTGAAGTACTAGAATGACTAAAACCTAAACAAAAACTAAAAATAAAAAACATGAGGTCCCACTTTATATTAAGTGTCTCTAATACCTGTGAACTTACATGGTAACTAGATGTGTACGTAGCATGTAACTACAGTGTAAGTACACTTTGGTACATTGTATCTACAGCTCTAATACTGGTGTAATTACACACATGTAACAACTCACTGAATAGCATTTGTAAGTACAAATGTGTAACAGGACATTGGTAACAACACTTTTGTCACTTCTGGAAGTACACATGTGTAACAAGAATTATGTAACTACATTTTGTAACAACAATATGTACTCACAGAAGTTTTTACACTTCCACACAGTCTTCAATACTGCAGTTACCAGTTTGGAATGCCCTGAAACATTATTGAAATCGTGATGATTCCTATGTAGGCTACATATAATTTTTGTATTCATGTATTTGTGAACACTGAATTAGAATTAAAGTATCAATTTGTAATACCAGTGTACTTACATGGTAACTCCTCAGGAACTGTCTACTTAATATAAAGTGTAAAATGGTCACAACTTACTGAGTAATATATAAAATGTAAACCTCTGTGCAACTCTGTAATTTCAGTGTACTTACATGATAACTCCTCAGGAACTGTCTACTTAATATAAAGTGTAAAATGGTCCAGCCTGGTCTCATTGTTTATACGTTGGTATTTATACGTATTTTTAGATGCACAATTTAGATGTATTTCAACGTTTAAAACGTACAAATAGCTACGTATGTTTTGCTAAAAACGTAAAATATTTACGTATCTTTCATTTCATTAAATATTCGCATCAATGCCTTTTTATCATTTTATTAATACGCGATTTATATTTTTAGCCCCCTTAACCTACCCCCAAACCTAAAGCCACCCATTTTATAGCAAATATAAAAGGATATAAATCGTAACTGACAAAAATATATGCAGGGAAATTACCATTTTTACTAACAATATAGCATAAAAATATTTTTATAGTCACTAATCACACTCCTACCTCTAAACCTAACGTTAACCATATCTCTCTCAGTACAGTAATAAAAAAAAAAAACATGACAGACAGAAAATTGCAATTACAATAATTTATTTAATGCAAAAATATCAACAGCCATACCAAAAAGTAATCCAAATGGCGATGCTTTTGCAGCCGCAGTCCTCTCTGGCAGAATACAGTAGGTTTGTTTGAGGTGCAGAGCAGAATTAAAGTTATTATTCGCTGAAATATTAATCAGATTATTTTCCTGATCCTCTCCGTAAATGCGGCCAAAGAGTATGCACCCGCGCAACATTCAAACATATCTCACCAGAAACACGGCATGTCGTAAACTGTGACGAATGCTGGCGAGAGCCAATGAGAGCTCGATTTTCCTGCCGTAAAAACTGCCGTTTCCTGACGCGGTTGTATTTGAATTCGTAAAATAAAGATAAAGGCTGTGTCTACATCCTTCGGAGGACTCATTTGAAGGATGTTACGTCACAGCGCCGCGACGAAGGCTGTCCAAATTCATAGGATCCTTCAAATGTGCCCCACAAATACGTCCTCCTTTTCCCCGAATTTGAAGGATGGGTCTGGTGGATCCTTTCCCGTCCTACCTATCCCACAATTCCTTTCGGCAGAGCGCTTCCAGAATTTTCAAATAATGGCGGACGATGCAAGCGGTAGTAATGATGGAAGTTTAAAAAAAACTGGCGTTTCAAAAAATGTTTTTTTACAGCGGTTGTCTAGTTAGGCCTTTGCTTTTAGCGTTAAGCTTTTTTTTTTACATTTGTATGTATATATGTTAAAAAACATCACTTTCGTAAACTAGATTCTTTCTTACTGCCTGTGTGAATATCCCCTTACACACAGCTAATTTTCTTGTTAGTGATTGAAGATGTTTTTAACGCTTTTAGGGATGAAAGAGTAGTTATTTTGTTTTGTGCAGTACAGATAACCTTACTTCTTGCTTAGCGCTGTCACGGTTGCTAGGCGACAGGATATGAGCAACGGGGAAGGGAGGGAACTGAAAGAAGTGTAGGCTGTCCAAATTCACTGACACCTACTTCCAGGTTTTGCGGTCTTCGGAGGACCCCTCCTCCTTCAACCTGGTAGGAAGGATCCTAAGGAGGATGCAGACCCTGAATTTGGACACAGCCAAAGATTTGAATTTGGGCATGTTCCTCGCAATGGTATGGATTCTGAAGATCTTATAGCGCACAAATAAAATTGTTTCATTATATAATTATGATGCGTGTTCGGTGTATTTTATGGTTTTATTGTTAGTCGCAGGGATGTCAGAAAACGCCTGCTGTGTCCCACCGCTACAAACGAAGTTAATATTACATAAATGGTTAAACGATTTTAGAAATGTTGTTTATTTTAAAGGTTTAAAGTGCAGTCTTGTTAAACATTATGCTTACATATGCTTGGAAACGAGTTGGCAACAGAAATCACACAGAACAGGATGGAAAGTTATAATTTCATATTAAGTAAACTATTTAATAATGCATTTGAAAACACAGTTTATATATTACTCTGTAGGTTGTGACCATTTTACACTTTATATTAAGTAGACAGTTCCTGAGGAGTTATCATGTAAGTACACTGATATTAAAGTTTTGCACAGAGGTTTACATTTTATATATTACTCAGTAAATTGTGACCATTTTACACTCTATATTAAGTAGACAGTTCCTGGGGAGTTACCATGTAAGTACACTGGTATAACAAAATGTATTTGTTCACAAATACATGAATACAAAAATTATATGTAGCCTACATAGGAATCATCACGATTTCAATAATGTTTCAGGGCATTCCAAACTGGTAACTGCAGTATTGAAGACTGTGTGGAAGTGTAAAAACTTCTGTGAGTACATATTGTTGTTACAAAATGTAGTTACATAATTCTTGTTACACATGTGTACTTCCAGAAGTGAAAAAAGTGTTGTTACCAATGTCCTGTTACACATTTGTACTTACAAATGCTATTCAGTGAGTTGTTACATGTGTGTAATTACACCAGTATTAGAGCTGTAGATACAATGTACCAAAGTGTACTTACACTGTAGTTACATGCTACGTACACATCTAGTTACTATGTAAGTTCACAGGTATTAGGGACACTTAATATAAAGTGGGACCAAACATGAAAATATAACAAATAATAAAAATGACAATAGCACATGACAAAATTACTAAATTTTAAAATAAAGTTAAAATGTATATTGAAAATATAAAGATAAATATTATTAAATACCTTAAACATATATACAAAATACTAAATCAAACCACCTTAATTTAGTATTATTTATACTTTGATGGTATGACTGAATGTGTTTGAATTTATTTGCAAATAATTAACCAGCATATCATCTAACTTATTCCATTAACATGTTTAATAGATTAGCCACCCTACCATTTTTATGTCTCCATCAAGAGGTCTTATTTCCTATTGACAAAGTAATAATTTTATATATACCAAAAATAAATAAATAAATATAAAATACAACCCCACTTCATCTCCAGTGTTTATTTACTGGCTGTGGTTTACGATCTCTCACACTAATCTCCTGGTGAGATAATCACAGGCCCCTCATTTGATCTGGGTCTCCTGGGTGAAGTCTGGCCAAAGGCTCCCATCAGCAATTTCCTGTTGTCATTGATTCTGCTGTTGTTCACTAGCACACAAGAGACCCGGTGCTCGTTTCAGCTGGCCCAGGACCAGTTTACCTGGCCTGCGTTTCACATACTAATGCAGCTGAGCTCCAAAGCGCTGACTGGACTTGAACATCCAGGACATTGCAGAAAAAGAGGTCTCCTGATCTTGTGCAGCGGGACGTGTACTATTGCTAATCCCATTTAGAACTCTTCAACACCGTGAACGGCCTGGTGGAATATTCATGGGGTAATTAGAAGAATGCTAATTAATTCCTCATAAATTATTAACAAATTGCCAACACACATGCTAACATCTGTTTGTTTTGGGCTTGCAGGAAGGCTTACATGTTGTGTGGTACCACACTGCATTCCAGTGGTTGGTAATGGTATTACAACATCTATTAAATGGATATTCTTGGTTAAATGAAAGGGATAGTTTACCCAAAAAAATGACAATCCTCTCATCATTGTTTCAAATCTTTCTTCTGTTGAAAACAAAAAAAAAAGTTATTTTAAAGAATGAAGAACCAAACAGTTGATGGAAGCCATTGGCTTCTACGGTATGAAAAATCTGCAGTTGCACTCTTAAAAATAAAGGTGCTTCATGATCCCATAGAAGAAACTTTTTTTTTTTTTTTTTTTTTGTCTAAATGTTTCCATAAATAACCCTTAACATCTGTTTCACAAAAGGTTATTTGTGACAAAAGAAGTTTCTTCAGATTATAAAAAGGTAAGAAAGAGATGGTTCTTTAAACCATTTGACTGAATAGTTCTTTGTAGAACCAAAAATGGTTCTTCTATGGCATAGCTGTGAAGAACCTTTTAAAGCACCTTTATTTTTAAGAGTGTAGTTTGGTTACTAACATTCTTCAGATATCTTCTTTTGTGTTCAACAGAAGGAAGAAACTCCGGTTTGAAACAACGTGAGGGTGAGAAATTGATTTTTGTTTTTAAGCTCTATTGACATAGACAACTTTGACATGCTGTCGATTACTACAAAAATCAATTCAAATAATCAATTCATATCTCAGTTTGTAAAACAAATGACAAAAGACAATTGAGGGAAATTAAAGGATAACTATTGCCAAAATGCAACCTGGGCTGCATTGAGAACATTGTTTGTGTACACAGAGTTTACTAAAAAGAAAGGTTTTGAACAACTCACTTACACTGTTTGGGTTTCCACTTGCAGCCGTCTTGCCAGTCAAGAAGTGTCGATCTCTGAATGCGAATGAATGGACTCCATAGGACGAAATATTAGCCTTATATGAGGCTCTTTTTACAACTAGAAGGTTAATATTGTTTTTCACTTGCGACAAAACAATGAATTAGCCGTGCATTTATATGGAAATATGCTTTAGGAGCTATCCATCTTTACTCTCCTCGCATTCGGAGATCGACACTTCTTGACTGGCAAGACGGCCGCGAGCGGAAACTCAAACATTGAGTTGTTCAAAACAAGTGAGTTGTTCAAAACCTTTCTTTTTAGTAAACTCTGTGTACACAATGTTCTCAATGCTCGAGTTCATGTGTAGAGACCCAGGCGTTATTTCGAGCAAAGTTTCATGGTGTGTCGAGCCTTCTTAGTGTTGTAAAAATATAGATTTTGATGCGCTCAAATTTATGCCCCCAGTACTCCCATTCACCGGCCATTTGACCAGAAAACGATATCACGGTCAATCTCAAAAATGGCTTGTTTGTCGTAATTATGCTTTTAGATATAAGTTTGTCTCGTTTACAGTAAAAAAAAAAAAAACAGCCCAGGTTGCATTTTGGCAATAGTTATCCTTTAAACATTTTTTTTCCAATAACATTATTTGTCAAAGTTACAAAGGCCTAACCATTAAAGAGTTAGTTCGCCCAAAAATGAAAAGTCTTTCATTCTGCCAAACCTGTAAGACCTTCGTTCATCTTTGGAACACACTTTAACCTATTTTTGAGAGCTCATAGCTTAATAAAATTACCATTGAACCACTGATGTTATGTCACATGGACTATTTTCTAGATGTCCTCAATACCTTTCTGGGCCTTGAATGTCTATACAGTGTCAGAAAGCCCTCGGATTTCATCAAAAATATCTTAATTTGTGTTCTGAAGATAAAAGAAGGTCTTACAGGTTGGGAATGGCATGAGGGTGAGTAATGACAGCCCTGGTTTAAAAAAAAAAAAAAAAAACTTTAGCTGGTCAACCAGCCTGGTTTTAGCTGGTCATAGCTGGTCAGCAGGCTGGTTTTAGAGGGGTTTTGGCCACTTTCCAGGCTTTTGGCCAGGCTGGTCTTAACTGGTCAGGCTGGGAAACCCCCAGCTAAAACCAACCTGACCAGGCTGGGAGACCAGCTAATACCAGCTACTTCCATCTTAAACCAGCTAAGACCAGCCAACCAGCCTAGGCTGGTTTTAGCTGTTTTTTTTTTTTCAGCAGGGAGAATTTTCATTTTTGGCTGAACTATCCCTTTAACCTATCAATAGATGTACACATAAACAAATATAATTTATATATGAATTAGCATACTGTGTGTGTAACTATTTCTTTAAAGACGCTGAAGTTTTAAGATCAGAAGGGGGTAATGTGAATCACAGAGGGACTACTGAAAGGCCAGCTTGATGAATGGTGTTTAGGTTAAACAGGGGCACAAGCTAGCAAATCAATTGAGAGCAATCAATGAGGGGTCAGTTCAGAAGGACTTTGCATTACATACAAAGTTGTTGCTCTCAAGTGTACGTACGCCAGAGGATAGTCTAGACAATGGCTATTGACAATAATGTCACCATGTAGAAAAACAAGGCTCCGTAAACAAAAAAGATATTCAGTTAGCAGATTAGAGGCATTTGTCCCTTTAAAAAAACTATGTGCACTTTGGCCTTGTGGAACAAAACAACTGAGATAATTAGAGAGACAACATACCTTGCACACTCATACAACTGTATTTACTTAAAAGGTGACATATCATTAAAAACTGACTTTTTCCGTGTTTAAGTGATATAATCGGGTCTCCAGTGCATTTACCAACTGTGAAAAAGAACAACAGTGTAACTCTTTTTTTTTTTCTATTGTTAGTCACAGCATGCCAGAGAAAACACCTTTTGTATTCCACCACGGCAAACCAAGTTAATATAATATTAATGATTAAACGACTGCAGAAATGTTATTCATTTTAAGGGTTTAAAAGTGTAGTCTTGATAACATTATGTAGACCTATTCTTGGAAACGAGCTGGCAACAGAAATCACACAGAACAGAATTAAATGTTATAAAAAGCAGTTTCATAAAAAGTAATAACGTCAAATGTTTAGATGATGCATATATGTCAGTATTGTACGTTTAGTGTCTATAAAAACGTAAATAAATGTACGTTTTGCAGAACCACATTTTGCATAAAATACATACGAATTATTATGGGGTCACGTTGTAATATGTATTGTAACTACTCTGTAACTTCGTTGAACAAGAGGGTAGCAATCGCCACTTTAATTTACAACCCGCAGATGTCGCACTTACCCTTTAATTACATGGAACAAGAGTATACTTTCCCAGTAATTCTAAAAAGCCTACGTATAGATACACCAAACTCACGATTTATGCCTGGCACAGAAATAGAATAGATACCTGTTAACACCGTAACTTCAGTTTACTTACGTAGTTCTTTGCAGGTTGCATATCTGGTTGTATGCCCAATTATCAAAACGTAACATGTTCTCTTATACCTACAAGTAAGTTCTTTACAGGTACACTATAATTACAGAAACGTACACATAAATTGCAGGTTGCATATCTGGGTTGTCCTTATTACCCAAATTCAACATATTCTCCCCGTATACCTACATGTACGTTATTTATAGGTACACTATAATTACAGAAACGTACATGTAAATTCAGTATACTTATGTAGTTAATTGCAGGTTGCACATCTGGCTTGTTACCCCCTTATTACCCAAATTTAACATATTGTTCCCTTATACCTACATGTTCGTTCTTTATAGGTACACTATAATTACAGAAACATACACCGTAAATTCAGTTTACTTATGTAGCTCTTTGCGGGTTGTAATCTAAAGTGTTACCATTTTTATTGTGATAAAGTTCATTATTTTCTGTAATGTACTGATAAACATTAGACTTTCATATATTTTAGATTCATTACACACAACTGAAGTAGTTCAAGCCTTTTATTGTTTTAATATTGATGATTTTGGCATACAGCTCATGAAAACCCAAAATTCCTATCTCAAAAAATTAGCATATCATGAAAAGGTTCTCTAAACGAGCTATTAACCTAATCATCTGAATCAACTAATTAACTCTAAACACCTGCAAAAGATTCCTGAGGCTTTTAAAAACTCCCAGCCTGGTTCATTACTCAAAACCGCAATCATGGGTAAGACTGCCGACCTGACTGCTGTCCAGAAGGCCATCATTGACACCCTCAAGCAAGAGGGTAAGACACAGAAAGAAATTTCTGAACGAATAGGCTGTTCCCAGAGTGCTGTATCAAGGCACCTCAGTGGGAAGTCTGTGGGAAGGAAAAAGTGTGGCAGAAAACGCTGCACAACGAGAAGAGGTGACCGGACCCTGAGGAAGATTGTGGAGAAGGACCGATTCCAGACCTTGGGGGACCTGCGGAAGCAGTGGACTGAGTCTGGAGTAGAAACATCCAGAGCCACTGTGTACAGGCGTGTGCAGGAAATGGGCTACAGGTGCCGCATTCCCCAGGTCAAGCCACTTTTGAACCAGAAACAGCGGCAGAAGCGCCTGACCTGGGCTACAGAGAAGCAGCACTGGACTGTTGCTCAGTGGTCCAAAGTACTTTTTTCGGATGAAAGCAAATTTTGCATGTCATTCGGAAATCAAGGTGCCAGAGTTTGGAGGAAGACTGGGGAGAGGGAAATGCCAAAATGCC
Source organism: Garra rufa (assembly GCF_049309525.1). NCBI lineage: Eukaryota > Metazoa > Chordata > Actinopteri > Cypriniformes > Cyprinidae > Garra > Garra rufa. The sequence goes on from NC_133374.1 coordinate 30,106,835, forward strand.
TGAAGTCCAGTGTCAAGTACCCACAGTCAGTGATGGTCTGGCCATGTCAGCTGCTGGTGTTGGTCCACTGTGTTTTATCAAGGGCAGGGTCAATGCAGCTAGCTATCAGGAGATTTTGGAGCACTTCATGCTTCCATCTGCTGAAAAGCTTTATGGAGAAGATTTCATTTTTCAGCACGACCTGGCACCTGCTCACAGTGGTAAATGGTAAATGGTTTACTGACCATGGTATTACTGTGCTCAATTGGCCTGCCAACTCTCCTGACCTGAACCCCATAGAGAATCTGTGGGATATTGTGAAGAGAAAGTTGAGAGACGCAAGACCCAACACTCTGGATGAGTTTAAGGCCGCTATCGAAGCATCCTGGGCCTCCATAACACCTCAGCAGTGCCACAGGCTGATTGCCTCCATGCCACGCCGCATTGAAGCAGTCATTTCTGCAAAAGGATTCCCGACCAAGTATTGAGTGCATAACTGAACATAATTATTTGAAGGTTGACTTTTTTTGTATTAAAAACACTTTTCTTTTATTGGTCGGATGAAATATGCTAATTTTTTGAGATAGGAATTTTGGGTTTTCATGAGCTGTATGCCAAAATCATCAATATTAAAACAATAAAAGGCTTGAACTACTTCAGTTGTGTGTAATGAATCTAAAATATATGAAAGTCTAATGTTTATCAGTACATTACAGAAAATAATGAACTTTATCACAATATGCTAATTTTTTGAGAAGGACCTGTATTATCGCCTCTAAATCTGCACGTTTCCACACATGGAGCCACCATTTTGTTTTCGCAAACGACAATGGTGTACCTGTCCTAACGCCATGGCGAAAGTTTAAGCAAAGCATGCTAACTGTTCTGTCATTGGCTGCATAGATGAGCACAGAACACTATTTAGAGTCCCAGCCTCGGAGCAGACAAGAGAGCAGTGGATTTATTGATTTATTTACTGTATATTACGCTGCTGCCACACAGATGTAATATAAACATGATTTCTTTCCCAGCTGTTTAACTTCATAGACATAACTGACAGTTTTTGTAAATCATGTGTGTTTTTAACACAGACTTGTGTGTGTTTGACAGTTTAAGCGCAATAAGACACTAAAGATAACTTTAGTACTCACATTCCGTGTGACAGCCACTTTCTGTGTGTTCGCTCTGATGTGTGCATTTAGAAAACATGACCTGATAATTAAAACCAAACAGATGTTTTTTTAAGCAGAGTATCTGAGCTGTGAGCTGTAAAGGCATAGCCCTGTTCTAGAAAATGAGGGCATGGAGCAGCAGCTCATTTGCATTTAACGAGACATGCGTGAAAACTTTGAAAGCCTGTTTCTGCTTTCACTCAAAATAGGCATTTTTAAAATGATATAATACATGATCTGTTGGGTATTTTGAGCTGAAACTTCACAGACACATTCTGGGGACACCTGAGACTTATATTACATTTTTGTGTAATTTGATTGTCCTTTTGATAATCTCTGATAATCGGATTATCTATCACATACAAAAGTGTTATGCTTTAGGCATCCTGCATTCATGTGGATGTTTCTTTTACACGTCTCAACTACCTAAAGATATATTTATTTCCTAATGGAAGTGGCCTCATTCAGCAAGAAAAAGCAGTCTGTCACACTGCAAAAAAAAAAAAAAACAAATGCTCAGGAATGGTTTGTTGAACATGACAAAAAGTTTGAGTTCAATTCGTCCAAATTTCTCAATCTGACAGAGCATCTGTGGAATGTGCTGGACCAACAAATCCAGTCCAGGGAGGCTCCCCCTCGCAGCTTGCAAGACTTAACAGATTTGCTGCTAATGCCTTGATGCCAGAAACAGCAAGACACATTCAGAGTTCTTGTGGAGTAAATATACATTTAGACAGAGTTTACAACAATGATAACCCAGGGTTCCCTCTCAAGACGGTTCACTCGACATTGCGTCAGAAGCTGACGCATTTGGGGACTCCCTTCCTTCCTATCCTACCTGAAATCTTATTGCACAACGCCAGTGAAGTTGCAACTCTTCGCTGGCCAATGCCAGCCAAGACGGCGATTATGGGCGGGGCCTGTGCCGCTATATAATACGCTGTTTTGGCGGCATAAACTCAGAATCTTCCTCTTTCAAGAAATTTCTACCGAAGACAGCTGTGGAGAAGACGCGAGAAGACGGGTTCCCCTCTTGGCGTTCCAGCATGTCGAAAATTTGCACACTTTGCTCGGGGCCTATCGAGGCCCTGGACACGCATGAGTTCTGCATCCTATGCCTGGGTCTCGCTCATGCCGAAGCAGCACTCGCTGGATCGGACTGCCCGCATTGCGAGGAGTTCTCAGTGCGGGCACTTAAGTCCAGGAGAAACGTCGCCCTTGGAGACTTCTCTCGGCACCGTCCCACCGCCGCCAGCGAGCCGCTGGTGGGACCACAGCCGCGCACGGGCGACCACGCACCAAGAAAGGGTGCTTCTCCCCCCCGCTCTCCGGTGCTCTTTGTTGAAGAGAGTCTTCGACCCACCCCTGGTGCTTCGGAGATTATCTCGTTCGGCGCAGAGGAGGGCGACGATCTTGACGAGGCCATGTCGCTGACAGCGTCCGAGAAGGATTGGGCTCACGCTTCAGAAGAGCGTTCTGAAGTGGAAGGACACGCCGCGTCTCAGGACGAACTCGTCAGGATCCTCACTAGAGCCGTTAGCGATCTCGGATTGGAATGGGAGAAAGCCGACGAACCGGCTAAAAGTAAGCTGGATTCATGGTTCCTTGACTCGGGCCGCCGAGCTGCCGCTCCGAGGAAGCGAGCCCCATTTCTCCTCGACCTGCATGACGAGGTCGCTAAAGCGTGGGCTGCGCCCCAATCGGCTCGCGCCCACGCTGGCGGATCAGAAATATTCACCAAAGTCGATGGGGCAGAAGCCCGTGGTTACACGCGCGTCCCGCCCGTCGAGGAGTCCATCGCTGCTCATCTCTGCCCCTCGTCGGCCTCTTTGAAGTTGGGCGCTACGCTGCCATCAAGACCGTGTCGTCTGACTGCACACATTGCAGACAAGGCTTACGCCGCCTCGGGGGAGGCGGTCTCCGCGCTCCACACGATGGCAGTGCTCCAAGTTTTTCAGGCTCAGCTCCTGAAATCCTTAGACGAGGGAGAAGAGGATCCAGAGGCATTTAAGGATCTGCGCGCGGCGACGGACTTTGCCTTAAAAGCCACTAAGAAAACGGCCCATGCGATCGGACGGAGCATGGGCTATATGGTGGTACTCCACCGTCATCTGTGGCTCACTCTCACTGAGCTCAAGGACGCAGACAGAAGAGCGCTGCTCAACGCACCTGTGTCTCCCTCCGGCCTCTTTGGCGATGCCGTGGAGGCTATTGCAGAGCGCTTCTCCGAGGCGCAGAAACGCTCAAGAGCAATGAGCCACTTCCTGCCGCGTAGAGCTGCAGCACAGCCTCCAACACGAAGTAGATCTTCGTCTGCTTCAAACCGCCCTTCGAAACGCCCCCCTTCTGCTTCCGTTTCTGCGGCGCCAGACCCAGAGCCGGCGGCTCGCACCAAACCAGCGTGGCAGAGGGCGCCGAGGACTAGGCACGGTCCTAAGAAAGGTGGTCGCCCCGGAGGCACGCCCCCGTCGGATCAGAAGCCTCGTTCCTGACGAGTTGGGTCGGAGGAGGAGAACGCTGAGCGGCGGGCCCGCGTTGAAGCGTGCGAGAAGTTCTCACGAGGTCCCCTTGGCGGTTGCGGGCGACTACGAGAATGTCTTTGTTGTGTCTGTTCAGAATGTAATAAAGTCTGTTACACCCTCACAAAAAGAGCTTTTTTCTCCTCCTCCAATGACTACGGTTGCACACACGCAACCACCCCGTGTACACACGGCGGCATCACACACACATTTAATAAGAGGCTCGCGCTCCCCGTCAATCGGCGATGCGCGTCCCTCGCTGTCACACAGCGCTCCCGTTTGCCTAGTGAATTCACGGGGCGCGCCCCCGATATACAGCGGCGCTATTCAGACTACAGAGGGCGGGGCACCCCGTCCTCTGAGTCATTTCGCCAGCGCTTGGCGATCAATTACGGGCATTTCGGAGTGGGTACAGAACGTGATAGAGAACGGCTACACGCTTCAGTTCCAGCGCAGACCACCCCGGTTCAATGGTGTGGTCACGTCTACAGTTCTGCCGTCCAGCGCGCCAGTGCTGAGACAAGAAGTGCTCAATCTCCTCGCAAAACGAGCGATAGAAGTTGTCCCGCCCAACGAGAGAGAGAGCGGTTTCTACAGCCGCTACTTCGTCGTTCCGAAGAAAGGTGGGGGTCTCCGTCCAATCTTGGACCTGAGACCAATCAACCGTGCATTATACAAACGCGCTTTCAAAATGACAACGCTGAAACAGATTCTCGCGCAGATCCGGCCCGGAGACTGGTTCGTTTCAGTGGACTTGAAGGACGCATACTTTCATATCCAGATCGCCCCCCGGCACAGGCGCTTTCTGAGATTTGCATTCGAAGGCACAGCATATCAATTCACGGTCATGCCCTTCGGTCTAGCCCTGGCACCACGCACGTTTACGAAGTGTGTGGATGCTGCGCTCTCCCCTCTGAGAGCCGGAGGGATGCGCGTCTTGAACTATTTGGACGATTGGCTGATTTTGGCCCATTCAGAAGATGTGCTCAACAGCCACAAACGCGTTCTATTGCGTCATTTGGAGAGCCTGGGCCTCTGTGTGAACATGCAGAAGAGCGCGTTATGCCCCAGCCAGTCGATTACATATCTGGGGGTGCAGCTGGACTCAGTCTCGATGAGAGCGCGTCTGTGTCAGGAGCGTATTCGAGATTTAATGTCAGCGCTGGATGCGTTCAGCCTGGGACGACCCGTAGCGCTGAAAGAATATCAGAGGCTCTTGGGCCGGATGGCGGCGGCTGCGACGTTGTGCCACCTCGGTCTGCTCTATATGCGCCCCCTCCAGATATGGTTAAAAACGCAGGTTCCAAAGAGGGCTTGGAGGACGGGCCGTGCCCGCGTTGTGGTCACTCGCAGGTGCCTAAGCACGCTGGAGCCATGGCGGGATCCCGATCTGTACCGCCGCGGTGTCCAGCTGGGACTGGTCACACGGCGGAAAGTCGTCACGACAGACGCGTCGACGGCGGGCTGGGGAGCTCATTGCGATGGAGTTCCAGCCTCAGGCCGCTGGACAGAGTCGGAGGGAACATGGCACATAAATCGCCTCGAGCTGAGAGCAGTATTCTTAGCTCTTCAGAGCTTCATCACGCAAGTCCGAGGTCACCATGTGCTGATTCGTACGGACAACATGTCAGTGGTGTCATACATAAACCGCCAAGGCGGGGTTCACTCGAGAGCCCTTCACGAGCAGGCAGCACGCCTTTTGCTGTGGGCAGATTGTCACCTGAGCTCCATCCGGGCAGCGCATGTCCCAGGCTGTCTGAACAGCGGCGCGGACATGCTGTCGAGAAATGGAATCCCTCACGGGGAATGGAGACTGAACCCCAGGGCGGTGGAACTGGTCTGGGATCAGTTTGGGAAGGCGGAGGTGGATCTGTTTGCGACGGAGGAGAATACGCATTGCCCTTTGTTCTTCTCTCTGACTCGCTCCCCTCTGGGCGGGGACGCGCTCACAATGCCGTGGCCGAAAGCCCGTCTGTATGCGTTTCCCCCATTAAAGATTCTGCCGCAAGTACTGCACAAACTCAGGGAGGAGAAAGCGTCAATGCTGTTAGTAGCCCCGTACTGGCCGAACAGACCGTGGTTCCCCGATCTGCTGGAGATGCTAACAGCACCCCCGTGGCCGATCCCGCTGAGGCGGGACCTTCTGTCTCAGGCGGGCGGCTCGATATGGCACCTGAACCCCGAATGGTGGAGACTTCATGTGTGGTCAGTGTGCGGGAACCGATGAATGCGCGCTCTTTGTCTCATCGCGTTATGGGCACAATCACGGAGGCGCGAGCCCCCTCTACGAGACGCTTGTATGCACTCAAGTGGGCGGTCTTTGTGAAATGGTGCAGACTGAATGACCACGACCCGGAGAATTGCCCTGTGTCGGACATTCTGGAGTTTTTGCAACAACGAATGGACGGCGGCAGTATGCCTTCCACTCTTAAGGTTTATGTTGCAGCCCTCTCAGTTTTTCATGCCACTATCGCTGGACAATCAGTGGGTAAGCACGATCTAGTGACCAGATTCTTGAGGGGCGCGAGACGGCTAAGACCCCCTCGTCCCCCCACAGTGCCACCTTGGGATCTGGCTTTAGTACTGGAGGCGTTGGCACGCCCCCCCTTCGAGCCGCTTCAGTCAGTTGGTCTAAAGGAGCTGTCATTTAAAGCGGCCTTACTGCTCGCTCTGGCTTCAGTCAAGCGCATAGGAGATTTGCATGCGCTCTCTGTGAGTGCTGACTGCTTGCAGTTTGGACCGGGTGATTGCAACGTCACACTCAAGCCGAGACGGGGATATGTGCCTAAATCGTTATCAACGCCTTTCAGGGCGCAGGTAATAACGCTTCCTGCTTTCGCCCCGGAACTGGCAGCATCGAACGCCGCCCCTCATTGTGCGCTCTGCCCAGTGCAGACTTTGCGCGCTTACGTTGACCGCTCGGCTCACTTTCGTCAGTCTGAGCAACTTTTTATATGCTTTGGAGGGGCTACCAAAGGGCGGCCCGTCTCCAAACAGCGGCTTTCACATTGGGTGGTCGATGCAATTGCATTGGCTTATGCTAGCCAGGGAAAGGAATGCCCTATCGGTGTCAAAGGCCATTCAACAAGAGCGATTTCCTCTTCCTGGGCCTGGGCTAAGGGGATTTCTATCAAAGATATCTGCACGGCAGCTGGATGGTCTTCACAGAACACCTTTGCCAGATTTTACAAGTTGGATGTAAGCTCTTTGGCCTCTCAAGTCCTGTCGATGAGTCCAGGCAGCGGTTCCACCTATAACTATCAGCCGATTGGCTCTGCGGGTGGTTTCGACTAGGTCGTATAAGCTGAGGGGCGGAGCCATCGCCGTACCCAGCCTGCGATGCTCGCCTTATTGTTGATAGACGGAGCTGCGTTTTTACTACTACACGTACCTCCGTTGTCTACATGATACGGAGTAATATTTAGCGAGGCACAGAGCTGTTGTTTGGCTGAGCTCTCGTTATGTATGCTAACGTGATTTATCCTTATGTGCTTTATGCTAGCGCCAGCGGCAGCCGCTCGCGGAGTATATTGTTACTATTATTGTGCCCGGCTTACCGTTCACATTCTTCTTGGCTTTATTATGTTTCATGCTTGTGACACATATAGCTGTGATAGGTTAAGGGGATTGAGCTATTTCTTCTGCATAGTACAGCTGCTGTTAACTCCGCCGAGGCTGAGTTCCTCTTCGCTGTTCACACGGCGTTGTTCTATACAGTCCCCAAATGCGTCAGCTTCTGACGCAATGTCGAGTGAACCGTCTTGAGAGGGAACGTCTCCGGTTACTGTCGTAACCTCGGTTCCCTGAAAGACGGGAACGAGACATTGCGTACGCTGCCGTGCTCTCCGCTCAGATCTGCTGTACTGTCGGTTCAGTCGGAAGATTCTGAGTTTATGCCGCCAAAACAGCGTATTATATAGCGGCACAGGCCCCGCCCATAATCGCCGTCTTGGCTGGCATTGGCCAGCGAAGAGTTGCAACTTCACTGGCGTTGTGCAATAAGATTTCAGGTAGGATAGGAAGGAAGGGAGTCCCCAAATGCGTCAGCTTCTGACGCAATGTCTCGTTCCCGTCTTTCAGGGAACCGAGGTTACGACAGTAACCGGAGACGTTAAGCGTAGTGTGAAAAGCCCTCATATTTGCAAAAGAAGGCGATGCAGAAGAAGATGGTGCAGAAGAAACCAGAAACCTTGTTGCTTCCCGCATCTACAGTGCCTTGCAAAAGTATTCATACAAATTTATAAAAAAAATGAAATGCCCTTTTCTAAGACAGTTGGAATTTTTCTCAGGAGCATATTGCTTGTAGATGTTACTACACTTCAAGTGAAGTTAACCTGTGGCAAATTCGATTAAATGGGTATAATTTGGAAAGGCACAAATGTCTTAATACAAGGTCTAACAGCTGAAAATGCATATTAGAGCCCTGAAGTCAAAAAAAGTTCAGAAACAGGATTGCATCAAGCCACACATCTGGGGAGAGTGGTGACCAAGATTCTGATGGTCACTCTAGCTGAGCTCTATAATCATCTACAGAAGGACAAACATCACTGCAACACTCCACTGATCTGGGCTTTACGTGAGTAACAAGACACAATCCTCTCCTCAGTAAAAACACATGAAATCACACTTAGAATTTGCAAAAACGTACCTGAAGGACCCTCAGACTGTGAGAAACAAAATTTTCTGGTCTGGTGATCCTCAATTCCAAGCATCTTGTATTGAAGAAACCAGGCACTGTGCATTACCTGGAGAATACCATCCCAAAAGTAAAGTGTGCTGGTAGCAGCCTCTGGCTGTTTTTCAGCAGCAGGGACTGAGGGGACTCACCAGAGTAAAAGGAAAGCTCAACAGAGCAAAATGTAGAGATAGCCTTAATGAAAACCCAGTCCAGAGCATTCAGAACATCAACTGTTTAGAAGGATCACATTCCAACCAGACAATGACCCTAAGCACACAGCAAGAGTGGCTTATAGACAACTTTATGAATTTCCTTGAACCCAATAAAACATTTCTGGAGAAACCTGAAAATGTGTGTCTACCCCATCCAACCTGACGTAACCAAAAAGACTTGAGGCTGTAAAGGTGCTTTAACTAAGTACTGAATTAAGGGTATGAATACTTATGCAATGTACTTATGTACTGTAGGTTATATATATATATATATATATACCTACAGTACATAAGTACATTGCATAAGTATTCATACAGAACATACAGTATACAGTATTCATACAAGACAGAAATACGTACCAATAAGTATATATCACTGCAGTTTCCAACAGAAATGAACACTAGAGGCAGTACTACTACTATTTGTAGGTTTAGGGTTAGGTGTGGGGTTAAGATTAGGCAATCATGTAGCATTTTCAATGAGAGAGGGTAATATTTTGGCAGGGGGTCAAAAATGGGCATCACACCAAATGTGACAAGCTTGCTCTGAAGCTCAGCCGGCACAGAACTGGACTAAGGATATAGAATCCTTGGGTACGAATCCTGTGAGAAACATGACTGATGAAAGAGCTGAAAGATGAGGAATCAAAAAACAAGCTAAAAAGGTATGATTGTGATTGCGTTTTTATGTCACATTTGCTTTTGTTCATACTATCGGGTAGGACTTAAACATTCTTGGAAACATTTGGGATAATGTAAGTACACAAGTCAGCAAAATATATAACACTATTTTAGTGGTACATATTGTGCCTTAAATCCAGTGCACTAAAGTCAGCGAAACATTCATGTACTTCCTCTGAAATAAACTTTCTATGCAGTAGTCTATATGAAATAATACAGACACCTCCTCTATGATTATCTCTAACCTGAGTGGAACATCTCACAAGTGTTGTTCCTGTGCAAGAGTGAGCTCAGTTGCTGAGCAACAGCCTTCCCCAGTACCTTGGAGATAAAAGACATATGTGGAATAGACTGATAATTAAACCAATCACAAGGATCTGCTTTCTTAATTAAGTCCTTAATGTCAGCAGTTTTAAGAAATCCTGGCATGTGATGTAGCAAAAGCACTGGGATATTTTTACTAATTCACACACCACAAATGACCAACTTCACACTGTGAATCTATGAGCCGTATTAAAGGTACAAGATTGAACAGACATATGCTGTTCTTTGAGACGGAACCAGCCAATTGGCTCAAAAATAACAAGCTGTCTGTAAACTAAAGACAGTCTTATTTATTGACTGGATGTGAGCTATTTTAGCCACTGTATTGAAAATTAAGCTATTCTTAAAGGGCTCACATAATCTGCCCTCCAAATGCAAAGTGCAGTAACTACGCAAACACTGAAACTGAGAAAAATGCCTTTAAAGTTTTTGCAACAGCTAGTCAAACATGTTGACACTCTTGTTTCTCTGAACGTTTCTCTGAAACGGGACAAAATTGAACCAGGAGACTTTGTCACAAGACAAAACAGCTGTCACAAAGTCCATTTTAAACCATAACTCAATTTTGACCAAATGTGTAGTTACTGTGATTTGCCTTTGGAGGGCAGTAATGAATTCTTTAATTTTCTTTGACCTTTCCAAAAGTTCCTCCAAAGTCTCTCTGGTGTCAGACTGATGAATATATTAACAAATGACTGCATACATTTGCATGTCAGAAACATATTCTGTGTTCATTAAAAGAACAGATCACCCCAAAATTAAAATATGCTGGAAATTTACTCATCCTAAGGCCATCCAATATATATAGAATTTGTTTCTTCCTCAAACCAAATTTGGAGAAATGTATCATTACATCACTTGCTCACCAATGGATCCTCTGCAGTGAATGGGTGTCATCAGAATGAGAATCCAAAAAACTCTGGTCCATCAATTAACATTAAACAAATACATTATTAAGACATTTTAACTGTAGACTATTGTTTATTGCCAAAATGCATGTTCATAATCTATAATAATGTAATATTATGGATAGAGGACTTTTTCTTACAAACACACAGTTTTTGATTATGCATTATTGTGATGATTTTATCACCTGTTTGGACTTTCATTCTGACGGCACCCATTCACTGCAGAGGATTCCATTGGTGAGCATAAGATATAATGCTCATTTTCTCCAAATCTGTTTTGATGAAGAAACAAACTGGACTATAGGGTGAGCAAATGCAAATTTTTGTTTGTACTATTTTTTATTTGGCCCACACAGTCAAAGACAAGATTACAGACAGATACCACAACTACAGTGCCTTGCAAAAGTATTCAAACACATTTTCACATTTTGTTTTGTTGCAGCATTATGTTAAACTGCTTTAAATTAGTTTTTCCCCACATCAATTTACACTCCATACACCATAATAATGACAAAGCAAAAAAGCAGATTTGCAAATTTTACAAATTTATTAAAAATAAAACACTGTAATAAGTACATTGCATAAGTATTCATACCCTTAACTCAGTACATAGTTGAAGCACCTTTACAGCCTCAAGTCTTTTTGGGTATGATGTGACAAGCTTTGCACATCTGCATTTGGCAATTATCTGCCATTCTTTGCCTTATCTTTTCACCTCTCAAGCTCTGTCAGCTTGGATGGGGGCTGGCAGACATTTTCTAGAGTCCTAGTTGTTCCAGTCATCTTCCATTATGGATAATGGAGGCTACATGCTTCTGTGAACCTTCAATGCAGCAGATTTTTTTCTGAACTCTTCCCTAGATCAAGTCTGTCACTGAACTCTGCAGGCAGTTATCTTGACCTCAGGACTTGGTTTTTGCTCTGATATGCATTTTCAGCTGTTAGACCTTTTCTGAGAGGTGTGTGCCTTTCTAAATCATACTCATTCAAATGAATTTGCCACAGTTTAACTCCACTCGAAGTGTAGTAACATCTAGAAGCAATATGAATGCCCCTGAGCTAAATTTCGAGTGTCCCAGAAAAGGGTATGAATACTTATGCAACAGGATCTTTTCAGGTTTTTTTTTATTTCTAATAAATTTGCAAAGTTGTTACAAACCTGTTTTGTGCTTTGTCATTATGGTGTATGAGATGTAGACTGATGTGGAAAAAAAGTAATTCAAAGCAGTTTAACATTATGCTGCAACAAAACAAAATGAAGGGGTATGAATACTTTTGCAAGGCACTGTAATGTATGTATAATTTTATGTATTTTTATATTCTTTTATAATACATGACATTATTTACAGTACATTAATTTTAGAATGAACTTTGCCTTTAAATTTGTGTAGTATTGACACTTAAAGACCCATTTAATTATCTGTTCAGAGTGAAGGTGTAAAAATGGTCATGTAAATGGTAATGCAAGACTTCCCTGGTGAAAAAAAAAAAACTGTCTGGTTTTAGCTGGTCAACTAGCCTGGTTTTAGCATGTCATAACTGGTCAGCAGGCTGGTTTTCTGGTTTTAGAGGGGATTTGGCCACGTTTTCAGCCTGGTCAGGCTGGTCTTAGCTGGTCAGGCTGGGAACCCACCCACTAAAACCAACCTGACCAGCCTGGCCAGGCTGGGAGACCAGCTTAAAGCAGCTAAGACCAGCCAACCAGCCTAGCCTGGTTTTAGCTGTTTTTTTCAGCAGGGTTGTTTTTTTATCATACAATTAATTCAGTAACCAGCAGGAAGATTCACACTGCATATAAATAAAGGTTATTCTGAATCTTTAAGTCATTGTCATTTGCATTTACGAGAGCCACTAGATGCTGCAGCTGGCTCACATTTGCAGCCTGCAATACATCCGATGAATACTGTCACTGTTGCATCCTGCATCATATAATCGCTCTGATTAGAGAATACATATTAAAGTCAGCTTGTTCGGTTCAAACATCTGGCCATTGCATGTGTTCAGTCACAAATAATTGATTATATATTCTCTTACTCATGAATAGACTCACTGATCTGATGAATAATTCAATGATTCAATGATACGTGATTCAGATTGCTGGTGTATAAGCACTATTTCAATTTGCCAACAAACGTTGTATTGCAGCACAATGCCCATGGTTATGAATAATTCCTTTTACAATGCTGATGGAATTTCTGACTCATGTAATGACATCATCATCCGACAATTGTGTCTTTCATCAAATGAACAGAAATGCCTAAGTGTTTTGTGAGAGCTGAATCAGAAAGAATCGATCCATGTGACAATGTCTTTGTGTTAAATTAAGTTCTCCGGTAGGTACATAACCTGAGGCAATAAACAATGATGTCTCTGTTCTCTTGAGGGAGCTTTTTCGCTTTCTTCAATCTAATATAGCTGACATTAAATGATACACTAGAGGGCGAAAGAGATTCGTTTTACTGTTAGCAAAAGAGGACTGCGTTCATTTGTCTGACCTCCGTTCCATAACACAGGTTTTAAAGGCATAGTCATCATTTACTCACCCTCATGTCGTTCTAAACCCTTATGTGACTTTCTTTCTTCAGTGAAACACAAAATGAGACTTTCTGAATGACTTGTTCCTATTCCCAAGGAGAAAGGAAACCCATTGTTGTCTTGCACTTCTTTGGATCTATGATAAGCCCTCATCTTTGAGCAAACTATGTTTATTTTTTGCTTTTTACATGATTAAAAGGGAGAAACATCTGTTTAAGTTTGATCATGTGTTCGGACCACAGAGGATGTGGTAACAGTTTCACACAATGATAATTAACCATCACAGAATGTGTCAGGAAACAGTCGGCTAAAGTGTTTCCTTGATGGCAGCAAAAAACTTCTGAGTTGCAAAAAGTCTATAAACAAGATTATTCTGGATCCTGGAATTTCTGCTCTTCGTTATTAGGGAAAACAAACAAACAAACAAAAAAACTTTATAGTGTCTTTATGCTCAGTTATGTGGCACCTAGTGTTTATCTTCACAGGTAAGCATTATTTTAATAAAGCGTATTACCATTTAATTACTTTTTAAATCTAATATGCACTCATTTGGTTGACAGTATATGGAACCCATGGTTGTGTGATGACCAGTCCAGACCAGAAGGTTAATGTTGGGACAGATGTCCATTTGTCATGTAATTTCTCAAAATGTCCTGGACCTCTGGACATCATGTCTCTTAGTGTGGAGTGGGAATTCCAGGTAGGCTTATTTTTAGACCAGTACAAATACTTTACATCACTTTAACAGTAATCTCTGTTACTTTGTGTATTGTTTTTAAACACAGAATATCTCCTCTGAGCCAAAAACAATCCTGTACTACATCCAAAATCGAATTGTACCACTTCGTGGTGTTATTTTTCGGGGAGATGTCAAATTAGGAAGTTTTGATATACATCTTCCATCAGTGACCTATAACAACAATGGAACTTATTTGTGTAGAGTGCGTCTCAATGGGAGTTTTCACAAAAATCTAACACACCTTTTTGTCCATTCAGGTAACAGACTATTACTTATGTTTTTTTTTATTTTTTTTATTCACATTGTTGTTTACTTGGCAGTCCTTGCTTACTCATTGTGCATCAGTGGTTTGTGTAACTAAAAAAGTCATCCTGATCTCATGAGGAAAACATACCTGTGGGAACTTTTCGCAACATGCGAAATACATATAAGCATGTACCATTTGTGACATATTGGATGTGAATTGTCCATTGAGTGGAAAAGAGTAAAAGAGTGTTCGGTTTTTTCCCCTGGAACAGATGAACATACATATGGTACATTTTATGTAACGACGGTTTTATATGTGTCACTGCAGTTCTGACTTGAAATGTACCATATGCACTACTTCTAAATCAAAACCTACCCAATAGTTTTAACCAAAACGAATGTGACTTAAAAATGTCAAAATCTTTCAGTTTTTTTATTGGGAGTCATGTTTTTCACAGGATTTGTACCCAAGGATTCTGCAATTCAAGTCCAGTTCCGTGCCGGCTGAACTACCAAGCAAGCTTGTTACATCTAGAAAGTGAAATATATGTAGCTGTAATCATAACTGTGTATGAAAACAATTACAAGTGCTAATAGTGTTCATTTCTGTTGGAAACTGCAGTGATATGTATTTATTGGTACGTATTTTGCATCTTGCAGAAAGGTTCCCACAGGTATGTTTTTGTATGAGATCGGGCAGCAAAAAGTTTTGACACATTAAAAGGATAGTTCACCCAAAAAAAGAAAGTTCTGTCAAAAATGACTTACCCTCAATTCATTCCAAACTTGTTAGACCTTCGTTCATCTTCACAAATTAAGATATTTTTGATAAAAATCCGAGAACTTTCTGACCCTGGATAGACAGCAATGCAACTGACACATTCAAGGCCCAGAAAGGTAGTAAGGACATCAGTAAAATAGTTCATGTGACACCAGTGGTTCAACCTTAATTTTATGAAGCTACAAGAAATTCTGCCGTATTTTACTATTCTATCCTGCTATCATCCCATTTAAACATAATAAGCTTAAAGGTGCCATATAATGCATTGTTACAATATTTTAAATTGTTCTTTGATATCTACATAGAAGGTATATGGTATAGGAAAGGGCAAAAATTCTCCAGAAACGGTTTTACAAGTCCATTTACAACCCTAGGATTTGTCCCTAGAATGAAATGCTCTGTTATTGCCTTATTTGGAAGGTCCGTGAATATTAATGATGAGCTCTACTCTGATTGGCTGTATCACAGAGCTGCTCATCTCAATAGCTTGCACATAGAGGAAATATATATTTAATAGCGGAGCTTTAGCCGCTTTTAATATGTGGTTTGTTGAATCTGCCGTTTTGAATCCGCAAAACATTTTACTCTCACTATTGTGATCACATGTGCTCTGTGTAACGTTATACTGCAGTGACACAAGTACTTACCACACAAGTTTAGATGCTTGTTAGTGATACTCAGGATCTGTAAATCATTCGTCATCATCAGCGCAGTCATCTCTCCAGCTCTCTATTTATGTGAAGATGGTAAGTGAAATCTTATGTACTGCAATGTAACAGGCTACCTTCAGTGGCTTGCCTTATTTAACTTATGTACTGACGTTACTGATGATTAGGCTATGCAAATGTTGGGGGCATAACTATTAACAATCACAACTATTGCGTAATAGTCGGTGTTATGTTGGAATTGACCTTTCAGTGTTTTTTGCAAACACCAGATTTATATAAGAAGAAGGAAATGGTGGTGTTTGAGACTCATGGTATGTCATGTACATGTACTGAACTGTTGTTATTCAACTATGCCAAGGTAAATACAGTTTTCCATTCTATGGCACCTTTAATAAAAAATGACAATAAATAAATAAATAAATAAAGTATCTGGATGATGCAGTGCTAACATAATTATTTAACCTAGAAAATATAAAATATATTTTTTGCCTTATTTTGTGATAAAGATGTTAAATAAAATGCATATTTATTAAACAAATCATGAAATTACCATTAGGGAAATATAGGGATAGTCCAAAATACAAATTGTTATCATCAGTGTGTTAAATAAGTATTTTTGTTTTCTTAGCACACACATAAAAAATATTCTTGCAGCTTCATAAAATTATGGTTGAAACACTGTCACATGGACTATTTTAATGATGTCCTTACTAACTTTATGGGTCTTGAACGTCTCACTTGCCTTGCTGTCTATGCAGGGTCAGAAAGCTCATGTGACACTGAAGTAATTTCTCTTGAAAATTCAGTTTTGCACCACAAGGAATAAATTACATAAAAATAGAAAAGAGTTGTTTTAAATTGTCATAATATTTCACAATATTACTATTTTTCATACACTGTAAAAAGTTTTCGTCAGTTTCAACTTAAAAACTTAAGTTTAGCAACTGCCTTAAGATTTTAAGTTAAATCAACTTAAGTCATTAAAACTCACAAGTTATATCAACTCATTTTTATTGTAATAAGTTAAAATGACTTGTAGTTTTAAGCTGATTTAACTTAAAAACTTAAGGCAGCTGCTAAACTTAGGTTTGTAAGTTGAATCTGGTGAAAACTTTTTTACAGTGTAATAAATGCCAGACCAAATTACAAAGCAATTAACTTTTAAATATTTGATCGATAGCATACAGAAATTCTTGTAAACACCTGTCAAGTTTATAAAATACTAACATTTTAAAGGTGTCTTTATGTGGATAACTTTGTATATGAGTTCCAAACTCAGTTATCTTCTTTATTTTCTTCAGCACTGACCAGGAGAAACAATCCAGGTGTGAATCTTCCACAGGAACATCCTCCCTGGTGGCTGGCCGTGGCATCAGTGTCTGGGTTTGTGTTACTATTTGGTACTGTGTTTTTGGGGAGGAAGGCTTGCAGATCGACCCAGAGAGAAAACAACGCAAAGTAAGTCATTGTCAGTTCAGAAAGAGATGTAGCAGCTTGTTGGACTTTTTTTTTTTCTTTTTTGGTGGCTTCATGTTGTGCTTTATTTTCTACTAGGCAAAATAAAGAAGAAGTTAAAACCAGCACAAATATTGAAGACAACGGAATCACATACAAGGTAACCCACTATCTTTGCGACTTCCTTCTGCACATCTGCTCTCATTTCCTCTCTTTGCTTTTTGTACTTGGTAAAGTCAATTATTCAACCAAATTTATTTGATTTATGTTTATTCTGATTAAATTAAGAAAACAGTGGTTGAGGTTTGTTTCTAGAATGTTTAAATGGGTTCTTAGGTTGGGTTCTTGGGTTGTTGCATAGGTCTTGAAGATGGCTTGTTGTGTGTCTCAGGTGGAAAGCAGCTCTATGCCTGATCTGGTAGAGGTGAACAGTCCTCCCTGCAGTGCAGACAACATCTATGTTACCATGGTAAGGTAGACTTGAAAGCACAATATGAAATAAACAAAATAATGTAAATGATTGATTTATGAAATGTGCATGTCTGTTTATACATCATTAGAATAACTTTTAAGTTAAGTGAGAATGGATTTTGCATGCTTTTGAATTTCCACTGTGAAAAAGAATTGTGCTTAATTGTATCGACACTTGTTGTGCACTTCAAATCTTAAAAATATATTTTTAAAAACCTGAACTTGAAATAATATAATTTTTATCACCTAAAAGGCCACTTAAAGGATAACTATTGCCAAAATGCAACCTGGGCTGTTTTTTTTTTAATTGTAAACAAACTTATATCTAAAAGTATAATTACGACAAACGAGCCGTTTTTGAGATTGACCGTGATTTCGTTTTGTGGTCAGTGGCCGGTGAATGGGAGTACTAAGGGCATAACTTTGAACGCATCAAAATCGATATTTTTACAACACTAAGACTGCTCGACACACCATGAAACTTTGCTCAAAGTATCGCCTGGGTCTCTACACATGAACTCGAGCATTGAGAACATTGTTTGTGTCCACAGAGTTTACTAAAAAGAAAGTTTTTGAACAACTCACTTTCACTGTTTGAGTTTCCACTCGCGGCCGTCTGGCCAGTCAAGAAGTGTCGATCTCCGAATGCAAGGATGGATAGCTCCTAAAGCATATTTCCATATAAATGCACGGCTAATTCGTTGTTTTGTCGCAAGTGAAAAACAATATTAACCTTCTAGTTGTAAAAAGAGCCTCATATAAGCCTAATATTTCGTCCTATGGAGTCCATTCATTCGCATTCGGAGATCGACACTTCTTGACCGGCAAGATGGCTGCAAGCGGAAACCCAAACAGTGTAAGTGAGTTGTTCAAAACCTTTCTTTTTAGTAAACTCTGTGTACACAAATAATGTTCCCAATGCTCGAGTTCATGTGTAGAGACCCAGGTGATACTTCGAGCAAAGTTTCATGTGTCGAGCCTTCTTTATGTTGTAAAAATATCGATTTTGATGTGCTCAAATTTATGCCCCTAGTATTCCCATTCATCGGCCATTGACCACAAAACGAAATCACGATCTCAAAAACGGCTCGTTTGTCGTAATTATGCTTTTAGATATATGTTTGTCTCGTTTGCAAAAAAAAAAAAAAAAAAAAAAAAAAAAAACAGCCCAGGTTGCATTTTGGCAATAGTTATCCTTTAAAGGATCAATTCACTTCCAGAATTAACATGTCCTGATAATTTACTCATCCCTATTTCATCCAAGATTTTCATGTCTTTCTTTCTCAGTCGAAAAGAAATTAAGGTTTTGGAAGAAAAAATTCCATGATTTTCTCCATATAGCGGACTTCAATGGTGGCCAACAGGTTGGAGGTCCAAATTGCAGTGCCAATGCAGCTTCAAAGGGCTCTACATAATCCCATCTGAGGAACAATGGTCTTATCTAGCAAAACAATCTGTCATTTTCCAAAAAAAAAAAAAAAAAAAAAGCATTAGCTCTCTGATGCACATTTGCATCTTCACGCATTACGTAATCACGTTGTTTGCCACCATTGAAGTCCACTATATGGAGAAAAATCAAATTTTCTCTTCCAACCTCAAACTGACTTTCTTTGCGCGTTCGCTCTGTAAACACTGCACTCTTAAGAATAAAGGTGCTTTAAAAGGTTCTTCAAGCGATGACATAGAAGAACCATTTCTTGCTTACCTTTTTATAATCTGAAGAAACTTATTTGCCACAAAGAACCCTTTTGTGAAACAGAAAGGTTCTGCTGATGTTAAAGGTTCTTTATTGTACCATTTAGACAAAAAAGGTTCTATGGCATCGTGAAGCACCTTTATTTTTAAGAGTGTGGGGCGGTACTTCTTCTTACATCATACATGTGTTATTTCATAATGTGGGAGTTTGAGTGAATGCAAGACGGGCATTTGTGGTTAAAAAGTATTTACATTTTTGCTTCTTTTATAAAATGACAAATAGCTTTGCTAGATAAAACCCTTATTCCTCCGCTGGGATCATACAGAGCCCTTTGAAGCAGCACTAAAACAGAGCCATCACTATATGGAGAACAATCCTGGAATATTTTCCTTAAAAAACATAATTTCTTTTCGACCTAAACATCCTGAATGACATAGGAGTGAGTAAATTATCCGGAAATGTTTATTCTGGAAGTAAACTAATCCTTTAAGTGTACTTAAAGAGACTTTCATGACTGTGTTTCTTAACACACTTCAGTACACTTTTAAAAATTGACTTTAAATGTTAATTTAATTTAAAGTATATTTTATTATATGTAATTGTTTTAATAACTATTTTTATACTTTAAATAAGCACACAAGTACACAATTTTGATGTGCTGACTAACATACTAAAGCACATGTCAAGTACTTGATTATTTTTTAAATTTTACTATTTCATATTACAAAGTTAGTATATTTGAAATACACAAAATTGCAATTTCACGATTAGAAATGTGTAAATACAAACATTTAAATACATGACATACACGTTTCAACAGAAATCCAATTAAAGTATTAACCATAAATGCTTATCAGTACATTTAATATGTGTCCCTGGACCACAAAACCAGTCTTAAGTATCACATGTATACTGTATTTGCAAAAGTGAACAATACATTGTATGGGTTTTTATTTTATCACAAACATCATTAGGATATTAAGTAAATATCATATTCCATGATAATATTTTATAGATTTCCTATTATAAAAATATCAAAGCTTAATTTCTGATTAGTAATATGCACTGCTAAGAACTTCATTTGGACAACCTTAAAGCGATTTTCGCAATATTTAGATTTTTTTGCACCCTCAGATTCCAGATGTTCAAATAGTTGTATCTAGACCAAATATTGTCCTATCCTAACAGCTTACTTATTCAGAAAATTGACCCTCATGACTGGTTTTGTGGTCTAGGGTCGCATATGGACAACAGAAATAAAATAAAACTAAACAAAGGCAATTACAAATAAAGATGTACTTAAAGATGTGGAAATTAATTATGTTCTTAATGACATGCATTTCCATATTGTAAGTGAAAATGTATATGCATACATCTCTTTATGTGTAAACTGATTATTAATCATTTACCACAGAAAATAAGTGTTCACAACATGTAAAATGGCTTGTGTTTGTCTGTGTTCTCCATCGCTGGAAGCAGCATGGTTTACCATTCCCACCAGATGCTCCTGTCACAGCTGGACGCAACAGACGTCTTCCCTCTGATTGGCAGCCGAAGGATGAGGAGCCCGTATATGTCCGCTGCCAAGATTTATCAATCAGACCATGCCGCTTAAAAGATGAGACAAAGAATAACTGATTATTTAAATGAATGAAAGTGTATTGTCAGATATGTATTTGTGTAC
Source organism: Garra rufa (assembly GCF_049309525.1). Taxonomy (NCBI): domain Eukaryota; kingdom Metazoa; phylum Chordata; class Actinopteri; order Cypriniformes; family Cyprinidae; genus Garra; species Garra rufa. Next base: position 30,127,583 of record NC_133374.1, read on the forward strand.
TTTTTTCAATACTCATTGGCTGACTATACATTGTCCCTCATAATAAATATGTGTTCATCTGTCTAAAAGTGCATGCAGTTCAATGCAGTTTAATCAAGTAGCCTTTGTTCCTCACGCATCTCTTAAATTATCTGTGAGATGTCAACAAAGGTCATTATAGTTGTTACAGCACTTTACAAGTATTTGCCAAAAGATTTGAATATCGAGGGAAAGTCCATTTATTTCAATAATTTGTTTCAAAAAGTGACACTTGTATGTTATATTAGTTCTCTACACCCAAAGTGAAATATTTCAAGCCTTTATTTGTTTCAATTTTGATGATTATGGATTAAAGACAAAAAAATAAAAAATAAAAAATCCAGTATTTCACAAAATTAGAATATTTGATGTGACCAATAAAAAAGGATCTTAAACACCTTAAACGCCTTCTGAAAAGTGTGTTAATGTACTGTATTATGCCCTCAGTACTTTGTTGGGCCTCCTTTTGCACTAATTACAGCATCAAGGCGACGTGGCATGGAGTCGATCAGCCTTTGACACAGTTGAGGTGTTATGGTAGCCCAAGTTGCTTTGATATTGGCCTTCAGCTCGTCTGCATTTCGGGGTCTCTGTTCCCTCGTCTTCCTTTTGACAATACCCCATAGATTTTCAATGGGGTTTAAGTCAGGCGAGTTTGCCGGCCAATCAAGTTCAGTTATTCCATGGCTATTAAACCAGGTATTGCTAGTTTTGGCTTTGTGGGAAGGTGCCAAATACTGCTGGAAAATAAAAACATCATCACCAAAAAGCTTGTCGGCAGCAGGGAGCATGAAGTGCTCTAAAATTTCCTGGTAGACAGCTGCGTTGTGTTTTATCAAGTCCACAGTCAATGGACCCACACCAGTAGATGACATGGCTCCCCAAACCATCACTGACTGTGGAAACTTCACACTGGACTTTAAGCAGCTTGACTTTTGTGCCTCTCCGGTCTTCCTCCAGACTCTGGGACCTTGAACTCCAAATGAAATGCAAAATTTGCTTTCATCTGAAAACAGGACTTGGGACCACTAGGCAACAGACCAGTACTTTTTCTCCTTAGCCCAGCACAGACACTTCTGACGTTGTTTTTAGTTCAGGAGTGGCTTGAGGCATAATCAAGCTTTTTGGAGATGATGATTTTATTTTCCAGCAGGATTTGTACTTGATTGGCCGCCAAACTTGCCTGACTTAAACCCCATGGGAAATCTATGGGGTATTGTCAAAAGGAAGATGAGGAAACAGAGACCCCGAAATGCAGACGAGCTGAAGGCCAATATCAAAGCAACTTGGGCTACCATAACACCTCAACTGTGTCAAAGGCTGATCGCCTGCATGAAACGCCGCCTTGATGCTGTAATTAGTGCAAAAGGAGGCCCAACAAAGTACTGAGGGCACAATACAGTACATTAACACACTTTTCAGAAGGCCAACATGTGTTTAAGATCCTTTTTTTATTGGTCACATGAAATATTCAAATTTTGTGAAATACTGTTTTTTTTTTTTTTTGGTCTTTAATCCATAATCACTAAAATTGAAACAAATAAAGGCTTGAAATATTTCACTTTGTGTGTAGTGAACTAATATAACATACAAGTTTCATTTTTTGAAACAAATTAATGAAATAAATGGACTTTCCCTCGATATTCTCATTTTTGGCACATACCCGTATAGTTAACTTCAGCCTCTTGACTTTTTCTCTGTCTTCTCAATGGCATCTACTAACTTACATCTAGAAGAGGCAAACAAACTTTTTTCTCCAGTGCTAATAGTGAAGTGGTTCTAAACATTACACACTTACGTATTCATGCCAACTCTGTCCTTTGAGATTTAAGGAACCACAGACCAGTAGATTTATAAACCATAATACAACTAGTGGCTAAAACCATTATTGGCCATCAAAACCATCAAGGCACAGCCCTCAATGTGCTCTCGTTTCATTAATGAGATATATACACTGCCTTATGAAAGATGTAGGAAGTCTATATCTTTAATAAGCATCATCATCGTCGTCGTCGTTTTTTTTTTTGTTTTTTTTTTGTGGCACCATTCTCATCCCTTGTGTGTATTTCCACCTCTTGCTCATCTCTAGTGCACTTTGATCTCCTTTAGTGAGGAGATGAGGAGAGGTGGTCCTACTGCAAGCTAGCGACTCGTTATTTAGGTTTGCGTCAACGGCCGCTTGGATTTTTTAAGTGATTTCTGAGGAGATACATGTGATATAAAGAGGCATTCTGATTTGAATTGCATTATTATTTCAATCTTATGAAATGAGTAATATCTTAGTTCATATTCTGCTATTATAGTGTATTGTAACGTGGTTCAATTGAAGCACGACGAATTGCAAACGACAACCATACTATCAACCAGTTTTCCTGCTACAGACACTGCCAGCCATATCATAGCACAAAATAAAAACATTTTACGTGTTATTTTGTATATTTGAAACGAAGAAATAGATCTCAAACGACTTTCTGTTCTTATTCTCCGCTACGTTTATTGTCATCGACCAAAATGCCTGTTTTATTGCATTTTGGGAAAACGCAGTGGGCGTCCGCTTTGAAATTATCCTGTGTTGCATTGATGATATTCCTGGGTAAGTAAAACAAGCTTATGCAATGGGGGGGAAAAAAAGAAGGACATTATTAAAAGGACAATTCGACGTTTTAATTTCAATGTACCAGCCAAACAGATCTAGTCAGGTATATGCATTATAAGAGGATGCTTATAAAATTAGGCGTGTGTCATTACATCATAGCGTTTGATAGTTATTGTTACTGATCATCTGTCAGATACATTGAGCAACAATGTTGTGATGTTTTCTTCACATAGTCATCAGAATTATCACTGCTTTGATTGTGATGCCTTGTGAGAGCATTCAGGTTGTGTAAACAGGACATATGTCTATATGTCCATTCTTATTTTTCCCATTTATTGTCACACAATAGGAGTTATAGGGTAGGTTTTAAACAAGCAGCTTTGATAAACACTGCAGTGCTGCAGGTTTATTGATCTGTTTAGCATTGAACAATTAGATCCGTGTCATATTGATGATATAGAGTCTATAGTGTTTTTATCACTCCGTTTGTTTATTTGTTTGTTTTGGGGGTATTATTTAGTGACGCTTTATTTAAGTTACATCGTTAAACCAGTAGGTGGCAACAAGAGAATGTGTTTATAAACGAGTCATCGAATCTTTCTCTCAAACAAATGATTCTTTAACACTGACTTATTTAAAAACAGAGATACTTATTTATTCTGTTTAGTTTTGAACTATTTTCGTTCAGGATCAAAACGTATATTGTGAATAAAATGTAAGTTAATGAACTTCAGGTTCACTTCCATCCATTGGCTGTTAAGTGAAAATGTTGATAAAAATATAATAAACAATGATAATAATGAACTGGAGGCAATACGTTTGGGTGAGGAAAAGGGGCCTGATGAAATGAATCAATATAGTAGTTTTATGTTTACATTTGCAAATTCAGTAATAATACTAATAATACAAATCAAGGTATGTCTGAACAAGCAAACAAGTCTTGTTAAAATAACAGTCATAACCAGTGTGCATGTTTTGGTTGTTTTGCGAATAGGTTTATTGCTACAGCTGTTGCCTCATAAAACGATTTCTGTTAAAGGCTGTATTAGGATTATGTGTTTTAACAGAAGGCAGATGACCTACTTTTTTGCGCATAATCCATGTGGTATAGTCCACAAATTTTAATTCATTAAAATCTAAGCGAACTACTGTTCATTCTAGGCTTAACCAAAGAGTATAGAAGTACTTCTATACTCTTTGGCTTAACACAAAGGAAAGGAAGTTGAACACAGCTGAACTGGGAAGTTATTCAAGTTCAAGTGAATATAATGCCGTTTTTCTAAACAGTCACTAGATGGCGTACAAAACTGTGTTTCAGTGACTGTAGAAGAAACATGACCTGCAATTATAATTAAACCTAGTTTCACAAAACTGTCTACCTCCAAAAAAAAATCCTCATACTTCTAATCTTAAATTATTTATTGACTTTAAATGATATGGCCATATGTAAAAATCTAAGAGCCTCAACTATTAGACATGTTATTAGACAAACACACCCTACAAATCGCAATAAAAAAGATAATTGCCACTAGAATTCACATGCTCACATTTCATTTAGAATGTATTTATTTTAAATAAATGACACCTAGTTTGATATTTTAATTATTGCAATAGGATTCATAAGTTTTCAAATATATTGTATGTATGCATTTTAATACAAGTTTTTTTTATTCTCTAGAGAACTTGGCCTTAGTGACTTCTCTTAGCAAAATGATTTGCATATCAATACCACATTCATGTATACAGATAAATATATGGATTGTAGCAATATTTGTGCGGCATCCTGTTCTCAGGGAGATTGAAGTTAATAATACATTTCAGTCAGCTTCCTGAAAAAAATATTAAATTATTCCACAAAACCTAAAAGCTACTGAACCCAATCTCACTATAGAAACCTCCTCCACTTTGACTTCTTCAGTGTAAAGGTTTTACTTTTTTTTTTTTTTTTTTTTAAATACTATGAGAAAACGCATATCAACCCCAAACTTTTGAATGGTAGTGTGTATGCATTTAAAAGAGAGGATATAAAATATAAAAAAGCAGTACATATCTGCTGTACTTTTAAATGTTTTGTTTATTGCAATATTGTCACAGATTGTTAGTTTAATTTCAAGGGATAGTTCACCTACAAATGAAAATTGTTCAGCATTTACTCACCATTATATTATTCCAAAACCACCCACTTTATCTTGCAAAGCAAAACATTTCCTGTAAATGTGCGAGACTTTCAATTTATTAGCTGCTATAAACAGAACAAAAAAGCTACATAAGACTTATTCCAAGTCTTATATATATATAAAAAAAAAATCTGTTATTCACTGAAGATTTTGTCTAAGAATCTTGGTTGCCATTCAGTGTCATTGTATATGGGAAAGAGCAACTCCTTTTGTGCTCCATAGAAAAAAATAATAATACAGATTTCAAGATCAAATGGGTAGATGACAAAATATTTTTGGGTGAACTATCTCTTTAAATAGTGGATTGAAAGATAAAATCCAACTGCAGTACTGAATGTGACATATGGACTATGAGAAAAAGATAACTGTTAATAGGCTTGTGAAGATCTGCTTCTCACTGAAATACAGATGCCTGGATTTGCCCACAATATTTCAGTCATTAGGGAGAAACACACTAAATGTGGTAAACTTAAACCACTGAAGCAGTTTTTTTCTGGTTACATTAAGTTTAAAAACTTTACACTTTCACTTTTGAAATTAAACAGAGGATCTTAGTAATTAACAAATATCAGATGCATATGTGTGAGAAATTAAACGAACAGTGAAACACCCCAAAGCTGTTAGACTGTATAATAATCTGGAAAACTTGAAGTCAGTGTTTATATGTTTAGGAAGATTTTTCATATAATGTTTAATGTACTTAAAGGATAGTTCAGCCAAAGATAAAATTCTGTCATCAATTACTCACCCATATACTACGGGGCCGTTGAATGCTTGAATCTATTTGACTGACTAACGTTCTAATAGTGTGCATTATTTTCAGGGAAACGCACAGCGAACGTAGTTCCAGGCAGCGCTTGACTGCATTACATGTCTATATCACTTCGCCACACAATTTCAGTTATCTCAAAGGTCCTTACAGTCCAAAACAGCAAAATAACCAAAACCCAAAACGACACTGGCCAAACAAATAAATACAGTAAACAGCAGGATAAAAACGACAGATTATTTCCATGTTTTTGCCACAATATTACATTTTATTATGTACTGAAAGCACATACTCTATTTCTCCCACTCTCTCTCCCTTACAGACGCACACACATACAGTTTGCACACACGTTAGCATACGTGCTAATGTTGTTAGCGCTGTTCTGACGATTAACAACTTAAAAACTACATAAAAACAGTCGTTAGTTTTGTTTTCTTTGGACACAAGAAGTATTTTCATAGCTTCTTAACATTGCAGTTGGACAACTGATTAAATGAACAACTGTCACATGGACTGTTTTAACAATGTCCATACTACCTTTCTGGGCCTTGAACGTGGTAGTTTCATTGCTGTCTATGCAGGGTCAGAAAGCTCTCTGTCTTCATCAAAAAAATCTTATTTTTATTTTTTTTAAGGTGAACTATCCCTTTAATGTTGATATATAGAATGCATATTTTGTTTTCATTTGGATTTTTTCATTAGAATGCTACAGTGTTTTCTACTTAAATCTTTAGATTGATATACACAACCCTCAAATATCTATATTGTAGTGTTATCCTAATATTGTAATCATAATGAGCACAAATCGTAATTGTTGCTTAGCACGTTCATTGTGTCTGCTTAACTGAACACAAGTCATTAACTAAGCACATAACATATATCATAGTATAACTGTAAATTACTGCCATATGGATGTTACTTTGACACTCATCTCTGGCTGATAACAGAATATTTCCAATTAAGGGCTATGTGCAATAAACATGTTTTCTGTAAAACAGAATATTTCATTAAACATGAAATTGAAAATATGAAGCTTTGTAAAATATAAAATTGTTTTACTCAAAATGGCCAAAGTAGATAACAAAGATGATCAAAACCGATATCCATCACATTATTTTTCTTCTCACAAACCTTCAGATATTAAAAGTGAATAAAACAGCAACAATAAAATCAACTAGGTTAGCAGGCATCAGATATAGCCATCAGTTCATACTGCTTTCTCTCTGACAAGCGGATGCGATGAGACCTGTTTTCCTGTTTGGTCAAGTAAAGTTCAACCCACTGTAACACTCAAAACAAATATTTTCTGTAGAGCTGCTTTGAAACATTATGTTTTGTTAAAAGCACTATCTGAAATGAAATCTATGTGATAAGTTAGGTCAAAAGTAAGCTAAAAGATATAAAGTCAGTGTTGTATAATATAAACTCGCAATTGTATGGAAAAAAATAATTTGAAAAAACCCCTTCAATGTTAAATTTTAATTTGACATTGGAGGAAAACATTTGGCATCAAACTCCAAAAAAAAAAAAAACTGCTTTCAACACCCTGCTGAAAAAAAAAAAAAAAAAAAACACAGCTAAAACCAGCCTAAGCAGTTTGGCTGTTCTAAGCTGGTTTAAGTAGATTTTTGCTGATTTTAGCCGGTTGTTCCAGCAGGTTTCTCAACCAGACCAGCTAAGGAAGTGGCAAAACCCCTCTAAAACCAGCCTGCTGACCAGCTAAGACCAGGCTGGATGACCAGCTAAAACCAGCCTGAGCTGATTGGCTGGTCTTAGCTGGTTCATGCTGGAAGTAGCTGGTTTTCGCTGGTCTCCCAGCCTCTCTATGCTGGTTTTAGCTGTTTTGTTTTGATATAAACAAATGTATTATGTATAAAAGTCGAAGAATGTTCGGTGCAAACCCAAAAAAGCTGCATCTAGCTTATAATCACTTTAATATGAAAACACAACAGACAACAAATCCATTTGTCTTAAAGTGGTGGAACATAGTGCAGAACAAAGTGCAGCCATTAAGTTCCTCTAACAGGGCATTGTGTATCAAAAATAAAAAAGGAATTAAAATATAAAACAGCACTAGACACTAAAAGTAACCCTAATCGTGTTAGCATCATGTTAACAACATGCTAACAAAATATTAATTGTGTTAGCATTATGCTAACAACATGTTAACACAATTAAAATGTTAAAACAAAATTAACATGGCATGATGTTAACATGTTTAAACCACTGTTAACGTGATTAGCATAATGCTAGCAACATACTAACATGTTTTTAGCATGAAGTTAGCATGTTGCTAACATGATGCTACCATGTTTTTAACAAGAAGCTAACATGAGTAGCATGATGCTAGCAACAATTTGTTGTCATTATATCAATTTTAACCCATTTGTGCCTAATTTTTTTCTGAATGGTTTCATGCATATGTTAATAGTGTCCTATGTGAATGTGTTTTGTATTTGATTTCTCCATTTTTTTTTTTAGCATTTTTTTAGGTAGTATCCTCCATACCTCATGTGACAGGAAGGAAGTCAATGTTTTTTTTTTTTTTTTTGTTTTGTTTTTTTTCTTCTTCTTGAAATCCTTTATTTGGTTGTTTGCTTGCATGTTATTAAGACATAAAACATAGATAACATCTAGAAAAATACTTACAAAAGGAAAATGACAACTGAACTGCAGCAACTATAGTTGCCGGTAGGCTTAAATGGGTTCAATCTCACACTATTCACTTTTAAAATTAAAGAGAGGATATCAGTAATTAAGAAATATCACATGATTATGAGTTAGAAGAGAAATCAGTATCCATTGTGAAACACACTACACAAATAAACTGCAATTGAAATTAAATCTGTGATAAATTAGGTCAAAAGTAGTCTCAGCCTCAGACGTCACACCCACGGAACGTTGGCTAAACGTCTGATGCATATGGTACACTTAACTGTGAACACTTCAGGAATGTCGAAGTCATGATCTGATTAGTTTAATTTGATCGGATTTCCGGGAAACGCGATTATTAACTCCGTGTCGCGTTTATTTTCGGTCCGCCGGGAAACAAAGCGCAGACTGATTTACTTGCATTTGCTAAAAGATGCTTATGCAGACGCCATTGTTGTTATACACTTTTGCGACATTTGCGAACAAATTACTGACTTACTGCTTGTTCTCCCTCTTCTTCGTTAACTTTCAATGCTGGTTATTTCAATGACTGATTTGTTGCACGCCAGTCTGTTGCTGTGGGGCATTTCCACGCACTGAAACGTGACTCTGAACGAAACGAACTGTGATTGGTTGTTTGATTGGTTGTTCAAACGTCCTCATGGGCGGGCCTTGGCCAATGAAAGCTGCCATGAATTCCAGACCTTTAGCCGTCAGTCTGAAGGTCTGGCTACGCGAGACTAGGTCAAAAGTAATGTAAAAGTTATTAAGTCAGTACAGCGTAATATAAACTCGCAATTGCGAGAAAAAAGAAAACAACTGAATTTGTATTTACAATTCGGAGGAAAAAAAGAAATGTGAGATATAAACTAAAAGTCACAGTTCTAAGAAATAAAGACTTTTATCTCGCAATTGTGACTTTTTAACACGTTATTGCGAGTTATTAAATCAGAATTATGAGATAAAAACTTGCAATTCTGAGAACATATCAGTCTTTTCCCCCTCAGAATTGGACTCTATAATCCGCAATTGTGAGTTTATATCTTACAATTCTGAGAAATAAAGTCAGAATCTAAAAGTAATCCAAAAAGTAGTCAAATAAAAGTAATCTAAAAGTAATCCAAAAGTAGTACAAAAATTTTACCTAAAATGTGTAATCTAATACATTACTGACTATTTTCAAAATTTTCGTTACGTAATTTCGAATCAGAAATGGATTAAATTTTGTAAGTAATCTACCTAGCACTCTATGTACTATATGTATGTTACTATATGTATGTTTTTTTTTGCGTGTGTGTGTGTGTGTCTGTGTATGTGTGTGTGTGTATCATATTATTTGTTTTTGCATGCACATCCAGCTCCACAATGTACCTTGTCCACATTTCTCCTTTTACCATAACCTTGAGAGCAGAAAAAAAAGAGGACACAGACAGCGCAGGGAGGCTGTAGGGATGGGGTTTGTCAGAGACTGTTGTGTGAGAGAGGGTGAGAGAGAGCTCCACTGCAGTATTTTATGCCTACAGCACTCTGAACCAGTGAATATTGGTACATAACCATCAAATCAGTACCCCAAGAGTGGGCTAAATACGTCAATGCTAGTCATACCCCTTATGTCCATGCTTATATAAACCTAAAGATTCACAAACAAGAGTTTACATATATTAAAATTCACTGTAGCTTTTAAACCACAATAATTTGAGTATTATTACTGATTCTTGCATGGATTCAGAGATTAAATGTGCATGGGGTGTGTGACGGAGTTTTAAAGCGTCCCTGCTGTGGTACAGACCGCAGAGAGAAACGGACTAAATATACATGAAGGTAAAAGGGTGGGTGGAGACGATATTGACGTAGTGCTGGTATTGAGTAACACGCCTGGCCAAGTGCTGACTCTGCATGTGTGTGTGTGTGTGTATATATTTATGCTGAACGTGTGTGTGTGTGTGTGTGTGTGTGTGTGTGTGTGTGTGTGTGTGTGTGTGTGTGTGTGTTTCAACCCACACTGTAGGATACAGTGACATGTTGCAGTACTGCATCATTTGTAGCACAAAAAAAAGCTATGTATATAATGTATTGTTGCATATCTGTATAGTTCAAATGTTGCCTTGTTAGCACTCTGGATTTAACGCACTATAAATCATAATAGTTACTAAAGCTATTCACGTATGCGAGGTTTGTGCGTGTGTGCGTATGTTTTCTCTGAACACAGCTGCTGTAGTTCTTGCTCTCTATCCGTGAGGACACCTGATTTTTCTAAAGGGAGGGGGACGGACTAAACTGCAGCACTTTGAGGGGGGTGGGGATGGGATGGGATGGCATGGGAGGGTGTGACGAACTTGCTGCTACTACTGCAGAGAGCCAGGCCGATAAAGCATAACTGCTGCAGCAGTGGGAACTTGTCCAGAAACACAAAACTCCTGACTGCAGAGGGATGAAATGGTGCAGAGATGGAGAAAATAAACCTTTAAACAATGTGATATATAAGATGTAAGATACACAGTATCAGTATCACATTTCAGCAACCATTTTAGTGTATCTTCTCAAGGGACAATACTAAAGAAATGAAACTTGGATATATTTTAGAGTAGTCAATGTGCAGCCTGTATAGCAGTATAGATGCACTGTCCTCTGAAAATAACTCAACATACAGCCATTATTGTCAAAATAGCTGGCAACAAAAGTGAGTTCACCCTAAGTGATAACAGCAGTATGTTGTTTAACCATGCAAAGCCACATGTCCTAATTATCATGTTTATGTTTTGTCTGCTTGACAGGACTTTACAAACGTGTCTATCTTGTATTAGAGCAGTTAAAATTTGGTGCTTTAAGTACAATTCTCTCATACTGACCAGTGGATGTTCAACATGGCACCTAATGCCAAAGAACTCTGAGGATTTGTGAATTAGAATTGTTGCTCTCCTCTCTCTCTTGGTTCAGTAACGTCCTGAAACCGAGTTATACTACAGTGGTCAGGGTCAGACAGAGTTTTTCCAAGATGGGTTACATTTGGAACAGGTCTTGCAAGGGTTGATCAAGTTGAGCGCTCGTTCTGTGTGCAGGTGCAAAACCTGGCTTCAAAAAACAGATGCATGACAACTGCCAGCATTGCTTTAAAGGTTGCAGAAGTGGAAGGTCAGCTTGTCATTGCTCAGACCATACACCACACACTGCAACGAATCGGTTTGCATAAGCGTCATCCCAGAAGGAAGCCTCTTCTATGGGTGGCTCACAAGAAAGCCTGCAAACAGTTTGCTGAAGACAACCTGTCCAAGATCATGAATTACTTTAACCATGTCCTGTGGTCTGATGAGACTATAAGATAAACTTGTTTGGCTCAGATGGTGTCTAGCATGTGTGGGGATGCCCTGGTTAGGAGTACCAAGAAAATTGTGTCTTGCCTACGATCAAGCATGGTGGTGGTAGCATCATGGTCTGGGGCTGCATGAGTGCTGCTGGTACTGGGGAGCTGCAGTTCACTGAGGGAAACATGGATTCCATTATGTACTGTATATTCTGAAGCAGAACATGATGTCTTCCCTTCAGAAACTAGGCCGAACAGCAGTATTCTAACATGAGAACGATCCCAAACACACCACCAAGATGACAACTGCCTTGCTAAGGAAGCTGAAGGTGAAGGTGAGGGGGTGACCAAGTATGTCTCTAGACCTGAACCCTATTAAGCACCTATCGGGCATCCTCAAGTGGAAGGTGGAGAAGCACCATGTGTCTAACGTCCAGCAGCTCCATGAGGTTCCATGATCAGGATGATTAAAGCAGTGCCAGATAACAATGGTGTTAACGCAATATATTGACACTTTGGACAAGTTCACTTAAGGTGTACTCACTTTTGTTGCCAGCTATTTTGACAGTAATGGCTGTATGTTGAGTTATTTTCAGAGGACAGTACATCTATACCGCTATACAAGCTGCACTTTGACTACTCTAAAATATATCCAAGTTTCATTATTATAGTATTGTCCCTTAAGAAGATATACTAAAATGGTTGAGGGGTGTGCTCACTTTTGTGACATACTGTATCAGTCTTTTTGCCTTCAGAATTGTACTTTATAACTTGTAATTGTGTATTTATATCTCACAGTTCTGGAAAAAAAAAAAAGTCAGGAAAGAATTGTGAGGAAAAAGTCAGAATTACGAGATGCAAACTCGCATTTGTGAAAAAGAAAGTCAGAATTGCAAGTTTTTTTATCTTACAATTCTGACTTTATTTCTTGCAATTGAGTTACAAACTAGGAATTGCAAGATTTGCGAGATTTTAATATTTGAATATGAGTGTATGTCTCTCAATTCTGACTTTTTCCTCGCAATTCTGACTTTTTTTAATAAAATTGTGAGTTTATATATTGCAGCTATGAATTTTTTTTCTCAGAATTACGAGTTTATATCTTGCAATTGCGAGTTATTAAGTCAGAATTGTGTGATATAAACATACAATTCTGAGAACAAATCAGTCTTTTTTCCATTTTGAATTGGACTTTATATCTCGCAATTGTGCATTTATATCTCACAGTTCTGGAAAAATAAAGTCAGAAAAGAACTGTGAGGAAAAAGTCAGAATTGCGAGTTTTTATCTCATAATTCTGACTTTATTTCTCAAAATTGCAAGTTTATACCCCACTATTCTGACTATACAACTCACAATTGTGAAACAAACTTAGAATTCTGAATTTTTCTGACAATTGTGACATATAAACTCGCAATTGCAAGAAAAACAGTCAGAATTACAAGATACAAACTCACATTTTGTGAGAAAAAATAATTGTGAATTTTTATTTCACAATTCTGACTTTAGAACTGCATTTACAAACTTGCAATTTGACTTTTTTCCTCAGAATTGTGACCTTATTTCTCACAATTGCGAGCTTATGTCTCGCAATTCTGACTTTATAACTCACAATCGTGAGTTTATATTACAGAATTCATAGAAAAATGTACAAAATTGCAAGTCTCACTTTACAACTCACAATTTTGACTTTATATCATGAGAAAAATAGTCAGAATTGTGAGATAAAATGTCACAATTATGTTTTTTTTTAATTTTTTTTTTACTTTTTTCCTTCAGTGGTGGAAACGGGCTTCCATACATTTTAACATGATAAACATTTGCTTGACAGAAACATCTCACCAATTAGATGGCACTTGTTAGAAGTGTATATTTGCATCTCTTGTAGCCTGTCCAGTGAATTCCATGGATGTGTTGGTGCCACCACAGATCAACGCTCTCAACGGGACAGATGTCAAAATCCCCTGTGCGTTCACCTCATGCTACAAGTTGGACCCCAACAAGTTTGCCATGAACTGGACCTATCAGGAGACAAGCAACAGCACAGAGGAGATGGTAAGAGAAAACAAAGACTAAACATAATAATACCGTCGTAATACCAGTTCTTTAAAGTTACACAATTCGCTTGTTTCTTTACCTTTCCCAATCTACCTTCATCCAAAATGTCTTCTTTTCCAAGTTCATGACCTACAAGAACAAGATAATGCCCTTAAAGTCCAGTCGATTTGGAGATCGAGTCATATTTTCTGGAAACCTGGATAAAAACGACCTGACCATCACTATCTTAGATGTGCAGCTGACAGACGAAGGCATCTACAACTGCTATGTGCGCAACCCTCCAGACCGCATTCAGGGTCATGGCACCATCCAGTTCGTCGTGCTGACTGAATGTAAGGCATTCAGCATGGGCCAAAAAGCTGTACTAACAAAGTTTTTTTAACTAAAAGCAGAGTTAGTTTTTCAGGAGAGGCCATGATGAATAGGGTTTCCTAATTGCAGGTGTTGTTAAGTGCAGAATTAGAATAGAGCGCTGCGTTGGTGATGTGTTTTTGTAGGCCAATTCAAGGTTGTTTGCTCCTCCTGTCGTTCCAAACCCGTAAGACCTTTGTTCATCTTCAGAACACAAATTAAGATATTTTTGACGGAATCCAAGAGCTTTTGTTGTGGTTTTCAAGGAATTGAAAACAATTGCACCATTGACCAGCTAAAACCTGGTCTAAAGTAGTAACACAGTATTTGTTTTTTTATGCGCCTATAATATAATATGTGCCTATAAGTGGGTGCACAATGTGCATACCGTGAGGGAAAAAAATATTTGATTCGATGCTGATTTTGTACATTTGCCCACTGACAAAGAAATTATCAATCTATAATTTTAATGGTAGGTTTATTTGAACAGTGAGAGACAGAATAATAAATGCATTTTCAAAGAAGTTAAAACAGAGGTCAGATATTTCTTATAGTTGGCCAGCAGGTTTGCACAGATCTCAGGAGGGATTTTGTCCCTCTCTTCAAGTCATTAAGGTTTTGAGGCTGACGTTTGGCAACTTGAACCTTTAGCTCCCTCCACAGATTTTCTATGGGATTAAGGTCTGGAGACTGGCTAGGCCACTCCAGGACCATTGATGTGCTTTTTCCTAACCCATTCTTTTGTTGCCTTGACCATGTTTTTTGGGTCATTGTCATGCTGGAATACCCATCCACAACTCATTTTCAATGCCCTGGCTGAGGGTTCTCACCCAAGATTTGAAGGCACATGGCCCCGTCCATCGTCTCTTTGATGTGGTGGAGTTGTCCGGTCCCCTTAGCAGAAAAAATACCCCCAAAGCATAATGTTTCCACCTCCATATTTGATGGTGAGGATGGTGTTCTTGGGGTCATAGGCAGCATTCCAACTCCTCCTTTAAACACGGTGAGTTGATTTGATGCCAAAGAGCTCGATTTTGGTCTCATCTGACCACAACACTTCTCCCAGTTCTCCCACACCCAGTTCTCCTCTAAACCATTCAGATGTTCACTGGCAAACCTCAGATTGGCCTGTACATGTGCTTTTCTTGAGCAGGGGGACCTTGCGGGTCCTGCAGGATTTCAGTCCTTCATGGTGTAGTGTGTTACTAATTGTTTTCTTGGTGACTATGGTCCCAGCTGCCTTGAGATCATTGCAAAGATCCTCCCAGTTAGTTTTGAGCTGATTCCTCACCTTTCTCATGATCATTGAAACCCCAGGAGGTGAGATCTTGCAAGGAGTCCCAGAACGAGGGAGATTGACAGTTATTTTGTGTTTCTTTCATTTGCGAATAATTGCACCAACTGTTGTCACCTTCTCATCAAGCTGCTTGGCGATGGTCTTGTAGCCCAAAACTTTTTTTAATGTGTTTTTCTGGATTTTTTGTTGTTATTCTGTCTCTCACTGTTTAAATAAACCTACCATTAAAATTATAGACTTATCATTTCTTTGTCAATGGGCAAACATACAAAATCAGCAGTGGATCAAATAATTTATTTTTTCCCTCACTGTACACTCTGCTTATTACACAATCTGACTTGTGCAGTGGATGGTCTGCTCGTTCACAACCAAATCAGTTTTCTCTATGGAGAAGCATTCCGTCTTTGCTCATGTAAATAGTGAATCCACCATGGTGCATGCGCAACTGGCTTTTAAAGTTAATGGGAGATGAGACTCTGATTGGTTTATTGAACGTTATGGCTAAAACACACCCGTGACTAGGCATGGGATGATAACCGGTTTCAAGGTTTACCGCGGTTTGAAATAGGGATGCACCGATCCGTATCGGCCGATCACTTGCGCGTTTTGTCAGTAAAGCCGGTTCTGTAATCAGCGGTAAATGCCATCAGGTGCGTGATTTCACGTTGAGCCGTATATACTACACACAGCCGTTGTTCACTGACGAGCTGCGCACTTTCACACTGATAATGAACATTGATTTGCGCAGCTCGTCGGTAAACAACGGCTCAACGTGAAATCACGCACCTGATGGCATTTACCGCTGATTACAGAACCGGCTTTACTGACAAAACGCGCAAGCTTTATCGGCCGATTCGTATCGGTGCATCCCTAGTTTGAAAAAGTCACGGTTTCAAAACCGCAAACAAAAAAAGTTATACCGTTCCTACGATATGTGCATTTTTTGTGTTGTCAAAGTGAAGCGCAGGACTCTCTACTAGGTTGTGTGTGTGCGTACCTGCAGCGAAAACAATGCAGCCCCTCCCCCAGCGGTTAGTGCTGGCAAGCGCGTGTCTGTGATTGTGCACGTGCTCCGCAGTCAGTGAGACTCAGCGGTAATATAAGTTCAGGATGGCCAAAGGAGGTGAACCCCCACAAAACAGTGTGGGGAATAGCAGACTATATGTACTAACGTTACGTTTCTGTGATTGAACATTAGTACAACAAGTTAAAGTGAAATCACGTCTTTGCTTTTAAGCCTTCAGTCACGCTAAAGGTGCAGTGTGTAGGTTTTGCGGCATCTAGTGGCGAGATTGTGAATTGCAACAGTCCACCTCTCACCCCTCCCTTTACAGAACTACGGAAGCCCATACAGGATTAGAATCTCGCTGTTTTTGACAGCAACGAATAGTGAGATTTCTTGTAAAATGTAATTTAAGGAATTATATTTACTTAATCATTTCAAAAACTATGTTATTGTGAATATTACTATTACTTGTTCATCATTGTGTCAGTGTTTTTTTTTTTTCCCAAGCTGATAATTCTAAGTAAATAAAGACATAATTCTTCATTAAGGTCTTTATGCACCCCTGAAAACATAGTTATTGCACCTCTGTCTAGAGATCATCTTAAATATTACACAGTGCACCTTTAACATCTTTTCAAATTCACGGCTTTAAAAAAAAAAAAAAAAAACCTTGCTGGCTCTCACGTGTCTTTGAGTATTTGTTTATTTTTGGAGCTGTCACTAATGGTCATATTTATGCTTTGATCAGTGATTGCATTTTTTCCATTTAAAAGGATTTGTTTTTGAACATTTTATTTTGTTAATTATTGTTGAGCTGCAGGTTTAGGCTCACACAAGTGACTGAAATTTAATTTAATTAAGAAGATAAAATTATTTATTTTAATTATTTTGCCTGATGTTCCATGTTACAAAATGTTCTAAATGTTTCCTAAAATAAATTATACTGTGTTGAGTTAAAAAAAAAAAAAAAAACTTTTTACCCAGACATTTAAATATAACATTGTAGAGCAGTAATTACAATACAGTGATACCGTGAAACCGTGATAATTTTATCCAAGGTTATCATACCGTCAGAATCTTATACCGGCCCATGCCTACCCATGACTCATTAAAGGGATAGTTCACTCAAAAATGAAAATTTGACGTTTATCTGCTTACCCCCAGGGCATCCAAGATGTAGGTGACTTTGTTTCCTCAGCAGAACACAAATGAAGATTTTTTACGAAAACCGGTACAGTCTGCCAGCCAAATAATATGAGTGGATGGGCACCAGACCTTTAAAAGTAAACAAAAACATGCACAGACAAATCCAAATTACACCCTGCGACTCGTGACGATACATTGATGTCCTAAGACATGAAACGATCGTTTTTTGTGAGAAACTGAACAGTATTTATATCATTTTTTACCTTTGATACACAGCCACGTCCATCTGTCCTGAGCACAATGTATCGTCACGTGTCTGTGCGTGTTTTTGTTTACTTTTAAAGGTCTGGTGCCCATCCACTTCCATTATTTGGCTGGCAGACTGCACCTGTTTTCTTCTTCTTAGGAAACAAAGTCACCTACATCTTGGATGCCCTGGGGGTAAGCAGATAAACATCACATTTTCATTTTTGGGTGAACTATCCCTTTAAGAGAATATATAAAACCATGCAGACCTTTTTTTTTTTTTTTTTCGTCGTTAAACTAGCAAAAGTGGATTCGAACATGCCCTAAGTGCACTTGCACCATGCGTTTCAGACAATGCATTTAGTTTGTTAATAGTGTCCACAATTTATTTTCAGAATACACTTTTTTGGAGAAGCTATATGCTCTAGTGTACTTTGTTGTTAGCATCACTAATTTCTTGTCCTCCTCTGCCCAGTGCCACCACCAAGGGATTCGACCATTGCTGTGGCCATCGGGGCATCTGTGGGGGGAATCCTAGCTTTGCTCATTCTGTCCATGGTGGTGGTGAAGTGTATTCGCAGACATAAGAACCAGGAGCTGATCTCAGATGAGCAGAAGATGGAGGAAGAGGGCAAAGCAGATGGAGAAGGAGGCACAGAAGAAGCAACAAAGTAAGAATTTCTTTCTTGTTTGCTTTTCTTGGAATATTTTTTTTTTTCTCTATAAACAAACTGCTTACTTTAAATCCTGAAACAGACAGCCCTAACCCGCCATCTTAGCCCTGGAGGCCTAACGGATGGTGGAGCTCCATCCTACACATTCTGGTAAAACTGATTGCTAGCAAGTGTGTTTTAGTGGGTCATGTGACTGTGGTTGACAGTAGCGGTTGCGAGTTCTTCATCTTCGTTTCATTAGCCTGTTCTCTGTTTTTGAGTTCTGGACTCAAATTTCCTGGTTACTATCAGCCTGTTTGTAGTCTTACTTTATCTGGTTGGATTCTGTGGTGTCTTTGTTGTGGTGGAATATTGTATTATTGTTATTATTATTTTTTTAAAAGTTCTTTGAACATATGTGACCTATAATTCTCTTTAATTTTCTATGTACAAAAAATCTGTAAATACCTATATGTGACACTGGACCACAAAACCAGTCATAAGGGTCTATTTTATGAAAGTGAAATTTATACATCATCTGAAAACTGAATACGGTTGATGTACGGTTTGTTAGGATATGACAACAAAATCAAAATACTAAGAAAATCATCCAAATGAAGTTCTTAGCAATGTGTATTACTAAGCAAAATGTAAGTTTTGCAATATTTACACAAGGAAATTTACAAAATTTATGTATGGAACATACATTGGCATAAAATAAATATCAATCATTTTGACCTATACAATGCATTTTGGCTATTGCCACAAATACACCCATGCTACTTAAGACTGGTTTTGTAGAACAGGGATATATAACTTGTATATATAAAAATGTGGTGTTCTAGTTGCTAGTAAATTTCAGTTACAAAAAAAGGTAAGTAACATGTAACATTGAATTAAAATGTGACATTTTGAAGTAGAAAAACGTCTCAGGTTACGTATGTAACCCTAGTTCCCTGAAGGGAATGAGACGCTGCGTCGAAACACTTTGGGAACGCCCCCAGCGTGACCACACTCTGAATCACGTGTGTAATCAGTCCAATGGAATCGCGAGACGTCACGTATGTGATGACGTCACCGACCAGTAAGCTTAAAAGCACGTACGGTGAGAGCAGCGCTAGCTTTCTGGAAACAGCAAGCGCCGCAGGGATGCCGGAAGTATGGCCTCGAGACGCAGCATCTCATTCCCTTCAGGGAACTAGGGTTACATACGTAACCTGAGACGTTCCCTTTCAGGTCACTTACGCTGCGTCGAAACGCTTTGGGAACGAGAATGCCCACGCCGCCATACTGAGGGTGTCCCTGCCGGATTAGGGCAAGAGAACGAAGGAGCCGGGAGAGGCTCTGAAATCTAGGCCATAGAACCTAGCGAAGGTTAGGGGCGTGGACCAACCCGCAGCATTACGTATCTCCTCCAGGGAAAGTCCCGAGAAGAAAGCTTCGAGGCAGATACTGAATGGGTAGAGTGAGCCTTGGCTCCCAGGGTGGGGGGAGACCAGAAGGCTCAAGGGCTACCGAGATGGCATCCAAAATCCACCGGCTTATGGAAGGCTAGCAGGATTGCCTCTCCTAGGAGGGCCGAAACAGACCAAAAGTTGGTCAGCCTTCCTCCACAGTGTAGTTCTGTGGATGTATGTGCCCAATGCTCACACTGGACACATACAAGTAAGCTTCTGATGGCCGGGCTCCCGAAAGGGAGGAGGATGAAAAGCCTGCAATACAACAAGGCGTGGTGCAACGGTGGGGACCTTATGGACGTATCCCGCATTGGGATACTGAAACACTTTGGGCATACCAGGCGCAAAGTCAAAAAGGAAAGGGCCACAGAGAGGGCCTAAAGGTCCCCAACCCTCTTGAGAAAGGTTCGAGGGGAGGCTCACACAAAGCCTCTAGCACCACAGCCAGGTCCCACGTAGGGACGTGAGAGCGTACTGGAGGCCTCAACCTCAGCGCACCGCAGAGGAAACATGTAACAAGAAGGTGTCTGCCCACTGAGAGCCACCGAGAGGGGCGTGGTAAGCCGAATAACCGCCATGTAAACCTTCAGGGTGGAGTGGGTCAACCCTGCGGAGAGGTGGCCTGCAGGAACTCCAGCACTGTACCAACCGGGCAGTTAACTGGGTCGAGCTGGCAGTCTCTGCACCAAGAAGTGAAGAGTCTCCACCTCAGGGCATACAGTTTCCTCGTGGAGGGAGTTCTGGAAGGAGGATGGTCTCCAAGCTCCGGGCGGGGGTGAGGAATCGCCCCTGCCTGTGAGAGGAGATCCCTCCTGACGGAAACTCCGTGGAGAGCCGCAAGAAGGGAAATCAGGTCCGAGAACAAACTCAGCCTGGCCAGTATGGGGCCGTGGACCGAAGTCCACAGGGGCGTACAGACGTAGCCTCAGCCACATCTGTACCATGGCATCCAGTCCAGTGGGCTGGATGACTCCGAGAGACAAAGTGCTCTCAAAATCTGCTTCACCGCATAGGGATGAAGCATCAATTCCCCGGGCCTCAGCCCCTGCCTCGACAGGATGTCTGCTCCTAAGTTGAGATGCCCAGGGATGTGAACTGCTCTCGGTGGAGGAGTTCCCCTGGGACCACACAGGGATCTGGTGCACCAGCTGTGCAAGGGGCACAAACACAGACTTCCCTGGTGGTTGATGTAAGAGACCACCACTGTGTTGTCGGTGCGCGCCAACACATGGTGATCTCTTAGGCCTGGGAGAACGTGTCTCAGTGAAACACGGCCAGCATCTCCAGGCAAAAGAGTGCCACATGAGATGATGACCTCTCTGTAGACCAAGAGTTGAGCGGCCACTCATGACCGCTCCTCAACCAGTGAGGGACGCATCGGTTGCAAGCATGCCGCGGCAACGAAGAGCTCCCCACACTGGGCCCTGAACCAAGATTTTCTTCGGAAGTCTAGGGCACGAAGGGATCGCCGCGTGACCCTGATCATGCAAAGTGGGTTTCCCATCAGGGAGAACCCGCTTGGTCTCGAGCCACCACTGTAGGTGTCTTATGTACAGCAGGCCGAAAGGTATCACGTTGGACGCAGCTGCCATAGATCCAGCAGTTTCTAGAACTGCTTCACAGTGAGTGACTAGCCCTTTTTCACCCTCGCGACCACGGTGCGGATCGAGTCAACACGAGCAGGAGACATTTGTGCCTGCATTGTGGACAAACCTCACACCATGCCCAGAAAAGTGGTCCTCTGTAATGGAGAAAGCACACTTCTCTTGGCGTTGTTAGTCTTAACCCCAACACTTCCAAGGCGGAACAACACCTCGATGTTGAACTGCCAGCTGCTCAGATTGAGCCAAAATCAACTAATCGTTGATAAAGTTGAGCATGCAGATGCCCTGGAATCGCAGAGGAGCCAGAGCTGCATCCACACGCTTCACGAAAGTGCAGGGTGAGAGTGCAGGGCCAGAGGCCGCAGGCTGAGCAGCCACTCATGACCGCTCTCCAGCCAGTGAGGGACGCATCTGTCGCAGGTGTAATGCGGCGACAAAGAGCTCCGAGCACTGGGCCCTGTGGCAAAAACCAAGGCTTTATCCACCTGTCTGAGGCACAAAGGGATCGCCGTGTGACCTAGCTCATGTGAAGCAGATTTCCCCTCGGGAAACCCGCTTGGTTTCGAGCCACCACTGTAGGGGTCTCATGTACAGCAGGCCAAAAGATATCACGTCGGACGCAGCTGTCATCAGACCCAGCAGTTTGTAGAACTGCTGTACAGTTAGTGACCAGCCTTATCTTACTTCTCACGACTGTGATGAGGATCGAGACGACACAAGCAGGAGACATACGTGCCTGCACTGTGGTCAAATCCCACAACACGCCCAGATAAGTGGTTCTCTATAATGGAGAAAGTACACTTTCTTTGGCATTTAGTCCTAACCCCAGCTCTTTCATGTGTGACAGAACAACATCTCAACGTTGAACTGCCACTTGCTCGAAATGAGCTAAGATCAACCGAATGTTGACATAGTTGAGTATGTGGATGCCCCGGAGTCACAGAGGAGCCAGAACTGCATCCGCACACTTTATGAAAGTGCGGGTTGAGAGTGTAAGCCAAAAGGAAGAACCCGAATTTGGTAAGCTCTGCCCCTGAGAGCAAACCTCAGGAACTTCCTGTGTTGGGGAACAATGAAGAACCGGCTGTATAACCCAGGATCTCACTGTGAGGAAGGACCACCTCGATGGCCTCTTTCCCCAGGAGAAAGTTTACTTCCTGTTCCATAACCAGAGCCTGCTCAGGATCCACCAAAGTGGGAAGACCCCACTGAAGAGGGGAGCCGAACTAAATGCGGTAGCCCCTCTCTTCAGTGTGCAGGACCCATGAGACACATTTGGCAGTAGTTTCCACACTGCCAAAGAGTCTACTAGGGGGATCAGTCTCTCGAGACTGACCTCTGCTGTTAGAGGAACGGCTAGCTCGGGGTCCTGAAGCGGAGACCGGCAGGAAAGCACCCAGCTAGCTGTTCAGGGGACCTCGATGGAGGTTGCGAGCCTCCCAGCACCGCTACGATGTCGGGCGGTAACTGAGAGATATGCTCGCTGGGGACCACTGCACCCTGAAGCACCTGGTGGTGGCAGGGATGGCAAAGCGGTCCCCTGAGGACACTGAGGAGAGACGGGCACCGTATGAAGAGCTGTTAACCGCTCTTTCCCAGAGGGGACTGTCCTCATTAGCCCTGAGCCATGCCATCAGGGCTTATTATAGTTAATGAAACTGTTTGCAGTGAGTGGCCAGCCTACTTATACTCTCTTGACTGGCATGAGGAAAGATTCAATCAGAGCAGGAGACAAACGTGCCTGCATCATGATTGAATTCCACACCAAGCACTGAAAAGTGGTTCTCTATAATGGAGAAAGCACACTTTTCAGTCACAACCCCAGTTTGGCGAGGACGACACCTCAATGCCGAGCCGCCAAAATGCTCAAATGAGCATTAATTAGTATTTATAGGGTGAAAGTGGAGGAATGGCTAACTTAGTATGGGCTGCCTGTATAAATGTATTTAATTCCTCAGAATTAAATGACTATGGGAGCATAGCTAACATTCAAGATACTTCATATGTGCTTTGTGAATGAACACAGCCCGCCCCCTCAGAAGTGGACTGTGAGTACTCAGCTCCCGAACAAAGCTACACATAAACCGTGTGAATCTCCGCAGCCCATTTACTTTAGTTTCTAAGTAGGAAGAGCTGAGAGAAACCAGCAATCTAATATGCAGTCTGTTCAAACGCAAACAGCTGTGATTCCACAATGAAAGCCTCCGCTCTGCCTCGGCAAAACGGGACTTTGCGAGCGAAGCGTGCACAGCGAGAATGCGAGCCGTCAGCTTCCTCAAAAGCTGACACCGCCCACTTCGTCACGCACTCTCACTCAAGGGAGAAGAACCACAGCGCGGGCTTCGGAACCCCGAGAGAGAATGCGCTAGATCCATGGAAAAGGCAGAGATGGATCAAAGATCGTCTCTAACCCGCTTCATAGATCTATGTGCAATCCCCACGAGAACAGCTGCCGCCCTGCCTCGGCAGAAGCGGGACTGAGCCGCGGGGAAGACAATACGGCATTCAGTTCCCTCGAGAACTGACTCCCGTGCTTCGCTCCCAGACAGACAACAAATAGACTGCGTGTATCCCCTTAAGAGGAGCACACAGAATGAAATGCTGCTGCTTATTTGAAGGACACAGTGACACTCTCAAATAAAAGCTGTGCAAACTGGCACATAAAAACAGAGTGACACAGACACACACACATAGAGCGCTTGCTGAATGGCAGAAAGCTAGCGCTGCTCTCACCGTATGTGCTTTTAAGCTTCCTGGTCGGTGACGTCATCACGTACGTGACGTCTCGCGATTCCATTGGACTGATTACACACGTGATTCAGAGCGTGGTCACGCTGGGGGCGTTCCCAAAGTGTTCCGACGCAGCGTAAGTGACCTGTAAGGGAACTGAAATAGTATTTTCTTCTCTCACATTTTTTGATTGTCTTTCTTATTACATTTCAGAAATTTAAGCCTCCTGCCTGAAGATGTGTGAAACTTGTTTGACTCTTCATCCTATAACTGTCTCATTCAACATTCCTGGGTTTTCTTGTGTAGCAGTCAAACTTGTCATGTTAGGAAGATCTCCACCACAGTGCCATGGTGTCCAGTTACCGACGAGAGGGTTTCAAACAGCCTCTTCCACTAAATATGACAGGTTAATAGTTGATAAGAACTTCCTGCAAAACTCTTTGTTTGGACCACACTTTGTTCAAAGTCAACTAATGTATTTTTTCTTCAACTTCTGCCACTTTTAGCACTATTGATATTAGCCATCCAGTATTTCTGCTGAGAATTTTCTAAAGAGATGAATTTTAAATTATACAAAGTCTCACCTGCCAAAGTGTTTTTACCCTTAAGGTGTTTATACGTTTTGACAGTTTCTTGAGAAATCACTGCCCTCAACGTCCTCTCAAGTGGATGTAGAAACATACCGCGTGTGTTTGTGTGTGTGCCTTCTCATTGCGCCAGTTTGCTCCTATTGAGTCTAAAAGTTTATGCTGTTTTTACAATGCAGGAAGTAGAACAGCAAAATATTAGGCAGGACTGTAACTATACATCAGTGTTCGAAATCTATAATTTGCTAGCTTACAGCACATAAAACACCTCCAAAACATGTACAATCATTGCATGACAATTTTCTTACGCATGATACACACAATTTGCACAAAACAAATCATCAATTTGCACAAGCTTCTGGCACATTCCACAAATAGGTTATGCTTTGCTGTCCAATGACATTTTTTAAAAGCCTTAGAGGAACAAATCGTAATAAAACGGACTTCCCCAGTTACTAAATAAATAAATACAAATTTGTGAGCCCCCAAAAATGAGCTGATTTAGAAGTAAATAATCTCTATTTTCTAAGATCAAACAAATAGCCTACACTCTTAAAAATAAAGGTGCTTCACAATGCCATAGAAGAACCTTTTTTGTCTAAATGGTTCCATAAAGTACCTTTAACATTTGAAGAACCTTTCTGTTTCATAAAAGGTTCTTTGTGGTAAAAGAAGGTTCTTGAGATTATAAAAAGGTAAGAAAGAGATGGTTCTTTAAAGAATCTTTGACTGAATGGTTCTTTGTGGAACCAAAAATGGTTCTTCTGTGGCATCGCTGTGAAGAACCTTTTAAAGCACCTTTATTTTTAAGAATGACTGGGTAATTTATGCTACATTTGCTCAAATTTACAACCCTGCTTTTAAAAAAGAAAACAAGAAAGAAGTTTTGGGCACCCTATTTATGAAAAATGCCATTTCCAAAACATTGCTTTTACACATAAACATCATGTCAGGTGCAATGATTATGTGGCAAGTTAAACCTTATCTATTTATAGATAAAACACAAAAAAAAAAAAAAAAAAAACCTATACAGAAATTTGATTGTTAATATCATTGATTGTGTTCAACACGTATGTTGTGGTGTGTTATTTGGAATGTGTGAATTTATTTGACATGAGTATCTTGAACGTATAAGCTGTGAAATTATTTTTGTTTTTAGTCAGTACTATATTTATAACACTTCATATTAGCCTCATAATCAAATTTCACACGTAATCACGTAATGTGTTCTGAAAGAGGCTAAAAAGGTTTCAAATTGAGTAACAAGCAAATTAAAGATACTGGATTAAGTCAATGCACCTTTGATGGAAAGAAAAAAATATACATTTCGTATGACATCTTATTGTATTATGTGTGTATAAAAAGGAAATAATTAGGAAAAAGAACCAATACTATAGCTATTTAGTCTAGAAAGAGAAAATCTGCTGTTTTCATAATGACTGTGTTGGGAATCCATTTTGATAGTGAAACACACAGTGATTGTGAACTCACTTTCAGTGGACTTGTAGTAGATTATGTAGGGAAGGGGCAGGTCCCCTACATACCATCTGCTAAATGGAACAATATCAAAGAATAGCCTCGATATTATTACAGTATTTTGTGTTATTATCAGTAAAAGTGAGGAGTATGTTTTAAATAGTTTTATTCAATAAAAAGTAAATATATCTAAATATATATTATATGTATGAATATTGTAATCTTGAATGATGTTGAAAAGTAGCAGCATATGTCTTATTTAAACATTCTGTGCAAAACAATATCATAGAGATGTAGGCTCATTTAGCCTACAAACAATTCTTCTTTGTTCTGGCATTAAAACTCATAAAGGTATACAGTATTTGTCTACAGATCAGTTTAAAGTATTTTAGCACTTATTTTACTTCACCACATATGATTACTTGGGTTGCATGTAGTAACCATGCATTCATGCAGCATAGGCCCAAAGCCTGGAGCCACAGTGATTTTAAACCCAGGGAACCTTCACCCTCTGCTAGGCAAAGCCGACACCCATACTGGCTTCCGTTTAGTCACACTTTAACTTACTTAATGCCCTTCTGGCTGACTTAAACTGCTTTTTATTTACACATTTAGTTAGTAACTTATTAATTCTGACACTTTCACATCATATTCCAAAAAGTATTTAATGGATTAAGTTATATTGCTTGTTGTTGTCCTATATAAAAATGTACCATGATGGATTCTACTGTTACCTCAATAATTTTGCTCCATTTATTGCATTTCATTCATTGTAAGGGAATGTATTATTTATTATTCTTTTTATTACTATTATTGTTCATTTCAATGTTTAATTCAGTGTTGTTTTATTGTATTACGAACCAAAACTGAGATTTACATATTGTTTAATCATAACTGTATTCAATGATAATCATGTATTCAATGACACTTAGTTACTTTGTTCACGTACACATGTACATTGTGAAACATACTGTATTTTTACCACCTTTTTTGCATAATGTGAATGACACCAGAACTACGTCCGTAAAAACATCTGCTAAGGATTTAACAAAACCATTAAGCTCATAAATAGATTTGCTGCTCAGCAGTTAACATTAAGCCACCTTGTGAAATTCAGACTGTGGCACAATGATTTTATGGCTAGCGCTATTCATAGGTTGACTTGCCAAGAAGACTTGCTAGATCCCTGATTACTTTCTATTAGAATTAGACAACAACATCCTAGTTACTTGTTTACATGTATTAATATGTACTGATGCATAGGCATGATACTGGGTCATTAAATATAATTGCAAACTGTCAGAAGCCTTATATTATACTGAAGGTGAATTTTATCACATATATGATGTAACCATGATACCATATTGTTGGTTGTACTGCCTTGATGTTTTCTTTAATGCATTTGCCTATTCATTTGTACATCAAGATCATATAAACATACCATTTCTATGGGCATAATCAACAACAGCAGTCGAGCGAGGTTGGTTGGAATGGTTTGGGGACCAGATTTTTGCTCGTTTTTTCATCATGCATGCCTCTGTTTTAGTGTCTCGCTGAAGGTCTTACTCTGGCCTACTTTAAATACATATGCTTGCACTGCACCATAAATGTGAGCTGCATCACTGATTGTTTTTTCAATAAAAAATTACGAAACAAAGCATTTTGTTCCTGTCACTTTTTACACCTTTCACTTAAAATATTTAAACTGAAATGTACCCTGATAGCATGTGTACATCACTGAAATGTCTATTTGACGTCTGCTTTTACTGTACATCTGCAAGACATTTTTTAGAGTGTTTGCTCATGCAATACGTCTATTGGACGTTTTCTATCAGATGTCAAATAGATGTACAGCATCTCACAAAAGTGAGTACACCCCTCACATTTCAGCAACCATTTTAGTATGTCTTCTCAAGGGACAATACTATAGAAATGAAACTTGGATATATTTAAGATTAGTCAATGTGCATCTTGTATAGCAGTATAGATTTACTGTCCCCTGAAAATTACTCAACATACAGCTATTATTGTCAAAATAGCTGGCAACAAAAGTGATAACAGCAGTATGTTGTTTAACCGTGCAAAGCCACATTTGTCTGCTTGACAGAACCATACAAAGTTGTGTATCTTGTATTAGAGCAATTAAAATTAGGTGATTTATGTACAATTCTCTCATACTGACCACTAAATGTTCAACATGGCATCTCATGGCAAAGACATCTCTGAGGATTTGAGAAGTACAACTGTTGCTCTCCACAAAGATGGCCAAGCCTGTTAGAGGTTTAGTAACACCCTGAAACTGAATTACACTACAGTGGTCAGGGTCATACAGAGGTTTTTCAAGATGGGTTCTATTCAGAACAGGCCTTGTAAGGGTCGATCAACGAAATTGAGCACTCATTCTGTGTGTAAGGTGCAGAACCTTGCTTCAAAAAACAGATGCATGAGTGCTGCCAGCATTGCTTTAAAGGTTGCAGAAGTAGAAGGTCAGCTTATCAGTGCTCAGACCATACGCCGCGCATAGCAACAAGGTGGGTTTGCATAGGTGTCATCCCAGAAGGAAGTCTCATCTAAAGCTGGCTCACAAGAAACCCCGCAAACAGTTTGCTGAAGACAACCATGTCTTGTGGTCTGATGAGACTATAAGATAAACTAGTTTGGTGTCCAGCATGTATGGCGATGCCCAGGAGTGCCAAAAAAAATGTGTCTTACCTACAGTCAAGCATGGTGGTGGTAGCATCATGGTATGGGGCTGCATGAGTGCTGCTGGTACTGGGGAGCAGCAGTTCATTGAGGGAAACATGAATTCCATTATGTACTGTACATTCTGAAGCAGAACATGATGTCTTCCCTCCAGAAA
Source organism: Garra rufa (assembly GCF_049309525.1). Lineage (NCBI taxonomy): Eukaryota > Metazoa > Chordata > Actinopteri > Cypriniformes > Cyprinidae > Garra > Garra rufa. The sequence goes on from NC_133374.1 coordinate 30,156,567, forward strand.
CTAGGCAAAACAGCAGTTCCCCAGCGGGAACTCAAGTTGTGTCCAAAAACGCTATGGGGAACGTCTTCAGCGTGACACACTCTGAAACACGTGTGTAATCCGACCAACGGGAAAGCGAAACGTCATCACGTCGACGTCGATGACGTCAGACCAGGAAGCTATAAAAGCACATGGGCACAAACGATCGGCAGCTTCTGTCTTTCAGCAGCACTCTGTGTGTGTCCTATGTCTCTCTGCTTTTCAGTGCCAGTTTGCACTACTTTATTTTGAGAGAGACAGGTCTATAAAAAAAAAAAAAAGAGAAAAATGTCAAAGAGGGATAAGCAGCAGTTTAGAGCGTGTGTGCCTCCCTGCCCTCGCTTCATTATGGGTGGGGACACACACAATCTTTTTTGTTGCATGATTGGGAGCGAGGCATGCAGAGTCAGCCCTCGAGGGGGCTGACTGCCGTCATTATGAGCGGATGTCTATCCGCACGCTTCGCTCCCGGAAGGCTCTCTTTGCGGAGGGACCCTTCGTGTCTGCCCCCCGCGGTTGTGGTCCCGCTTCCGCCGAGGCGGAGCGGCAGCTGCGATCGTGGGGCTCGCAGATGGATCTGGAGACGAGCATGGAGACGGGCGAGTCCCTTTCTTCTGCTTCAGCCTCCAGATCCAGCCTTCAATCTGGGTTGGAAACTGCGGTTTCTTCCCCCCGGGGAGAAGGCTCGACACTTCATCTCTCCTCTTCTGAGGAAGGGGAGGCTGAGGTTGTCGATGAGACTGTTGACAATCCCTCGCAGTCTCCCCTGTATGAGGAGTTAGTGGAGGTGGTGACTTGAGTCAAACCTAGATTGGCCCGTCGAGAAAGTTCATGAGCCACTGAGAAATAAGCTGGACGAGTGCTTCCTTAAGCCCACTCCACCACCTCCACGCCGGGGCCTGCCTTTCTTTCCCGATCTCCACACTTATAGGACGATGCGCCGGGTAGAACAGCCTTTAGCTGGCTATCTGTCTCCCACAGCGGCGTCGTCCTTAAAGGCCCCGGCACTGCCATCAAAGCCCCTAAGAACCACATCGGCTTTGATTGGCAAGGGTTACGCGGCAGCAGGTCAAGCTGGTTCCTGCCTGCACACCATGGCAGTTCTCCAGGCAACCAGGCAGACCTGCTGAAAGACCTGGATGAGGGAGACCGAGTCAGAGCCGATGACATTGACGAACTTCGTCGTGTCTCTGACCTGGTTCTGCGTGCCACCAAAGAGACCGCCAAAGCCATCAGGCAGTGTATGGCAGCCTTGGTGGCCACAGAGAGGCATTTATGGTTGACCCTGTCAGAAATAAGAGAAAGAGACAGGGTCTTCCTGCTGGACGCCCTGCTTGAGCCTTCTGGCCTCTTCGGCGACGCTGTCAACTCAGTCGTCGAGAGGTTCCAGGAGTCTCGTAAGCAGGCGGCGGCGTTCCAGCGCTATCTCCCTTGCCGGTCTTATGGGGCTGCTGGACGGGAGCAGTTCCATCCACAACCCTCCTCCTCATACAGGGACACTCAAAAGCAGAGTGTTGCGTCCCGTGCTCCCCCTCAGATAGGGGGCCGTGGGGGCCACTCTAGGTCGTGGCCTTCAAAGCCGAACATGGACCTGCGGGCCGTACTTCAGGCTAAGAAGGCCGCGGCCAAGAAGCCCTGACAATTCAGGACTTCAGGGGGCACACCCCTCTGGGGAAGAGCGGAGCTTTCCTCATCATACGGAACCTCATCTCTCCCCAGTGCCCCCAGGGAACCGATCTGTTGTCTCTGCTACCATCCCAGAGCACAGCGGTTCCCAGCTAGCTTCCAGTGCAGTGTTCCCCTCTTCCATCAGGGGGCCTGCACAGCTCGCTACCCCTAAGGGGGTCCTTCAAAAGGCTGGGGTGGTTCACTTCTGCCGGTCATCCGCCTCAGGGCATCACTCCAGCCACTCTAGAAACACCAGAGGTCAGCCTCGAGAAGCTGATTCCCTTAGTAGATTACCTAGCAGCGTGGAAACTTCTGCCAGGAGTCTCAAAGTGGGTCTTGTGTACTGTAGAAAGAGGTTACAGCATCCAGTTCGGTGCACCACCACCCTGATTTTGCGGGGTTCTTCCCACTGTAGTGGGACACGAGCAGGCTCCGGTATTAGGCTCCGGTATTACAACAAGAAGTAGAAACACTCTTGAGGAAGGGGGCCATCGAGGTGGTCCCTCCTCCTTAAAGAGAATCCGGGTTCTACAGCCGGCACTTCATAGTGCCAAAGAAGGATGGGGGGTTGCGTCCTATTCTAGATCTCAGAGTTCTGAACCGCGCAGTTATGTGCCTAGCGTTCAAAACGTTGACCATAAAACAGGTCGTTCAACATATCAAGTCCGAGGACTGGTTTGTCACCATAGATCTCAAAGACGCATACTTCCATATCTCCATCCTTCCTCAGCACAGGAAGTTCCTGAGGTTCGCTTTTGGGGGCGAAGCTTACCAATATCAGGTTCTTCCTTTCGGTCTGGCTCTCTCACTCCGCACTTTCAACAAATGCATGGATGCCGCCCTCGTGAAGCTGAGGCTCCAGGGCATTCGCATCCTGAACTATATCGACAACTGGCTGATTTTGGCCCAGTCAGAGCTCATGGCAGCACAACATCGAGATGCTGTGCTAGCTCACATGAAAGAGTTGGGGTTACGACTAAACGCCAAGAAAAGTGTGCTATCTCCAGTTCAGAGAACTACTTATCTAGGCGTGGTTTGGGATTCGACCACAATGCAGGCATGAATGTTCCCTGCTCGTATCGAGTCAATCCTTTCTGCAGTCAGGAGAGTCAGAGAAGGCAGGTCACTCACTGTAACACTCACAGGGGGTACAATCTTTCACCCCCGCCCAGAGTTGTGGAAGCTGTGGGTGTGGCCCCTGAGAGGGCACAACTACTAGCTTCAGGTCTCTCAGCTGAGGTTGTAGAGACCATTCTTCAATCCAGAACTCCTTCCATGAGGAAACTATATGCCTTTAAGTGGAAATTGTTCACTTCTTGGTGCAGTGCTCATCAGCTTGACCCAGTTCACTGCCCAGCTGGTTCAGTACTAGGGTTTCTGCAAGAGCGCTTGACTGCTGGGCTAGCCCATTCAACCCTGAAGGTTTACATGGCGGCAATATCTGCTTTCCACGACCCTATGGTGGATCGTCCTTTGGGTAGAGATCCCCTGGTAGTCCGTTTCCTCCGAGGTGCACTGAGGCCTTCAGCTCGCTCTAGGGTTCCCCCGTGGGACCTGGCCGTGGTCCTGTAGGCTATGTGCAAACCTCCCTTCGAACCTATCGAAGAAATACCTTCTGGAGTGTTGACACTAAAAACTGTCTTCCTCCTTGCTATTTCCTCACTCAAGAGAGTGGGTGATCTTCAGGCCCTTTCTGTGGCCCCTTCTTTTCTGGAATTTGCCCCTGGCATGACCAATGCTTTCATTTACCATAGACTTGTGTATGTTTCTAAAGTTCCCTCCTCTACGCCACGGCCTGTCATGCTAGAAGCCTTCTGTCCTCCTCCATTTCAGGACTCAGACCAAGAGAAGCTTAATTGTGTGTGTCCAGTGCGAGCACTGGACGCATACATCCACAGAGCTGCCCTGTGGAGAAAGTCTGACCAATTGCTTGTATGCTACGGTCCTCATAAGACAGGGCTCCCCGCCTCTAAGCAGACCCTTAGTAGATGGATAGTTGAGGCCATCTCTATAGCTTATGAGTCCTCTGACCTCCCCTCTCCTTTGGGGATCAAGGCTCACTCCACTAGGAGTATGGCTGCCTCTAAGGCCTTTTTGTCGGGCGTTTCCCTGTCCGACATCTGTAACGCTGCGGGTTGGTCCACGCCTCTTTACTTTCGTCAAGGTTTATGGCCTAGACATTCGGGCCACTCCAGGCTCCGCCGTCCTCTCGCTCTAGTGGTTCTTGGACACCCTAAGCCAGGGGTCTCAAACTCAATTTACCTGGGGGACGCTGGAGGCAGAGTCTAGGTGAGGCTGGGCCGCATCAGGTTTTCCACAAGAAAAGCTTTGTTAAAAAAATTCCAATCTTCTCAAATCTCTTTATTTTTATTTTTTAACACAAAATAAGATGAAAAAATAACTAAATTAAGAATTAATAAGAAAATAAATAAATAAATCAGTACTTATTAATAATAATAATAATAATAATAATAATAATAATAATAATAATAATGAAAATAATAGTAACAATAATAATAATAGATTTCGTTAGTCAGCGACTATATGTGGTTTTTTCAGTCTTCTATATCTGCTGTATTCAGATTCAAAAGTCCGTATTAACAGTTCTTTAACCTTTAACCTTCTTCTGAACATGAATGAAACATTGAAGAATGTGAACTGTTGTTCTGAACATGGCTTCTCTTGCCTACTCCTTGCTGCTAGAGACCCGGCAGCGCTTCCTCTTCGAATTATTTTAATTATTTAGTCAGTGTCGCAAAGATGAAGTTGACGATCCTGACTCGGCATCTGCTCACTGGACGTGCTTTTTATGCCTAAATGTATCTTTATGGATTAGGCCTATAGCTAATGAAAGAGTTTTCTTTTCGATTTGAATTATTTTGTTTTATAGTAGTGAAGTAATAATTTAAAGTAAATTTATTACAGACAGGGAGACAATTAATACTCAGCGCAAAAACATTCATTGTTCTGAAACATCTGTCGTTGAATGTTAAATTTAGATTTAAAATACATGTAGTGCACGTAGGAACTGTAAAGTATAGGGCCAACTACTACAACTACCGCCGGTGGTGCAGTGTTTTTATATTGAAACTCAAAATAAATGAGGCTCAAACATTATTAACAAACGTGCGTGTTTATTTTAGCAATTCCGTCGGTGAACAAGCAACCTACAAAACGCTAAAATAAATCAAAGAAATAATACATTTAAATAAGAAAGTAGCCTAAATAAGTGTTAAATAGGCTATTAAACAAACATTCGTTGCAAAAATTCAACCTCGACAGCTCATCAGAATTACTGGCCGAGTTCTCTTTCTCTTCCTCATTACACAGCTGCTGTTTTTAATAGCAAAGTAATTACATTTATTTTTGTTTCTTTAGTTTATAAAGTTAATTTAGAAATATATTTGGAACACATTTTGTTTGTGAAATTCAAGTTTTTGTTTTTTAAAGTAACAACCAAGCTGCCAGCAGCAGACAGATCAATTTAGCCTTCTCAAGTCATCACAATTTAAATTAAAATCCATAGATATAAAAAAAAAAACTTAAAGCATATCACAATATTAGTTTAATCATTTAACCAAGATAAATGTGTGCTATTACGCGCATATCCATGTGGAGAGTGAAAGCTTTGCAGGACATGGAGGTGCCAGCGCCCTGTGAAACTTTATTTTTGTTCATAAAGGTAAGAGTGATCCAGTCTGACATGCTCATTCAGTAAAGATTTAAACTTAACAAAGACTTTCAGAATGGACTTTTATGCATAAATGGAAATGCTTGTGTGAAAATGTGACATCTAAAGATAATGATATGACCGTAAACTGAAAGTTTTCATGCTGAGGATGCAAACTTATCTGTAAAAGCGCCTCACAGGGCAAGCCATTACGCTATTAGCTTCAAGTTTAAAATAAGGAGTTCTCATGTTTTGGGCAGCTTGGATCACGTAACTCTCCTGCAGCATCTCAGCCTGTTTCCTCCACTATTTTTAGATGCATTTTGTCTATAGAAATGCGTCATTCGCATGGGCGTAAATTTCATTTAACAGTAGGGGGGACAATAAATATAAAATTTCTCATGAGCAATTTTTGAAGGGGACACAAAATAATACAGTCAAATTGTACGTATAAAGATACACAACAATAAAAACAAGGAATTAAAAAAAAAGGTTTAAAATTGAATTTAAAGTGAGGTCAGTTCGGACTTAACACAGTGCTCATTTAGTAAATGCACAGCTAATTGAAACTCATCACACTCGCGACGAGCGGGTCTCGAACCCGGGTCGACGGCACAGAGGCTAAAGGCTGCACCCACTAACATTGCTCGCTAGTTTATCTCTTGAGGTGCACAGCACCTATAGCTGGCCTCCGTTAATTGTGTTATTCTAATTGTGGCCGTTAATGTTAAGTTAACATTATGCCAAGTCGTCACAAATAAAACAATGCATGGGAAACGACTTTGGCATCTTGCAGTGCATTATGCAACAAGCTATGGTAAACAAGCTAATGTTAACTAGATAAGTAATATTTTAATCGATAATATAGCAGATTCATGGAAAATTACATCGGTAATCAGCATTTTTGCCGTAACTAATTTATTAATGAGTCTGCATCAACTACATTAAAGAGAATCACTTTATCTTAAAGTGAATAAAATACACTACTTACATTAATTGAGCCGCAGCCACACACCTGACTCGGGTGTGTAGAGCAGACAGTGGGCCAAACCACTGTGAGGAAGGGGAGGGGGAACTCAGCTGTTTCTAAAGCCATTTTTTCTACTTACATGAGTATTTTAGGTATGCATACATATATTTTTCACAATAGACAGTGCGATTTTTTTGTTTTTTTTTGCATCAATTTTTTTTTAGAGGGGGGGGGGGATGTCCCCTCCTTCCCCCCGGGATTTACGCCCATTCGGTGCTTTAATTTGACGTAATCCTCTGAAGTTGTACGTGCACTGTGGGTGGACCCGATTAATCGCTAATGAGAATCGTTGTTGTTGTAGTTGTTGCAGCCCTAATATATATATATTATTATTATTTTTTTTATATATATACGTAACGTATATAGGCCTACGTCGTATAATGTCCCGCTGGGCAGCAACTTAAAAAAACTTTTTTTTTGAAGTGTTGTGAACGCAGCGCGCTGGGACAAATGTCTGCGTGTGCCCAATAGAAACGAGGCAGCCAGCCAGGCATGGAAGAAAACACTCCATGGCAACGCTGCTGTAACTTTCACTCATTGAGAAATGTTTCTCTGCTTGCATCAAGCCCGGCCCGCCCCCAAGAGCCATATACCCCACCGTGATTGGTAGGTTCGCTCAGCTCCGCACACAACACTGTAAAGTGCCATACATATCAAACTCGCGGGCCGCAGTAACATTAAACTTTCATATTAATGCGGGGGCCACAAACTATCAATTGGCCCGTGAGCCGCGAGTTTGAGACCCCTGCCCTAAGCAGAGGCTTGCAAGTCTGGCGGTGTGGGCATATCGTTCCCCATAGCGTTTTCGGACGCAGCTTGAGTTCTCGCAGGGGAACTCTCCTAGGTTACGTATGTAACCCTAGTTCCCCTAGGGAACGAGAGCTGCGTCTCAAAGCCATACTTCCGGCACCTCTGCGTCGCGCTGCTTCAGCCAATCAGAAGCTGCCGATCGTTTGTGCCCATGTGCTTTTATAGCTTCCTGGTCTGACGTCATCGACACGTGTCACGCTGAAGACGTTCCCCATAGCATTTTCGGATGCAGCTCTCATTCCCTAGGGGAACAAGGGTTACATATGTAACCTAGGAGAGTTTTCCAACATGATAACGATCCCAAACACACCACCAAAATAACAACTGTCTTGCTGTGAAAGCTGAAGGTGATGAGGTGGCCAGGTATGTCTCCAGACCTGAACCCTATTAAGCACCTGTGGGGCCTCCTCAAGTGTAAGGTGGAGAAGCACCATGTGTCTAGCAGCTCTGTGAGGAGTGGAAGAGGATCCCAGCAACAGCCTGTGCAGCTCCGGTCAATTCCATGTCCAGGATGATTAAGGCAGTGCCAGATAACAATGGTGCTAACACAATATATTGATACTCTGGACAAGTTCACTTAGGGCAGTGGTTCTCAAAGTGGGGGGCGCGCCCGCCAGGGGGAGCGCACGAGTTGCAGGGGGGGCGCGGGCCATCAGCAGAAAAATAAATATAAAAACGTAAACAGCCAAAGGACGTAACGAACGGGAGATGGATCGGTGTGTGAAAGAAAAGAGAAAACCATAGATGAATTCGCACAGACCCAGGCAGGTGCTGGTCATTCAAAAGCTCAATGCAGGGCTTCAAAGTTAATATTATTTGCAACTTTGTCGCGTCCAGCAGAGATGTCTCTGACACTGCGCTCCGCTGAACTGCGGCATTCTGGCGCCTCAGTCTCGGTATACTGTACAAATCGGCATACATTCACAAATGATAACTCAGCGGCAGAGTTCAGCTCATGCAGGGGCGTAATTTCCACTTGGGGCTTTTCAAAATCCTGTTTGTGTCCTCCCACTTCCAAATGGTTTTGTAAAAAGTAATGTCTTGTATTGTAGAATGCACGCTCAGCGCCGCTGATTCGCGCGATCGTTAAAATGAAACCGAAAGTAAAACGCGCAAGTGCATTCAAAACCAATTTTGGTAACACTTTCTATGAAGCCCCTATTTATAACACATTATAAGGGCATTTCTAAGGCATTATAATAAATGCATAATGCATTATAAGAAACCTTATAATATGTTATACCATCTCGTGAATAATAATAACAACAATTATAATACATTATAATACTTGAGTATTTGAGGTTATAACTTTTAAGATTATGATAATTTATAACACACAATGAACGGCATATTAAATCTTCTTAATTTATAATGGACTATATCATATTAAATTTATTTTTTACATTATATTATGTTTTATTTTGATGGTCCCCTAAGTCTATTGACTATAAGCTTAAACTTTCTAACTACATGCCAACTAACACTCCTTTGAGTATTAGTAGACTTAGGTTATGGTTGGGCTAGGTAGAATGTTCACATACTTACAAAGTTACTTATAATATAACATAACAGTTTGTCTTTTGGGGAAACATCGAAATTTAGTGTTAGCATACTGTATATTCAGCATAATAATAATTACTTCTAGCTGACATGCAGTTGCAGAGTTACTTATCAAAATCTGTCTGAAGGGTACCATCAAAATCATCAAACTGTTCATATTACACATTTATCTAAACTGATACCTGATCTTAGGGTTCTTTGGGAAATATTATTATAATTACTTATAAGTGGTCTTTGTATGTTTTAAGTAAAGTGACATGAGAAACATGGCAAGATATGAGACTTAAAATATGTTATAACTATGAGGAGGTAATCATTCTCTTAAAAGCTATAACCACAAAAAAGTAAAAATTATAATACATTAAAACTGTTCTTATGAATACTCATGAGATGATATAACATATTATAAGGTTTTTTATAATGCATTATGCATTCATTATAATGCCTTAAGAATACCCTTATAATGTATTATAAATACGGGCTTCATAGAAAGTGTTACCGCAATGGTAATACCCCAGTTTACAGAGCGACTCCCCAATGCGCGCAAATTAGGCTACATAACATATCGAAGCTGTTATTAGTATGTGGGCTATAATAAGTTGTATAGTTGTCTATAACTCTGTATCATGGTGGGAAAATTCGGTCTATTTGCACTTTGAATATTGAAAGAGTAGCCTACTTTGATTATGGCTGCATTTATTGTCTACACGACTAAGAAAGAACTGTGTCAATTATTTGTTGTTATTTATACTGTAGATTCTTTAAAAATGCAGTGACTGCCTCTAAATGGCTGTACTAATAATAGAGAAAATAAACATTTATATTTTCATTTATATTTTACAATAAACTCATATTTTCATTAATTCCTGTCCCTTGCTTAAGGCGTAAAATAAATATAAAAAAGGCTTTTAGAATCAGCCCATTTGCTTGTAAAACATCTGCAATCAGAATCAGCCATGAAGAATCAAGATCGGCACATTACTAAAAATAAATTGGGTGCTCCTATATTTTTTTTGTGCTTTAACTTTTTTATGTGGTAGCACTGTAAGCCCTGCTATGCCTTAGGACAGCATGAAACCTACAAAAAATATATAAATAAATGAATAACATAGAGAATTATAATAATAACAGTTATTCTCCCTGTGCTATTTTTTTATATTTCAAGTGTTGCATGTGTTTTTCTCCTGTAGCTTTTTTTTTTTTTTTTTTTTTTTTTACTAAGAAAGCATTAACTTTTCATTAAGTTTAGTAAAATCATTTATTAGTCTTAGGTGGGATAGGTATTTTTGGGAGGGGGGGCGGAAGATTTTTTTAAAGGTTTAAAGGGGGCGCGACCAACAAAGTTTGAGAACCACTGACTTAGGGTGTACTCACTTTTGTTGCCAGCTATTTTGACAATAATGGCTGTATGTTGAGTAATTTTCAGGGGAAAATAACTCTATACTGCTATACAAGCTGCACATTGACTACTCTAAAATATATCAAAGTTTAATTTTCATAGTATTGTCCCTTGAGAAGATATACTAAAACAGTTACTGAAATGTGAGGGGTGCACTGACTTTTGTGACACTGTATGACATGTCTTTAAGATGTTTATGATTAAGAATGTATGTAAAATTGACATCTAAAAGACGTCTGTCAGAAATTTGTGCACAGCAGATGCTTTCCAGATCAAGAGATCTTTAACAGACATCTTGCAGATGTACGTGTGCTATCTGGGATTAATTTACTCACCATCATGATGTTCAAAGCATACGACTTTCCTTCTTCTGTGGAAAACAAATGAAGATGTCCCATTCCTTTAAAAGAAACATTAAATGTTCAAATGAATATTAGTAGAACTAATTAAAAAACAGTATGAAAATACTGATTAATGTTTAGTTTGTTACAGCCAGCTGAGCTACTTTTCACTATGTTGGCAAAAAGAGTGCTTGGCAATGTGCAGAAGATGTAAATTTGGAGCAGGTAGGCAAGGCAGGTGTTTTTAAATAGGTTCTACAGAGAGAAGCTGACAGAGGGGGTTGAGGGGGCAGCAGCGTCTCCGCAGTGTGATCAACACCAGCTACTGCTGGAGAAAACTGCTGCACAGGCAAAAGTGAAGGTGACTCATGCATGCAAATATAAAACAATATTTATCAAAGTGCCAAAATCAGCTAGACCACAAAAACACAACAACTTAAAATTCAGAATAATACAAATCAAGCAGTGTGATAATCTGCAAACAAATCTGAGCTGAGCACTACAGTCATTTGTTCAGTTAAACAGAACATTTGAGTTGTGAATCTCTGTACCAGATCAGTACTAATAAAAGTTGTGCTTTTTTAATGTTGATTTTTTTCAATATGTACTGCTACAGCAGTGAGTCAGCAAGACAGATGTAATTTCAAACATCTGGTGCAAAAACCCTTCAGCTAATCAATCGCGCTGCAATTAGTCAGATCTAGAATACACAAATGCGACCATTTCCTTATAATTCTTGTATTCTTTCATATATTCCTCAAATATACACATTTTGTCATTTAATGTCAATTAATCTAAAAACTGTCAAGTCAATACTTCTCATATTTACTGTTTCCATAGGGGTTCCTCATTCTAACTTCCTTCTCTTTGATAACACATCTACAGTCCATGTGCAAAAGTAAATTTAGTAATGGTTCAGCAATGCTTTTTTAAGAATGAATGCTGTTTTTTTTTTTTTCAGGGAATTTCAGGGAAGTTTCTGCCATTTTATGAGCAGATAGAAATTACCTTTTGAGGCTTGTCTAGACTGAAATAAATGGTAACCTAAAAAATGGTAAGATCTAAATAAATTGGTTTTATTCAAGTCAAAAATATTATTTAAATACAATTAACTCATACCAACAAAACTCATTTAATGCATTCAATCTATACTGTAGAGTATATTATTTTAATATATTTTACTGATATTATGAACAAATTAAAAGTTATACCTAAACAGTGAGTGAACAAATAATTGTGCAAAAAAACTTTTCAGAATTATATTTAACAGTTACCCTGTTGTCAGCTGCCAATAGAAGACTAGTAATTAAAATAAAAACAGAAGATAATAATTTTTGAGAGGGGGACATAACATTTAGACATAAAATGGATTTAACTTCATGAGAGTTTTAATAATACACAATGCAATCTCCTATCTAATTTTCCAAGACAAGTTTATAACATCATACTGCATGTGTTTGGTTTAAGAAAATGTATATGTGACCCTGGACCACAAAACCAGCCATAAGTAACACGGGTATATTTGTAGCAATAGCCAAAAATACACTGTATGGGTCAAAATTATAAATTTTTCTTTTATGGCAAAAATCATTAGGATATTAAGTAAAGATCATGTTCCATGAATATATTATGTTCATTTCCTACCATAAATATATCAAAACTTAATTTTTGATTAGCAATATGCATTGGTGATTTAAAAATGTAACGGTGATTTACTCAATATTTTTTTTATTTTGCACCCTCAGATTCCATATTTTCAAATAGTTGTCTCTCAGCCAACATACATGTATACATATCAATTAAAACTGAATTATCACTGGTTTTGTAGTCCAGGGTCACATATTATAACCTTTTTTAATTACTAATGCTGACAAGCTTTTTTGTATTGCTAAATTTGCCCATGAATTGTCTTGAGTGTGTATAAAAATGTACTATATCTTCAGATTATACGTTTTCTGAGCAAACCTAAAAATGTGCTTCATGTGGTAACATCTAAAATCAATCCAATTTTAATTAAATTACTAAATCAACCCGACTACTCTAAGTTACACCAACAAGTCACTTAAGTATCGGATCAGGAACAAATAGTTCTTGAAGAAACAACCACACTACTGACACTTTTTACACCACTGCCATAAATAATATAAACTAAAATAAAAAAATGTACAGACATCAATATCAGTGAAGTGAGTTTAAAGAGATCCATACGCATACATTCAAAGTACAACTAGATAAAATGACTGTACTTACCAAGTAATGAACCATGAAACGAGAAGTCTTCGTTCTTCAATTCAAACCAATTTTAAAGGGCAACCCCGTCCTGCAAAACCCATCCTGCCCACAAGCCCAAACTTCTCCTCTGCTCTCAGGCCTCAGCGTCACTGTTCATCGTCCACGCATCATAAAGTTGTAGAAAAAGAGGGAGGAAGAGAGAAACAGAAGTAGGGAGGGGGCTGCATCCTCCTGCAGACACTCTTGTAGTTGGTCCCGGGACGATAAAGGTCTGAAGAACTGCAGCATTGTACTTTAATGCAGAGTGAGAGAGTGAGAGAGACTGAAGAGGGAGATTCTAAGGTCACTGTTAAGCACTTGAAATGCAGAGACTCTCTCGCTTTCTACCTCTCCGGCTCGCTTTCTCCCTCCTCCTGCTGTCCTCCACACCTCTCCTCATCCTCCACCCCTCCCCTCCATTCCTCTCTGCCTTTCCCTTCTGGCTAAGTTTTGCAACATCATGCTCCCCTCGCTGGCGCAGTCCAGGGGAGTCCAGCATCTTTGCAATCACCGTTGTTTCAACATTTCACGCTTTCCAGTACTTGCATATCATTAGTTTGACGTGTGGCGTCCCATATCTGACTTCCAAATGAAATCCATCCATATCAAAGTCACCTTAATAAAATATTCTTCTCTTATCCCTTACTATGCGTAGTAAATCTCTGTTCGAAGCCCATGGTTGTGTTTCTTCCTCCAAAGTGTCCCAAACTCGGTCTTGTTAATGCCTTCCTCCATTCTTCAACTGTGAGTGGGTCTCTCTCTTTCGCTCTCTCTCTTTCGTTCTTACTGGTTCTATACAGTAGATTGCATTATGGGAATTGCTCTCTCTCTCTCTCTCTCTCTCTCTCTCTCTGATACTCCACCCTGCATAAGCACACACACATATGCTGTGTTATGGACTCCCAAGGTCACATTGTCCTAAATGTGTGTGTGTGTGTGTGTGTGTGTACAAGAGTGTGACCACAGGGGGTTGATATCGAGTGCTATCCTATAAATCACAACGGCCCACACAGTTCTGTCAGTCAGATATCTGTGTGTGTGCGTGTGAGTAAACGTCTCTGTTTGGATCAGGTGTCTGTGAAACATCTGCTGTCTCTTTTTGGTATCACATCTGCATCAAGCGACGGCGCTGTTCATCAGCAAATGTTCCCCACGATCAGGCCTAAAGATTTAATCACAGTCATCAGAAACAAAATATATATGTATCTTTTCCAGACAATCATATAAACCAATCACATGTCCAAAATGTATTTGATCCCCTGCTGATTTTGTATGTTTACCCATTGACAAAGAAATCAGTCTATTACTTTAATGGTATGTTAATTTTAACAGTGAGACAACAAAAAATCCACAAAAATGCAATAAATAAATTAAATAAGTATTTCAGAAATCAATCAATCAGAATAATTTCTGGCTCCCAGGTTTCTTTTATACGGGTCATGAGCTGAGATTATGAGCACTCTGTTAAAGGGAGTGCTCCTAATCTCAGTTTGTTACCTGTATAAAAGACACCTGCCCACAGAAGCAATTAATCAGTCAGATTCCAAACTCTCCACCATGACCAAGACCAAAGAGCTATCCAAGGAGTCAGGGACAAGACTGTAGACCTACACAAGGCTGGAATGGGCTATAAGACCTTCGCCAAGCAGCTTGGTGAGAAGGTGACAACAGTTGGTGTGGATTATTCGCAAATGAAAGAAACACAAAATAACTGTCATCTCCCTCGGTCTGGGGCTCCATGCAAGATCTCACCTCGTGGACTTTCAATGATAATTGAGAACGGTGAGGAATTAGCTCAGAACTACACGGGAGGATCTTGTCAATAATCTCAAGGTAGCTGGGACCATAGTCACCAAGAAAACAATTGGTAACACACTATGTTATGAAGTACTGACAACAAGGTCCCCCTGCTCAAGAAAGCACATTTACAGGCCTATCTGAAGTTTGCCAATAAACATCCGAATGATTCAGAGCAGAACTGGGTGAAAGTATTGTGGTCAGATGAGACCAAAATCGAGCTCTTTGGCATCAACTCAACTCACTGTGTTTGGAGGAGAAGGAATGCTGCCTATGACCCCAAGAACACCATCCCCGCCATCAAACATGGAGGTGGAAACATTATGCTTTGGGGGTGTTTTTTTTTTTTTTTTTGCTTAAAGGGCAAGAAAACTGCACCGCATCAAAGGGACGATGGACGGGACCATGTACCATCAAATCTTGGGTGAGAACCTCTTTCCCTCAGCCAGGGCATTGAAAATGGGTCGTGGATGGGTGTTCCAACATGACAATGACCCAAAACACATGGCCAAAGCAACAAAGGAGTGGCTCAAGAGGAAGCACATTAAGGTCCTGGAGTGGCCTCTAGCCAGTCTTAATCCCATAGAAAATCAGTGGAGGGAGCTGAAGGTTCGAGTTGCCAAAAACCTTAATGACTTGGAGAGGACCTGCGAAGAGGAGTGGGACAAAATCCCTCCTGAGATGTGAAAACCTGGTGCCCAACTACAAGAAACATCTGACTTCTGCGTTTGCCAACAAGGTTTTTGCCACTAAGTGACCAAGTCAACTAAATAATGTTTTGCGAAGGAGTCAAATATTTATTTTACTCATTAAAATGCAAATCAATTTAAAACTTTTGAAATATGTTTTTCTTGATTTGTTGTTGTTGTTGTTGTTGTTCTGTCTCTCACTGTTCAAATAAATGTACCATTAAAATTATATACTGGGGAAGCCGTTGTTGTTGTTCTGTCTCTCACTGTTCAAATAAATGTACCATTAAAATTATATACTGGGGAAGCGGCGGGTAAACGTACAAAATCAGCAAGGGATCAAATCATTTTTTTCTTCACTTTTTCAGAAATGCATATACAGTAGAGGCACGTATTTCCAATGAGCCTACGTTGAATACACAGAAAAATGAAGTCAAAAACTATTTGGACACAACAGTGCTATCTTACGTCCAATTTGTATTTTACAAGGTGGCTAATTCGTACAAGTCCATATGACCTCACTCATACGATTTTGTATGATTTGTCTAGACCCCAGTGACAGTTAAATTTAGGGGTGAGGTTAGGGGTAGATCAGCCGTACAAATTCATACGAATTAGGGAACTCATAAAATCCGTACCATTTAGCAAAAATTGTATGAATATGTACGAGTGAGGTTGTGCGAATTCATACATATTAGCCACCAATTGCCATGAGATCGGGTTGAACACCTAACATTTGCAGACAACACTCTGCTTGATAAGTTGTATCTAATCAATACAGTAATATTTGGCTGTTGTATGCCTTATAAATTTGACAGGTGCATCATAACTGTTATGTTATGGTACGTCTAGATAAACCACATATATCTTGAATGACTAGCCAAGTGTCATGTCTATAAAACTCTGACCACAAGGGTCCCAGACCACTTCCCCATATTAAGCTTTCCCTTTTAACGGCTGCACTGCTGGCTCATTTACCGTTCAATTCAATTGTTACAATTCTGGAGAGATGAGACATAAATAATCAAATAATCTATGGGATAGCACATTTCAGATTGCTTAGACTCAGTAAGCCAGGCTTTTTAGCTGAATAACATCTGTTTCTACTTTGCCGATGACGTTCTGGAGAAGAACCACCAAGATCAATAGGAACACTTCAATAGCAACCAACCACAGGCCATTACGTTTTTATGCAGCCTTTAACAATGGCTAAAATAAATTTAAATTTGATTAAAAATTCTGTAATTAAATAAATGCCTATATTTCACAATGCACAATATGTATTTAGCTCATAAATGTCTAGAATACTTGGTACTTAGTGCCTCGAGCATTGGATGGCACCCAAATTACAAACATTAATGTACTATTATAACATAATGAACTTACAGATTTTGCACACCATTCAGCCAATCAGAGCTAGAGATTTCAACCAGCTTTTGCTATGTTTGTGTACATTATGCATGAGGCGGTCAATGAAAAGACTGCGGTCTGTGAGCGTGTCATCTGAAGCTGTGGCAACAGAATGCTGAACTCAACATTTTCTTGGGCTTTAGTATGGAGCTTGTGGTATGTTTGATAAAAAAAGGACATGACTAATCATAAATTTAATAGGGGAAATCCAATCATTTGTTCAGTTAAAATATGCAATAGCTATTGACCTAATAAGATAAATTGAATGCTAGAAAAATAAAATAATAAATAATTTAAATATATATATTTTTTATATTTATGTGCTCTAATAATATTCTTTAATAAATACATATTAAATAATATTCATAATTTGCATTTTGTGTTGAATCTAATTTAATACTCTTGGGGTCAGGATATAAATGGTATCATACAGAGAGGGGGGGTTTGAGCAAACAGCCAGTCATTTGTTTACAAGCCTAAAATGGCCACTACGGAAAACAAAACTGTTTGGATGCATTACTACAGAGATTAAAACGGCATCATAAATTATGCACATTAAACATTTGATATCCTGAATGAGCTCAGCTGGGATACTACAGGACTCACAAGTGTCCATTACTTCATTTATCATGCATATTTAGTATTTCAGTCAAGCTAGGGAGTGTTTGATCTCGCTTCTCTTCCTGGAACCTTAATCATTTATCCGGTTCTGCGTTGTAGGGTGGTTTGTGGTTGGTTTTACTCAAGGTCTGGCTAAGCGCCAAATACAGAAACAGGCAGAATTAGGTAGACAGGCATAGGAGAGGGTGGGTGGGTTTTTTAAATAATTATTATTCCTAGATAGCAATGAGATTAAATGAAGACTTTTCTTATGTCCTGCAACTCAAATGTCTTCACAAATGTTTCTCCAATTGGGAAGAAAAAAGTTTCACAGGAGGTCTCAACAATGTCTCAAATTATCTTCAGATTTGCCTAGGTGCCAAAGATTTTAAAATATCTAGGCTATGCTATCCCTGGTAATTTACTAACTCCTTGATATTACTCTATAATGACAATTTGAGTCTATTTCAATTCCTCTGATGGAATTCTAGAAGAAATATTGCAGGCAAACACTCCTGAGAATTATCAGAAATATCCAGGTACGTTTTCGTCATGAGATCATGTTGGCCCTAGATTAAAGGATATCTGTTTCTATTATTTAATTATTTTCAAATTCCAAGCATTTTATTTTTCTATTATGAACGAAATGCACTAGTTCAATTCACAAACATAAATGCAAAATTTTTTAACTAGTATATTTGTCTTTCTTTCCAGTAAAAAAGGCCATTTTTTAAATTGTAAATAATGATTACATCAAAGTATGAATGTGATTTAAGTCACATAATTATTTTAAAAGCACTTGTATTTTGTCTGACTTGTATTTGTTGCAAAATATGAGGCCCACAACAAAACAGGCTTAAAATGCAACTCGAAGATGAAAACTGGAATATATCAAATGATATAAAGGCATTTAGGATCCTACATTTTAAATATCTGGGACGTTTTTGTCACATTTATTGCAGATTTTGCCCCGTGTCATCTTTAATTTCTGACCTTGCTCTGGAGATGTGAAAGAGCAACCTCTGAGCAATACAATACTTTTGTGGGTAGTGCAACAAATTTAGAGCACAAAAGTAGGAAGGCAAAACACAGAAGGCAGCAGTAAAAGTAGAATAACAAGAATAGAACATACTGAACTGAAGAAATCATACAGTCATACACCAATACAAAAACAAATAGGGGCAGAAAGAAAAAATCCCCATGCTAACAGGCACGGACTATAACGGGACACACTGAAGGTTTTATGATCTCCACAGATGTGATTAGTCTAAAAGACAAACCCCCCCCCCCCACAACACACACCCATCCCCACCTCATACACTCTCCCGCCCTCCCTTATTTCTCTCCGTCTTTCTCTCTCTCCCTCTCACTCGTCCCGTGCCTCTGCAGTGGCTCATTCTTTCCTGCGCCGGCTACAGACACACGCCGCCCCCCTCCACCCCTCCTCTGGCCAGTCATCCCAGCATGCGGCACCTATTCAGGGGTAAGACCGACAGTCTCTTCCCCAGACTGAAAGTGGAGCTCTGCGCTGCAGCTGCTGCTGAATGAATGCAGCATTTCCTGCGTCTACAACCACGCTGAGTGAGACAGAGTATCAGCAAGACACTGCCGGCAACTGAGAGCCACTGATCAGAAGATCAAGCAACGGATCAGGTGCTGCCTCCGTATTTCTTGCTCTCCCTCCCTTACCGGGACATACTGCAAAGGAGGATCGAGGACAGGGAGGTACTCCGCAAGACTTCCCGTGCTGAAAGTCTTTCTGTTCTGATTTTGTGTCGGGTCCCGTGTGGCCCCCTCAGACCAACAGTATCCCACCCAAGACATACAGCAGAGGACTCGACCAGGGGAGAGACAGTCTGACATGGAGCAAGACAGAAGATCATTCTTGCACAGGTGTGCGAGGTCCGGCGATGTAGTCCATGCCGGTCTGGTCGTCACACTTCTGATTGGTAAGTCTCCTACAGCCATTCCCGTACTATTCCTACCTTGTCCCCCTCTCTAGCTGTTTACTCTTGAGCCCACCGTCCTACGCTTTCCTAGTGGGGCGGCTGCCAAAATGCTGCAGTTTTTGCAAGGCTTGCACAAGTCGAGAGGACCAAACAAGCTGGGTTATACTTGTTGATGTTTGTTGAAAGATCTCAGGTCTTGAAAAGATATAGTCTGGGAGGACTAGGTTTGTTCTCTTACCTCTAGTGAAACAAGAGGGATAGAGGGTGAATAAAAACTGTGAAGTGTCAGTACGTAGTACATATCAAGAGTGCAGGATCATATTGGCATCAGACGTTTATAAAATACTCTGGTGACTTTGCCTTTTCTTCTCAATTGTCGTTTCAGAGTACTCGTAAAAAAACGGGCCGTAACCAAGTAGAGTTTAAGGGGGAACACGTCCTCCTTGTTTTTCAAACTGATAACGGTTTATCAATGACCGATTCTTGAACTTCTACACATGGTACCCCAAATCTTGAACATTTAGGTTACTTCCATGAAAGAACTTTCTTCACATTTGCTCTTTTCTCCACTGTAAAAGGAATTCGCTCTACCTTAGCTGCAGGATGTTTGTGGGACATGTGGCTTTATGCTTTAGAGCGTCTTTATGATGTATTGCGCTATGTGAGTCTTGAATCACACTGCACAACAGTATGCTGAGCTCACTGAATTTCGCCACTGTAATTCTTTTTGAGCAGGTGGGCCCAATTCATCCAAGCAAGCCCCCCTCCTCTTTCCCTGTACTGCTTGTGAAGGTGAATTAGAGGCCGTTAAAGTAGGTCATTTTGACTCTCTCCTTCATAGAATGAACTCAGACGGTTAACATGCATCCTCTGCAGAGTTCCCAGTGGACTTGGGGAGGTATGATGTATTGTTATATGTTCGCGGCACATCCGTCAGGTTACGAGAAGGTGCACCACTTAGGGGCGAATCATCATTCTGACAAACGACACAGTTTTGCTGGTGGATTGATTATAATTTTTTTTTTCTATCGTGTGCCTGCAAATGACAGAGAGTGAGGTTAATTGAAATATAAACAACTCTTTATCAGAGTTCATCAAATTTGTCTGTGTCCATGCCTTTAAGCAATAAAAAACAAATCTTGTTTACAAGCCTACTAGTATTTAGTACTTGTCAGGATGAAACAAATTAGGTTTGACAATCATAATGCGTTGAGACTTTTGGGTGATGAGGGGATAAGCCTGGAAGGTCTTGTAAGACAGAGACGTTAAATGTTGAAAATGGCCACCAGTAAAGTACCAAATGGACACTGATTGTAGTCACTTATATTTCTAATTAAATGTCAACAGAGTTTGTCCTGTGTAATCTATAGGAAAACAAACAAGTGGATAAGAATAGGGCTCTATAAATAGTCCAAGAGCCCACGTGTGTAATGTCATGGCATGCAGAGCATGTGAAAAACAGTTGTGGTATCTCCTCTACAGTCACTAGTCCCTCACACCTCAGGACATGATTAGGAGCTAATGTCTGGAACCTGGAAATGAGCATCATTACTAAATGACAGTATAGGATCCACCTGATTATGAGGAAAGTATCTTATTTATTGGTAGTTGCCAACTTCGCAACAGCTGCTAGATTTATCCACCTTTCATATTCTTTTTAGCAACTTTTTCATGAAGCACACACAGCAAATCTAGCAACTTTCTTGGCAAACCATAGCTTCTTTTCTTGGAAGAGAATATGATACGAAGACTGTGCTGTGCAATTAATAAATGTATGAGATAAAAACAAGTCAGGCAATGCTGTGGTTATAAATCAGGAGATAGCTTGGAAGTAACAGTCATAATTGGTTGCATTTCAGTCACTATTTCATGCTCGTTCCAGAAAGAGAAAAATATGTAAATGAGCTTTATGGGGAATTTGGATGCATTGAAATACAATATGTGAGCAAAGATGTAAAGGGCTGACTCAAGGCAGAATGCAATTATGGTATGAAGATGCCATGAACATGCTGATTAGCACATGACATAATTTAGCATCATATAGCCAGTAGTTGGCAACATTGGTTGCAGTTTTTACTCAACCCCATGTCATCCAAGATGTTCATGTCTTTCATTCTCAGTCGCAAAGAAATTAAGGTTTTTGAGGAAAACATTCCAAGATTTTTCTCCATATAGTGAACTTCAATGGGGATAAATGGGTTGAAGGTCCAAATTGCAATTTTAATGCAGCTTCACAGGGCTCTACATGATCCCAGCTGAGGGAAAAGAGTCTTATCTAGCGAAATGGCCGGTCGTTTTCTAAACAAAAATAAAAATGTATATACTTTTTAACCACAAATGCTCGTCTTGCACTAGCTCGGCCTCACGCATTACGTAGTCACACTTGATGTAGGTGGAAGTGTTTACAAAGCGAACGTGCAAAGAAAGTCAAATGCTAAAACAACGATGACGGATGATTTTGAAATTGGAGGAGAAAATGAGTTGGAGTTTTTAGCCCGACCCTAACTTTCTGAACCGAAATACACAAATGAAAAACTAACTGCTCGTGACTTTTCCAACGTGATTACATAATGCGCATCACAGAGCTAGTGCAAGATGAGCATTTGTCATTAAAAAGTATATAAATGTTTTTTTTTTTTTTTTTTAGAAAATGAAAGACCGCTTCACTAGATAATACCCTTATTCCTCGGCTGGAATCGTGTACAGCCCTTTGACACTGCATTGAAACTGCAATTTGGACCTTCAACCCATTGAGTACGTTTACATGGACAACAATATTCCGATTTTAACGCGATTAAGTCAATACTCTGATTAAGAAGCAACCATGTAAACTGATATTTTTGATTAATTTAATACGACTAAAGTCATAATCTGAGTAAACAAAAATCGAATTAAGACAGGTGGAGTATTCCTATTTTAGTCGCATTATGGAAGACATATACACACCTTAATCAGACTATTCCCCTTGTGTAGGACTTTTCGGCATATTTTGTGACAGGATACACACTAATGCTGCGTTCCAGACAGGTTTTTGAGCTCGTAAATCACGTCTTCAAAGGACTTTGTAGCGTTCCAGGCAAGTCACGCCAAGCATTTATTATTTTTATAGTATTAATAATTTGATTGCAACGTTAAATTGTCCTAAATATAACTCTATTTTTCCACCGTGTGCCACTTGCATAAACACCGCACCCCTAGAGGCTTTATTGTTGTTTCTTGGGCTATGTCACGTCAGAACTGGGAACTGGGAGTACGTCGATCTAGTACGAGTTCACGGGTGGGAATTCACGGGTTTAACTGCCGTTCCAGTGCACTTTCACTGGTAGAAGTTTGGAAAAACACGGGTAACGGGTTGCCTGGAACGCGGCATAACGCTCTCAGTTGGTCGCGCTTTGGTTTCATTTTTATTTATTTATTTTTTGCTACAACATGGGCTTAATCAATGCTCATTGCTGATAAATAGTTTGTCTGTTATCATAATTTATTGTTTTATGGAAACGTATTTAACATTCAACCCCCTTTTTGCATTAGTATTATTTGTTAGTAGGCCTATTTATTTTAATTTTGTGAACGGGATTTCCGCTATTGCAATGTTTTAGGATGCTTTTCACTTTTACTTTTGAATTCATGGTCTTGGTTTTGCTTACATATATAAGGCTACACCTATCAATTTTAAGATTAAAACAAATTCTTAAAAGATGGATTTGTTATTTTTAATTAAACAGCATAACAAAAATAAAATGAAACTAGTTTATATAGCATTTATTAACAAAAACTAATAAGACGAGGCATAGACTCCATCACATGCTGTGTTATATGCCGACTAAACAATTTATTACAGGGCGCGCAAACACTTAGCAATCAAAATAATTAATTAAAAAATAAAAATAAATTTATTTGTGAGGTAAACGGCAAAGATAACAGGGTTTTCAAAATGAAAACAAACAAAAAAAGTAAAACTAATCTGGCTTTCAGTGACTGTGCTTGCGTGTGTTTTTTTTTTCCCCCTAAAAACTGACTGGTGCTTTGGAGCAGCACAGCATGCACTCGCACAAATGCGACCACGGCAAATTTTAACTCACACATTCTAAAAAAAATGTGTTGCATATGTCCAGAGCCACTTCAAGCTTTTGTAAAATTAAAACCGAAACATCCAAAAGTCTATAACGAAGATGAACTGATAGCGTCGCATGTGGACGTGTGTCATTAATCGATCTATATACTATAACATGTAAAACGGGAATATGAAAGGAATATTCTAAAAGCAACTCATGTAAACAGCTTAATCATATTATTGTCTTATTCAGAATAAGGTCATTAATTAGATTACTGGTGTCCATGTAAACGTAGTCATTGTCCAACATTGAAGTCCACTATATGGAGAAAAATTCTGGAATATTTTCCTTAAAACCGTAATGTTGGATGACATGGTATGGTGACCGCAAGGGGACATGTTCGGTTCACGACATATGGTCATGACATATTAACTCGTGGGAATGTCATATTATGTCGTGGCCATGAGATAATTTTGTTGAGGTAACAACATCCTTATGTTGTGATCCTCGAGATCCTGTGTTGAGGGAATGACATCCATTTCTCGTGGCCACGACTTCTTATGTTAAGGGAACGACATATTTTTCTTGTGACCACGAGTTTAATGCATAAACAAACCTGCGTGAC
Source organism: Garra rufa (assembly GCF_049309525.1). Taxonomy (NCBI): domain Eukaryota; kingdom Metazoa; phylum Chordata; class Actinopteri; order Cypriniformes; family Cyprinidae; genus Garra; species Garra rufa. Next base: position 30,180,459 of record NC_133374.1, read on the forward strand.
CGTACACTGTAAAAAGTTTTCACCGGATTCAACTTAAAAACCTAAGTTCAGCAGCTGCCTTAAGTTTTTAAGTTAAATCATCTTAAAACTACAAGTCATTTTAACTTATTACAATAAAAATGAGTTGATATAACTTGTGAGTTTAAATGACTTAAAGTTGATTTAATTTAAAATTGTAAGGCAGCTGCTAAAGTTTTTAAATTGAAACTTTTTTATAGTGTAGTAACCCGGGATTACCAGAGATTAATTTATTAATATTTTATTATTGAGAAATTATTATATTAATTATTATAGAAAGTAATACATTATTATATTGTTATATTCACCATAGGCGATACTGTCTACATGCAATGTAGACAGCTTTCGAATGAAGTTTGTCATGAATAATTGTTACATAAATTACATCAAATAAAATAGTTATTATTACAAAAATAGTAATTATTAAAATAGTTATTATTACAAATATAATAGTAATTGTGGCTATGCCATAAGGATGTCGTTACCTCGACAAAATGATCTCTTGGCCACGACATATGACATTCCCACGAGTTAATATGACGTTCCCACAAATTAATATCTTGTGACCACGACATATTAGCACATTCCACAAGTTAATATGGTGTAGCCACGACAAAATTAAGTGAACCGAACATGTCCCCTCACGGTCACCATACCATGGGGATGGCAAATTATCATTACATTTTTATTCTGGACAGACAGTAATCAAAATGTACAGTTTACTTTTAAATAACTGTCTATGGAGAAAAAAATCTTAATTTTATTATTAAAAAAAAAAAAAATCATAATACAGCATCTACCAGCAGTGGCTAACTCCCTAATGTAACCAGCTGAACCGTGCCACCCTTGCAATGCTAGCTAAACATGCTTTGTGAAAAAGTTTATCGTACACCAATTGTACATCTTATTTGTATAGTTTCCGCATCGAGAATGACTTAGCTGTACTTGCATGACTATAAATTTAAAAGCCCTATGGCCACAAAGTGGACTGACTGACCCTAAAGGGACTTTGGTTTAATCCAACAGCAAGAACTGCCGGCTCTGAAATATGTTGGGCTGGGTTATTCGAGCCAGACATGGAGTCCTGTTACAGAGAGTAGATATAGTTATACATCGCTCTCCTCTGTTTCTCTCACTCAACTTCACTTTCTTTCTCCCTCCACTCCCTATTTGTCCTGTTAAGCAGCAATATGAACCTTATACCACTGCACATTAGCGTTTGTGGTATGTATTATGGGTATTGATTATCTCCCAGGGGGTGGAAGGTGAGGTATAGAAATTTCTAAATGTACACTGTTTTTAAATGCTTAAGTTACATCTAACAAAACTTTTTTATTTATTTATGTATTACTTTTTTGCTGCTTTATATGCTCACGCTAAGAAAACTTTGTTTCATTCATACTGGATTTTTATTTGTATTATTAATTCAACTTAAATACTTCATATATTAAACTGACTGCATCTTATGACTGATTTAAAACAAATCTGAATATTTTTCAGGTATCTCACAGCACACACATATAATCAATCTGGCTTAAAAGGTTAAAGGGTTACTATTAAATATAAACAAACATTTATTTTAAATTAACATTACAGAAGCACATTTTTAAAAAAATAGGTCTCCTGCTTTGTCTCTGCATCTGTCAATATATATATATATATATATATATATATATATATATATATATATATATATATATATACACACATATACCGGAAATTACACAGGCTTCTCCCAAAAGATAATAAGACGATGTACAAGAGGCATCATTGTAGAAAAAATATTTCTCTGCTTTTTTAACATTTGAACAAAACGTTGCATGTCCAAAATTATTCATACCCTTTGCAAACTGTCACAGTCTATGGGAAAATCCAAAGTTCTATACCAATCCAAATAGTCCAAGCTGTTCTAAAGCATTCTAATTACCCTGATTCATTGGGAACAGCTGTTTTAATCAACTCAACAGGTGAAAAACAGAAGCTCTCTGCTGTTGGTTTGTGGTATAGTCATGGCTAAGACAAAGGAGCTCACTGAGGACCTGCTCACAAGTCAGGAAAGGGCTATAAGACCATATCTAAATGTTTTGAAGTTCCAGTGGCTATAGTGCAAAGTATTATTAAAAAATACAAGACGTTCCGCGCTGTGAAAAATCTCAGAGGATGTGGTTGGAAGCCAAAAGTGACTCCTGTGCTGGCCAGGAGAATAGTGTGAGAGAGGTAAAAAAGAATCCAAGGATCACCACCAAGGCCATCCTGATGAATCTGGGCTCTGCTGGTGGCAACATCTCAAGGCAGACAGTCCAACGGACACTGCACA
>NC_133374.1:30183293-30230578 GCF_049309525.1 Garra rufa
GATCTTTTAGCACTTCCCTAATAGGATAGCTCACTAATATAACACATATAAGATAAAATGACAAAATCTGCTCACAACTGTTACATTATTTGATGTCATTCCTTGACATTGCAATAAGGAACTTTAACTTATAGTCAGGGGAATAGCTTGTCAGGGACAGAGATAATGAGATATGATCGCTGGCTGAAAATTGATGGCCTGAATAAGGGAAAGAGAAAGATGCTTATGAGGGGCAGAGTGATGGGAGCAAGGGGGGTTGTTTGCTTTAATTAGTTTTGTTCTCTGGAGTCATACTCAGTGGAATAGCGGGTGTAGATTTAAGGGGAAGATCTGATTATTACGTGAATCAGATTTATTACACTATATATAAAGTATTCATATCCCTTCGTTTTTTTTTTTTTCACATTTTGTTATGTTACTGCATAATGTTAAACTGCTTTACATGACTTTTTTTCACATCAATCTACACTCTATAAACCATAATGGTAACACAGTGACAGAACTGTCACAAAAGCAGGTGATGAGCAGTGCCTGGTTACCTTCAAACATTATGCTTGGGATTGAGTTTTTTTTAGACTAGAGAATCTTGTTTCTCTCAGTCTGAGGGTCCTTTAGGTGTTTTTTTGCAAATCCCAAGTGTGTTTTCATGTGTCTTCACTTAGGAGAGGATTGAGTCTTGCCACATCACCATAAAGCCCAGATCAGTGGAGTGTTGCAGTGATGTTTGTTCATCTATAACTTTCTTCTATCTCTACATATGATCATGGAGCTCAACTAGAGTGAGCATCAGGTTCTTGGTCACCACTCTAACCAAAGCCCTTCTCCATCAGTTGGTCAGTTTGGCCAGAAGGCCAGCTCTAGGAAGAGCCTTGGTTGTTTTAAACTTGGTTGTTTTAAACTTTTTTCCATTCGATGATTCCTTTTAATACTCTAATATTTCAAGACAGTTTGGACATCACAATATTTTTTAATATCTTAAAAGCTGACATATCTTTGACATGATTTTAGAGTGGCAGACCTAAGGATAGTTTGAGACACTACAATTCTAGTGTGACACATGTAAGGTTACTGAGGTCTCAAGAGAGCAGGAAATCAGGGAAGCAGAAGAATAATCCAGAAGAACTAATTCAGTTGTCTTTCCTATGGGAATCTACACAACTAACGGACTTCCATCCATTTATAAAAGACCCCTAAACAAGCTAGACCATCTGTTTGCAAGTCATCCATCAATAAATATGTAAACCACTTGACAAAGTGGCTTGTGGTAAAATGATCAGAACGATGAGCTCCCCATCTCAGTGCAATACTGCAGTCAGTACATTAAAAGAGAAAAGGGCTGACGCATTACTGTAAGCCATAGCTCCTCCCTCTTTTCCTGTAGACTGCACTCAGGGGGAATTAGGGCCAATGGAAAAAAATGGGGTGAATGGAGGTACAAAGAGAAGAAGGGTTGAATAACGAGTGTGGAGGGATGCTAGAAAGAAGATAGACCAGCAGAAATGGTGATGATGCCTGCCAAAGTGTAATAATAATAATAATAATAATCATCATCATCACTTTTAGGTTTTTAACATTTGTGCAAATTTATTAAAAATAAAAAACTGAAAAGATCCCGTTGCACAAGTATTCATACCCTTTTCTGGGACACTCGAAATTTTGCTCAGGAGCATTCATATTGCTGCTACTACAGTTCGAGTGGAGTTAAACTGTGGCAAATTCATTTGAATGAGTATGATTTAGAAAGGCACACACCTCTCAGAAAAGGTCTAACAGCTGAAAATGCATATCAGAGCAAAAACCAAGTCCTGAGGTCAAAATAACTGCCTGTAGAGCTCAGTGACAGACTTGCGTTAAGGCAATGATCTAGGGAAGAGTTCAGAAAAATAAATTTGTAAAATTTACACTCCATACACCATAATAATGACAAAGCAAAAACCAGATTTGCAAATTTTACAAATGTACTAAAAATAAAACACTGAAATAAGTACATTGCATAAGTATTCATACCCTTAACTCATAGTTGAAACACCTTTACAGCCTCGAGTGTTTTTGGGTATGATGTGACAAGCTTTGCAAATCTGCATTTGGCAATTATCTGCCATTCTTTGCCTCACCTTTTCACCTCTCAAGCTCTGTCAGCTTGGATGGGGGCTAGACATTTTCTAGAGTCCTAGTTGTTCCAATCGTCTTCCATTATGGATACTGCTTTCGTGAACCTTCAATGCAGCAGATTTTTTTCTGAACTCTTCCCTAGATCACTGCCTTAACGCAATTCTGTCACTGAGCTCTACAGGCAGTTATCTTGACCTCAGGACCTATTTTTTGCTTTGCCATTATGAAGTAGGGAGTGTAGATTGATGTGGGGAAAAAAAGTAATTTAAAGTAGTTTAACATAACAAACATAACAAAATGTGAAAAAAATGAAGGGGTATGAATAATTTTGCAAGGCACTGTAAGAGAAGATGAATGCAAGATTGCAAAAACTTGTATTAGGTACATGTAATTTTGCACTAGATAGATAGATAGATAGATAGACTTTTACAGTGCAAAAAAAGCATGACATGAAAGAGGATGGATGGGGATCAAAGGGCAATGAAAGGAGTGAGTTAGAAGGAAAGTTGGCCAGGAAAGGAAAAGAGGATGTAATGGCTTTGGGGAATGTGGGGTACTTTTAAATGGATGCGGATGGAGGAAAGCCACTGCTTAGAAATTCAGATAGTTTAAAGACCTGGCATAAAAAACTAAATGGTAAATCAGTTTCCCACGTGCTGACCTCACCGGAGGGCAAAAGTGAAATAATGCTGAAACAGTCCCCTCAGCAAGAAAGAGGTTTGAGTTGAGAAGATGAATTATTTACTGACATCCAGTTTTGCAGCTAAAGGGAGGGGCTGGTCAAATTGCAGATATCACTGAATTGAAAGTACATTTCATAAACATTTCAATTTATTGGTATTTAAGAGGCATTATTTCATTATTTGGCATTTTATGAAAGAACACTGTGTTTTCTGTAATAGCTAGAAGCATGTGAGTTTGTATCATCCTTGGCTGTCACTGCAGCACATGTTGGTCTCTACGGGACATCTGTTCCACAGTCAAAGATCATCTAGATCTCTCACCTCCTTCTGTCACCCCAAACTCACTCTGTCAGAAGGCAAAAGACAGAATTAAGTAAATATAATAATATGAATACAGTCAATATAATATTATCTTCCCTTTATATTCCTATCCATTCCATTTCCCCTCAGGTAAATGTAAACATTCTCTCCTGGGAATTAGCCATAAAGATAACAATAATATGTTGTATTAGCGTTCAGACCAACACAGGATATATTTTGCTGTTTTAAATGCTCAAATTCCTTAAAGTCTGTTGAATTCTGATTGGCTGTCAATGTTTTATTGTTCACCTGGAAAAACATAGTCTGAAAATGATGAGCATTTTCATACAATTAGAACTGTTAAAAATGTTATATCATCCTTGATGGAAATGCAGGGTATGACCTGGAGATGTGAAGTCATAAATCAGCTTTTAGGATGTAGAATTATGAATTAACTTAAGTACAATGTTTAAGTTGAAGCATCACAGATTGCCCATGAGTCCAGGCTTTTTCTGACTAGCAGCAGTGACCATGAAGTCTCTCAAGCTGCATTGGTGTTGATAATGCCATCATGGCACATAGAATGGCATGTCACCCACACCAAATGGTCAGAGTGAATATACAGGGTGCCTCGATCCACTCTATAAATGAAATAGCACCCCAAGGACAGCTGTGGCCAACTGCCAGCAGACAAAGGCAATAAATAACACTAGTGGTCACTGAGAATTTACTGTTTAACAACAGGGAGATAGAGAGGGAGGAAGATGGGGTTTAGGTACGGTATTCCTAAAATGAGGTTGGCTTTTAATTAAATTCCTCAGTGACTAAATGAAAACATTGTAGGAATTAATAATTGAGTTGAGGAATTTATCCAAACACAATGGCAGTGAAGAAGATGAAATGGAATGGAGACTGTGAAGACAAAGGTTAGAGCTTAATTAAAACAGCTTGTAGATGAGATGCACTAAGTCATATGATGGACATACACACAAGTAATCCTTTGATTTAGTCATCATTTCTTTCCCTGATGTTTCTAACGTTGGTATTCTTCGTGAAGTAATACAATTAAACGTGCAAAGAATGAAACAGCACAGCTTGGTGTACTTTTCAAACTTGCATTGCATCTTGTGGTGTTAAGCAATAATAACATCTGTTCTGCTTCCTCACCATTGGGTGGGTAGAGTTTTGTTGAGGTGTATATATGAGCTCATTCACACTGCTGAAGGTGTGCTATCCACAGCAATGAGAGGTCTTGTTCAGCACTTGTTCCATGATTGCTATGGTTAGATTAATTACAAAATCACTGGGCTGTTAAGTCATTAATTGTTTTCTATAACAGAGTGATGAAAAGCAATAAAATGATTTGCCGGATTGCAGAGAAACAGACATGCATTTGCGTTTCTCTTTCTTCTGCTCTTTCTCAGAACAGAATGTTTGCAAACGCTTCATTGTAATAGGTGCTGAAATAGACAACTGTATTTTCTCAATTTCACTTTTTCTGCGCTGCTAAAAAAATGTAGGCCTGATAATTTATGGTGTGCTAATTATGTTGGTCTAACAGTAACAGCATACTAACAATGTACAGCAAAATGTTGCAGTCATTTACCGTTGTCTGAGGGTTTTTCAAAGGTGAAATCCAGTTAATTCACTAGAAATACATGCAATCTGGAATTTTGCATGAGAGTAAAATATTTCCCCACACGGATTTCACAACAGGTTCAAATTGAACATGCAGATTCTCTTCTATTACCATCAAAAAGCAGCTTGGTTTGAAAATTACTTTTAAGTAGTGCGTCAGTATTGACAAAGGCTACAGTACTGACAATAGACAAAATGTAACTGTGAAGACATGTGAACAACGCGGCTAGAAACATTTTAGCAACATGCAAAATTGTGCCAAATGTGGGACTGCATCTTAAGATATGTAAACACTATTCTAACAATGTGCTAAAACATACTAGAAACATGTTTTAACATGTTTTTTAGCAAAATGCACAATTTTGCCAAAAATGTGACTGCGTCTTAAGATACGAACAATATTCCAAAAATGTGATAAATATGCTAGTAACATGCTAGCAACATGTTGAAACATGCAAAACATGTTAGCAACATGCAAACATGCAAAATTTTGCCAACAAATGTTACTGCATCGTACACTGTAAAAAGTTTTCATGAGTTTCAATTTAAAAAACTTAAGTTAAGCAGCTGCCTTAAAATTTTAAGTTAAATCAACTTAAGTCATTTCAACTCACAAGTTAAATCAACTCATTTGTATTGTAATACGTTAAAATAACTTGTAGTTTTAAGCTGATTTAACTTAAAAATGTAAGGCAGCTACTAAACTTAGGTTTTTAAGTTGAATCTGGTGAAAACTTTTTACAGTGTAAGACATGTAAACAACATTCCAAAAATGTGCTAAAACATTATGGAAAAATGCAAAAAATGTTAGCAACATGCAAACATGCATAATTTTGCCAAATATGAACTGCATCTCAATACATGTAAACAGCATTCCAAAATGTGCTAAAACGTTCTAGAAACATGTTGAAACATGCAGAACATTCAACAGATTGTGACTGCAACTTGAGACATGTGAACAACATGCCAAAAATGTGCTAAAACATGCTAGAAACAGGCAAGCAACATGTTGAAACATGCTAAACATATTAGAAACACGTAAAACATGCAACATTTCACCAAAAATGTGACTGCCTCTTAAGACATGTGGACAACATTCAAAAAATGTGCTAAACATGCTAGAAACATGCTAGCAACTTGTAGAAACATGCTAGCAACTTGTAGAAACATGCAGAACATGTTAGCAACATGCAAACATGCAAAATTTTACCAACAAATTTGACTGCATCTTACACTGTAAAAAGCATTCACCAGTTTCAACTAAAAAACTTAAGCAGCTGCCTTAAAATTTTAGGTTAAATCAACTTAAGTCATTTCAACTCACATTAAATCAACTCATTTTTATTGTAATAGGTTAAAATAACTTGTAGTTTTAAGCTGATTTAACATAAAAATTTAAGGCAGCTGCTAAACTGCTGGTTTTTAAGTTGAATCTGGTGAAAACTTTTTACAGTGTAAGACATGTAAACAACATTCCAAAAATGTTCTAAAACATTATGTAAAAATGCAAAACATGTTAGCAACATGCAAACATGCATATTTTTTTCCAAATGTGAACTGCATCTCAATACATGTAAACAACATTCCAAAATGTGCTAAAACGTTCTAGAAACATGTTGAAACATGCAGAACATGTTAAAAACATGTTATCAACATGCAACACATCCAACAGATTGTGACTGCACCTTGAGACATGTGAACAACATGCCAAAAATGTGCTAAAACATGCTAGAAACAGGCAAGCAACATGCTGAAACATGCAGAGCATGCTAGAATCATGTTGGAATATGCAAAATATGTTGGAAACATGTTAGCTGTAACAAAGAGAACAGGACGTAAAGTGGGCCGATCTATATATTAGAATATGCTAGAATATAAATATATTAGAAACGTGCAAAATTTCACCAAAAATGTGACTGCCTCTTAAGACGGTGCTAAACATGCTAGAAACATACTAGCAACTTGTTGAAACATGCAGAGCATGCTAGAATCATGTTGGAATATGCAAAATATGTTGGAAACATGTTAGCTGTAACAAAGAGAACAGGACGTAAAGTGGGCCGATCTATGTGCAAAGCTTTATTTGAATACATGGTCAAACAACAGGCAGACTTGAACACCTGCAAACAGACATGAATGAGGCAAAACGTCTCTAGGTTACGTATGTAACCATGGTTCCCTGAGAAGGGAACGAGACACCGCGTCCCCTAGGGGTCGTTATTGGGGAACGCCGCAGCGCGACTCGTGTCTGAAGAATGCATATGAAAAAACTACATGAAATGGCCGGCGTCAGCGTATGATGTCACCGCGGCGGGACCGCCACTGCTGGTGCGTCACTACCAGGCGTCACTGTATAAAGAGGCGCCGGTGTAAACACACATTCGCTTCAACGTCTGAAGCTTCTCGTCCGAAGCATGGCAAGAAAGTGTAGGGGACGCGGTGTCTCGTTCCCTTCTCAGGGAACCATGGTTACATACGTAACCTAGAGACGTTCCCTTCCGAGGGAAGGAACGTCTCCTAGGGGGTCGCTATTGGGGAACAGTTATACCCACGCTACCATGCTGAGGGGACTGCATGCTATGACAGCCAGCCCTAAGCATCAATTCTGAGAAGAATTTCCCCAATTAGGACGTGGTGACGGCTGTCGGAACGTTATCCCCCACGGCCAATGGCCTGAACTGTTACCCACTTACCTGGATGGGTCAAAGGACCCAGGGCACAGCTCAGGCTTGGAATCAAGCGATTCCTTCGGGGGAAACGGCTAAGTATTAACTTAGACTTATTTAGAACAGGAACTGCCAATACTACCGAGTCTAGTTCCCTCTGTGAACTGACTCAAGATAGAGAATAGCAGATCTGTCCTAGGACAGAAACCGTTCTAGCAGGGGTTACTCTCAGGTAACACACCCTGGATAACAGATGATCAGGATATATCGAAGGTGATATCGAGTGGAGTTGGACCCAGGGAGACCGGGGTTTTTAGACTTGGGGGGGACTTACCACTTATGTGGATTTTAGGAAGTGCACAGGGATTGTGTGCGCACTTACCACTATTGTGGATTTCAGAAAGTGCCCAGGGTTCAGCGTGGGACACTTACCCTAGTAAATGGGATTTTAGAGACAGTGTTTTCCCTTTTAGGGGGAGATGACAAGCATTTAGATAGGGGAAGAACCCTCCCTGAGAGAGGGGAGCAATGCTACACCCCAATCAGGACAGACAGTCCGCAAAAACTGTTAGTCGACTGATGAAATCATGGAGCTACTGACCATCATGATAGTGGACGTGAATAGATTTCACCCTTCCTCAGAAGGGGAGCCTACTTCCCCTGCCAGGAGCAGTGCTCTTAAGTGGGACCCTTCTCAAAGGGGAGCAATCATGCTTGACTCAGGAAGCCTGGTGACAGACTCTACCCAACAAAAAAGGGAATCTTACCAAAACCCGCCAGAGGGTGTTGCTCTAGAGGACCCTTTCCTTAGAAAGGGGAGCTACCAAAGTCACCTCAAGACCCTGAGAAGGGAGAGCTCCTGGTTAGTCATGAGGACAGACTCCTAACCCTGAAGGCCAGGGAGGAACACCCGTCCTGACGAGGGGGTGCTCATTGGGGACCCTTTCCTCAGAAAGGGGAGAGCCCAGCTCGTGCGTGAGGGGTAAAGCTCCAGGAAGTCATGAGGACAGACTCCTAACCCTGAAGGCCAGGGAGGAACGCCCATCCAGCCGAGGTGGCGCTCATTAGGGACCCTTTCCTCAGAAAGGGGAGAGCCCAGCTCGTGCGTGAGGCCTGAAGAGTGAGAATCATCCTGGACAAAAGGGACAGGCTCCTAACCCAGATGACCGGGAGGAAAACCTGGCTTTGTCAGCGAAAAGCGGTACTCTGAAAAACCCTTTCCGCGGAAAGGGGAGTACTACTTAGGTCGAACCAACCCTGCCCTCGGGCTAACAGGGGGATCAACAGAGACCAGTCTAGGTGGACTTATGTTCCTGTCTCAACAGGACATAAATTTCCCTGAGAAGGGAGAGCTCCTGGTTAGTCATGAGGACAGACTCCTAACCCTGAAGGCCAGGGAGGAACACCCGTCCTGATGAGGGGGTGCTCATTGGGGACCCTTTCCTCAGAAAGGGGATAGCCCAGCTCGTGCGTGAGGGGTAAAGCTCCAGGAAGTCATGAGGACAGACTCCTAACCCTGAAGGCCAGGGAGGAACGCCCATCCAGCCGAGGGGGCGCTCATTAGGGCCTGCATTTAACTCAAACTTAAACAAAACCTGTTTAAGGAGTTAAAATCCAGAGCATCAGTAATGGAGGTTCTATGGGACACAAGAACCGCTAAGAAGTCATAGGTTCAAGGAGCGTGCAGGGAGCTCGTGTTGTTGGGGAGACTTAACACACAGCTAGCCTCAGACAGCTGTAGTTAATAAGACTGTTCTGACATAATCATGGCTGAACTGGTCTCAGGAAATCCCCCTTTTTTTTCTCACCGCACAGCTCAGACCGTGTGAAAGTGCGGGTATCAGATTACCACACACGTCACACGCAGGCCTCCGGTGAGAGAATACATGCACTCTTAGACAAAGAGAAGTTGAAGACGACGAAGAGGATGTGTGTTTACACCGGCGCCTCTTTATACACAAAAATGTGACTGTGAAAAAATGTGACATTCCAAAAACGTGCTAAAACATGCTAGCAACATGTAAAACATGCAAAATTTTACAAAAATGTGCTAAAACATGCTAGCAACTTGTTTAAACAAAAGGCATGTTCGAAAGTTAGCAGCATGCAAAACATGCTAATTTTTGCCAAAAATTTGACTGCATCATAAAACATGTGAACAACATTCCAAAAATGTGCTAAAACATGCTATGCTAGCAACACGCTGAACCATGCAAAACATGTTAGCAGCATGCATAACATAGCAAAAATTAGCCAAAATGAGATTTTGTCATTTTATGACGTGAACAACATTCCGGAAATGTGCTAAAACATGCTAAAACCATGTAAGCAAGTTGAAACATGCAGAACATATTAACAACATGTTAGCAACATGCAAAACATGCTAAATGTTGCCAAAATGTGATGTGACTGCATCTTAAAACATGTGAACAACATTCCAAAATGTGCTAAAACATGCTAGAAACATGCTAGCAACATGTTGAAAACATGTTAGGAACATGATAGCAACATGGAATGTGTTCTAAAACATGTTAGCAAAAACGCTATGAACATGTTGGTAAAAATCTTAAAACAATATCGAATGATATAGAATTCCAGAAACATGTTAGCAACATGCTAAACGCTTTAAGAATGTTTTAATAACATGTTAAAATGTGTTAGCAATGTGTTAAATGCTAGTAATGCATAGCAATTATTGTATCAAAATGCTAAAACATGATATCTACTGTTAAAACATAGTGAAAACATGCTATCAACATTTTTAATTGCTTTATATGGAACACTTCTTCTTTTGTGCATCAGTTATGCATGCAGGATGTGTATATGTTAATGTGATGTAAAGTGGCCTTATCGATGAATAAGTGCACTTTAATGGCTGGTCTTCCATCTATGAGAGAAACTACAAGGATCAATAGCCAGAAAGAAGCAGGCAGGCATATGACCTTGGTAAAGAGGCTGTTATCTTCTTTGAACCCTGGATCTTAACAACCAGCGTCATCTATAGTGCTGTACAAGGCTATTTGATCTTAACCTGCTTACCTTAATTTTGACTGTGTCTCAAAACTTCTATACATAATAACAGAAAAAAAAAATCTGAAACATTTTAGAGAAAAGCTACAGTAAGAATTGCTGAGATTTCAAGTCAACTACACATACAGAAAGTAAGAACATTACAGAACATCTTGTTGTATGACCACATGATCAGATACACTGTGAAATAAAATACCGTGATGGATGCATTTATAAATAGTCCTTCCCGCAATGGCTCTCAGACACATGCTTCAAATACCAGAGCTGGGGTCAGAAAACAACTCTGAATGTCATACTGAATGGCTCTTTTGTCATATTTTGAGAATTTGACATGTTTGTGAACTTTTGTGCTTTATGTTGGCACATTATCACATAGGATATAAAACAAATAGCCTATGGCAAGCTGTTTGGACACTAGTATCTATTCAGTTAGGTACTAGTATTTATGCATTAGCTATTAGCGCTCATTCATTAGCTACTAGCACTTATTCTTTAGCTGCTTGTGCTTATTCTTTAGATCTTATTTTATAATTATATTATTATATTATATTATTACATTTTACTTATTCTAATAATGACTAGCATTTAATTCTACTTTATATATTTATTTTTTTAATTACTAGTAACTTTTTAGACCAAGGATACCCTGTACTTAATAAGTACTAGTACTTTTTAAATGTACATTTATGTTCAGTATGCTTATAATATGTTGAAAATTAACCCTTAAATGCATACCTTGGGTCTTTAGTGACCCAGGACGTCCTTTACTACCCTCTCCCTCCTTATTTTTTTAAGTTTGATGTCAACTTTCTCAGTATTCCTCAATCTATTAATTATAAACAATATAAGAAAAAAAAATAAATAAATAAATATAAAATAATGTTTTCTGATTATTTTTTTATTTTTTATTTTTTATTTTATTTTTTTTTTGTAAAAAGTGTATAGGGCCGCTAGAGTCCTGAAGTGTAATAGTCTAAGTATATTTTTTGTGTGAATACAAAATGTGCTTGATTAAAATATATCCAAATAAATTCTCACTAGTTCCTTATGAGGTCGAAGATATCTCCTATCTAATTAGTACTAGTAGTTACTCTGTTTTTGATATTGTCTGTTAATTTATGACTAGTAATTATTCCAAAGTGACTAGTATCTTTTTTAAATATTACTGGAAAGTATTCAGTAGCATGTTTAAATACTAGTATTTATTAAATACAAACTAGTATTTAATGAATAGTAGTAAAAAAAGTACCTACTACTAATACCTAAAAATAAGTACTAGTAGATACTAGCATGTTTTAAACATTAAAAGGTAAAACAGCTTGGCATAAATAGCCTTGTGTCTGTCATAAGTGCTCTCTTTATTTCTGCAGAAATGTCATTGTGGGTTTTCAGTGTCTGCAGAATTGGTCAGTCATGAACTCAAGTCCTGTTTAGAGAATGTTTTTGTCAGTTGATAAGACACTGATCAATACAATGCAAAGTGGAGTGCAACCAATTACTCCCCCCTCTCTCTATTTTTATCAGTCTCTAGTGATTTCAACTTTTTTATAGCCATGAGTGTTTATTATAAGCAAAGGATTACAAAGAACTGAATCTAAAACAAATGTGCTAGTATTAAAAATGATTGCGAAAACAAATGTAATCATATGTAAAAACGTAACATAAAAATACAAATCTTAATGCAAAAAAATATATATTATATAAAATATTTTTTTATAAAATAAATGTAAAAGTTTGTATATACTGTTTAACAATGTTTAATGTTTTTTTTTTTGAAAGAGTCTCACAGAGGCTGCATTTATTTGATCAGAAATACAGTAAAAAAATACTATTGTGATGCAAAATTCGTTCTAACATGCTGATTTACTTTTGCATTTGCATTTCTTAATATTACTAATACTTAATACAGTTGTAAATATGCTGATACATTTAATTTTGTGAATACTGAGTATTTGGATATTATACTTTTGTCAAAAACTGCTTTGTAATGCATACTAGGGATATGTACTGATGTATTTCAATCACTGTTTATTGCTCTTGTTAGGATCAAAAGTCTTAGATGGATCAATAATCGGTGCTCATCTCTTCCATTTCTCTTAGGAGTGTGGTATGCTCAAGCATTGGAGGTGAGTACAGGGAAGGTCCATTTTATAGAAGTGATGAATGGAAGTTCAGTTCTCTTACCCTGCACTTACGCCAGCTGCATCGGCATTAAAAACCTTTACTTCAACTGGCAGTTCAAGGACAATGGGACAATGATTAAGGTGAGACATTCAACCGTATGTCAATCACACTTATTTTCACGCAGTTGATGCTAAAAAGGCTGTGGATTAATTGTCCAAATATTCTTCTTTCCCCTAGCTCTGTGAGGCCATAATCCCAGCAGAAGGAGTAGAACCTAATGTGAAAATCTATCATGAGCGGGTGGAGTTTGTCGGCTCCAGCAAACAGAATAACATCTCCATCTTATTGCATAACGTCACCTTTGAGGACCAAGGAGAGTACATCTGCTTCGCCCGTAACCCCAAGGAGAAGGAACGCAACCATAGTGCAATTTTCACTCTTTATGTGGTGGACGAATGTGAGTCTCCATTCTCCATTACAAAAGGCCTCAAATATTGTAAACAAGTGTGTTATACCTGTGGTGTTATACCTGCTCAAACCATCTAAACCTGTTATTGTCTTTACAGTGAAAGAGGTGGACAACACACTGACCCGCATCATTGTGTCCGTGCTCGGTGTGGTCATAGGTCTGATCATTCTCATCATGGTGGTGAAAGCTGTAGTCATCGCCGTTCTAAACAAGGTTCAGGAGAAGAAGTAAGTCAGTTTTATCCTGAGCAAAAGAAAAAAAAAAAACTTTACAGTAATGAAACTTTCTATAGTTTTTATGGCTAGATAAAAAACTAATTAATACATTTTTGCGCTTGTTTATAATTAGATACTTGGTCGATACTTAACCACTATATAATACATATGGACTGTTAGACTCAAGATAGATAGATAGACAGAGAGACGGATAGACAGACAGACGAATGGACAGAAGGAAGGACGGACAGATTGATAGACAGTAGATGTACATACAGAGAGCAGACGCACATACAGACAGCAGACAGATAGATAGATAGATAGATAGATAGATAGATAGATAGATAGATAGATAGATAGATAGATAGATAGATAGATAGATAGATAGATAGATAGATAGATAGATAGATAGATAGATAGAGACAGATTGATAGACAGCAGACGTACATACAGACAGCAGACAGATAGATAGACAGTCAGACAGCAGATGTACAGACAGACAGACAGACAGACAGACAGACAGACAGATAATAGATAGATAGACAGACAGACAGACAGATAGATAGAGACAAATTGATAGATAGCAGACGTACATACAGACAGCAGACAGATGGAGAGACAGAAAGACAGACAGACAGATAGATAGACAGACAGACAGCAGATGTACAGACAGACGGACGGACGGACGGACGGACGGACGGATGGATAGATAGATAGATAGATAGATAGATAGATAGATAGATAGATAGATAGATAGATAGATAGATAGATAGATAGATAGATAGATAGATAGATAGACAGACAGACAGATAAATAGATAGATAGATATACAGACAGACAGACAGACAGACAGACAGACAGCAAATGTACAGACAGACAGACAGACAGACAGACAGACAGACAGGTAGACATTTTTATTTATAATGGGCAGTGGTTTGCAACAGCAGGCAGAAATATGCAGAGTCATCCTCCGTTCTGTTCTCCGTAAACAGTGGCATGTGTGCTGCACGCTAACAGAAGCGACAAGGGTCCAGTGCTTGTCTGGTGACTTTGACATGGTGACTGTTATAAAACCCCTGTGAGACCAGAGCAAATGTCAATAAATATCATTCTGTCATTTTGAGTAAATGTCAATAACAAGGCATTCTGGGTAATGGTGATAGGGGTCATTCCCTCCCAGGACAAATTTCCCTATATCCACTGTCCGATTCATCATAACATAAGCTACATTAGAACGCTAGAACACATGTATCATAATCGGATGTCAATTGTATTTGTTATTATTTGTTTTCTTTTTTCCCTCTTTCTTATAGTAAAGAGTGCCTTGTGAGCTCTTCAGGGAATGACAATACAGAAAACGGCCTACCGGGATCCAAAGCAGACAGCAAACCAACACCAAAGGCATGAAAAAAGCATGTGTGTGTACATACATCAGCATATGTATACATGCATACATTATCATAACAGAATGAAAGAAAGTCATAACAATGGACAGTTTTATTCTCTTTATCTCATGAGAAAAAATGCTACATATAAATATGTGAAAATATATATATTTTAGATTGTGCTTGAGGAAAAATACAAAGTGCTGCAGGCTGGATCACACACCCTTTGCTGGAAAGAAACGGCATCAAAAAATAAGCAGATGATGGCAGACGCTTCGGTGTGCTTGCATTCTGTTCTTGTCTGTGAGACACAGCACACACACACTGCCTTCTTCACAAACTGCCATATACTTTCAATGCTCAACAGCACAAGTCCCACAAAACGAAATGTTTGCGATAACCTTCCAGTGCAACTTT
The DNA here is from genome assembly GCF_049309525.1 of Garra rufa. NCBI lineage: Eukaryota > Metazoa > Chordata > Actinopteri > Cypriniformes > Cyprinidae > Garra > Garra rufa. The sequence goes on from NC_133374.1 coordinate 30,198,333, forward strand.
ACACATCTTCAAACTGCATTCCAAACGATCTTGAGGTGGAATCTCTCACAAGCTGACAAGTCAGTAACCAAACAAAAAGACTAAACAATTTACACATAAAAACCATGGGTGCCTCTTCAAATTGGAATATGTTTACCACCAATTCAAGCAGCTAACCGAGTCTAATTACTTACCACTCCAACTAATTTTACAAGTGATTTTAAGGTCATAAAGAGCAGGATGCGAGTGCACTTGAAGGCCAGAAATACACTCTACGCAATAGCATCCCCTTGTGGCAATGCATATAATACAACACATACTTATGACACATTTCTTGTGTGAAAATAAGGTTGTGTAGAGTATTTTTCATGCCTAAACGCGTTATTTAAAAGAAAAAAGAAAAAAATCAGAGATGCAGATAAGGGGTGTATATCCAGCATCCAGCCCAGCACGGTTTATTCAATTTATTTCTTTTTCAGTTTTTCTTCTGCTTTAGATAAAACACAGGTGCCTGTAAACGCTTCAAGCTCCACATGCTTCCTGGGAGCCTTCAAATGCTATATAAATAAATTAATTAAACAACGCTCACATAAAAAAAGCAAAAAAGACAAAAAAAAAAAAAAAAAATCCCTAGAAAATAAACACATTAAAATATAAAGACAATCCCCAGAAACCAACTCCCTGTAGAAAATGAATAATCTCCTGATGCTGCTTTCAAGAAAAAATAACCAATAACTTTTCCTAATGCATGTGAACGTTTTTATACAGTGCATCTAGTGTACTATGTATCCATTTCTCCCAATCGTGTTCTCCTGTCTTTTCGCACATGACTGATCAATCTGTGCTTGTCGTAAACAAAGCCACCCTCGCTATCTTGTACGTATCTGAAATACAGGCATGAAGGGCCACTGTAGTTGACTGGTAAAGCTTATTATGACATCCAAACTTCACAGAACACAATACCGGCATCTGAACTAGCAAGCTAGCAACTTAAATGCGCTAAACTGCACCAATCTACGATAATACTCTGTTTTCATATCATCGTTTAAAGACACAAGACTTCTGTGACAAAATATAACGAATCGTAATACCTCACATGCCTCTAAACGGCGATTTACAGTTCACATCTATCTAGCATTACCATAAACCTTCTCATAGATCAGACTAGCTTGATGCTAATTCAAGTAAACACACAAATGGTCGAAAATACTTGTGGGATTTTATTTGTTAAACGTTCTGGAGCTGCAAAGCGAACTCTGTTTATCAAAACAAGCCGACTGTCCAAATTTATCAGTTGTTATTATTAAGATTCAAGTGCCAAAACTGAACTAGAACTGCTAGTGCAACGGTGGATGATTTACTGTTGCCGCCATCTTGTTTCATTCGTCTTCCTCATTCCTTTTGTATTGGAAACCCTTTGAATGCACAATGCTTGTTCATATCCATATCTGGTTTACGTATCGACAAATTCATAACATGCGATGAATGTCACTTTGCGATTACGCCGCAAAAAAAAAAAAATGCAATGAAACCCTCATAGTCTTCCGCCATAACCCAAAGATGAATGTACACAGTGGTTGCAGTTATGGCAGAGTTCAGAGGGGTTGTTTCTGGGCACCTTATTCATAAAGATGTATGTAAAAGTGTATTGAATGCTCATTGTATACTGTATTTAGGCAGGACTTGAAGTTGAATATCTAGCTGAATAGCTGCAATGCTTATATTAAGAATAGAGGAACAGGAATAAGACTATATCTCTTTCATGTGCACATATTAGCAGTCTTCCAAATCACTTGACTCTCTTTTAGAAATCAGGGGCTTTGGCATTCTCAACTGTTTGGGATGCTTTTGACAGGGCGGTATGAAATCCTAGGTTTAAATTCAAGTGTTAATTCAAGTTTTTATTTGATTTCTTAAAAGTGCGTCCATAAGTGTGTGTTAAAATCAGCCGTGCTTTGGAGAAAGGGTTTGGTGCCGCTCTGTCTTGTCAGATGCACTGTACAGTAATGTGGTCAGCGTTGAGTGTCCTAACTGTTGTCGAGCTGTTCACATGGTCTCTTTGATTCATTTACGGCGGAATGTTTTAACATGTTATGCTTCTTAAAGCTTGTTGCCTTTTGTCATTTGCAGCTAGTGTGTTTATGATTCAATGATCACATACACAAGGAGATTACGTAGATCAGCAATACTGTAAAAAAAAGAATGGAAAATGTAAAAAAAAAAAAAAGTAAATACATGAGTGCCTAGGCTCTCGAAAATGGACTGTTGTATGCAAATGGGCAACTTGAACTTTTATTACAGCTTCTATTTTTATCATTTAGCTATTTTTAGCTATTATCCCAATTCATGTTCTGCTTATTTTTTTGTGACTTGCATAAGTATTTTTTTTTTTTTTCCCCTAAATAGCATTTATTTGAATCAGATGTTTAATGCTAATGAAATAGTGTGGTGGTTCTCAACCGGTTTTGCTTAATAATTATCGTTTTTATTGTACAAATGTAAGCAAGCATTGAAATTTCTTAATATTTCCATGGACTGCACTGTAAAAAGTTTTCAGCAGCTGCCTTAAGTTTTTAAGTTTAATCAGCTTAAAACTACAAGTCATTTTAACTTATCACATTAAGAATTAGTTGATATAACTTGTGAGTTTAAATGCATTAAGTTGATTTAACTTAAAATCTTAAGGCAGCTGCTAGTTTTATGTTGAAACTGATAAAAACTTTTAACAGTGTGGAAACTCCAAATATAGTATTTAAAGGGATAGTTCACCCAGAAATGAAAATTATGTTATTAATTACTTACCCACATGTCGCTCAAAAACCTGTAAGATACAAATTAAGTTATTTTTGATGAAATCCGAGAGCTTTCTGACCCTGCATAGATAGCAAAGCAACTGACAAGTTCAAGGCCCAGAAAGGTAGTAAGGACATGTTGAAATATAGATGCGCATTTAAGCACATACGTAAAAAGACATTATGTATCAAGCCAATTACCATAGAAATATTACTTACCAGGTTTTGTGAAGTTTTGAGTTTTCCTTTAGGCTTTATAGTAATTTGGGTCAATTTGGACCGGCCCCTTTTCTAAACAACACCATTATAGCTTCCCAAAGGGTCAATTTCAACAGTTTTTGATAATTATTGACCTAGAGTGTCCAGAGAATTGTACTGCAGTGTTTTTTTTTTTTTTCAGATTGAGCGAAAAACCTAGGACTAGTTTGGAAAAAAAAAGCGCAATGTGCAATAGTTTACACCCTTGAAAAATGCAATATCTGCCCCCAGTGGCCGATTTCTATACAGACCTCTGGGGCCATGCGTCAAACAGGCCCACTGAGTTTCATTCCGATCAGCCTCCATTAACCTTGTCTAATAGGTGCTCAAAGTTCATCGCCCAATGGCAGCCATGTTTTTTGAGATACACAAATGTCCTTAAAGACACTTGTGGAACTTTAGACCACGATCATGCCCAGCAATGTTCCTGTTGATACGAAAAATGGTTACGTAGGTATAGCCATTTTTATGTTTTTTTTTTGTTTTTTTTCATTTTCTCTATTTAAGTGCCACCAAGTGGCCAAGCTCTGTGGTTTTTGTCGTGTGACCTCAGATTGAGCTCCTACGTTCTGAGTTTGGCGAAGATATCTCATTTCGTTTAGAAGTTATAGGCATTTTATTAAAAGTGGCCCTGCCCCTTTCGAACAACTTGGCATCCATTTTTTTTTTTTGATAATTATTGATATTCACTTTCCAGAGAATCCTTCTGCACTGGTTTGGTTCCGACCAGGTGAAAAACCTAGGACTAGTTCGCAAAAGTAGGTTTTAGAAAAAAAAAATCCAAAATACCCCAAAATTTTGCCAGGCTCACGATCGAATCTGAGGCATGCATTTTGTCCGGCGTGAGCCATGGATCCAACAACCCTTGAGCCTGCGACTGACGGTTTAGGAGTTATGAGCAATTTCATACTTTTGATCGCTGTAGCGCCCCCAGTCAGGCCAAATGCAATATTTGCCCTCAGTGACCGATTTCTATTAAATTTCTCACAGACCTCTGGGGCCATGAGTCAAACAGGCCCACTAAGCTTCGTTCTGATCGGCCTCCGTTAGCCTTGTCTAATAGGATAGGTACTCAAAATTCATCGGCCAATGGCAGCCATGTTTTTTGTGATACGCAAATGTCCTTATAGACACTTGTGGCACTTTGGACCAAGGCCGTGCTCAACTATTTTCATGTTAATAGGACAACTGGTTATGTAGGTATAGCCATTTTTATTATTATTTTTTTTTCCTCTTTAAGCATTACCAAGTGGTCATTCTCCGTGATGTTTGTCCTATGACCTAAGATTGAGCCCTTATGTATGTGTTCTGAGTTTGGCGAAGATACCTCATTTTGTTCAGGAGTTATAGGCATTTTATTAAAAGTGGCCCTGCAATGGTGAGTCGAAAGTTAAACTTTTTTTTGATCATTATTGATACTCACTCTCCAGAGAATCGTCCTGCAGTGGCTTGGTTCTGACCAGGTGAAAAACCTAAAACTAGTTCGCAAAAGTAGGTTTTAGAGAAAAATCCAAAATACCCGAAATTTCACCAGACTCACAATCGAATCTGAGGCGTGCGTTTTCTCTGGCATGAGCCGAGGTTTCCAACAACACTTGAGCATCTGACTTTAGAAGTTATAAGCAATTTTGTACTTTTGATTGCTGTAGCGCCCCCGTCAGGGCAACTGCTATCTATTATAACAATGTCCTTACTACCTTTCTGGGCCTTGAACATGTCAGTTGCATTGTTGTCTATGCAAGGTCAGAAAGCTCTCAGATTTCATCAAAAATATCTTAATTTATGTTTCATAGATGAACGAAGGTCCTACAGGTTTGACAGTGAGTAATGACAGAATTTTCATTTTTGAGTGAACTATCACTTTAATGTAGTTTTATTGATGGTTTTGGATGGTATTATTTGTATTATTATATAGTGTATTTTTCATTCCGTCCATGTTGTAAAAACAGACTTGAGATTCATTTTTGTTTGGCAGTCAGTTGAGAACCACTGCTATAGTGCGTAGCTGTATAGACATCGATAGACATAGACATCTTGCTCTGGTTGCTTATGTCTGCTGGAATTGTTGGCTCTGGGCTCAGTTAGTAATGTCTGGGCAGGAGAGCCGCTGCGCTGAAAACAGACTGCATAGCTGCAGTATTGCAGTGCAAAACCGCATCCTAAGAGTGCAGCACTGAGCCATGAATCTGCACACGTCAGGGTTTGTTTCTCTCTGGATCTGAAGGGTTATAGCAGGGAAAGCTAAAGGGATATGTCTGATTTCTATCATATTAACAACACAAAATCATCCAAATAAGTCATGTTACGTACTACTATGTTCTTTTCACTGGAAGGCTGTATGAATTCAACCTACTTCGATGCATGTTACATACTTACAACTACTAATTTAAGTAAATATCTACAGCTGCATTTTCAGGCAGGCTGCTTGATCTTGGTAGAAAGAAAATATGAGATATGACATATAAAATGTGCTTTATATGCACAATTTTATCCTCTCTGTTTTGCAGTGAGAATTTGTACTTACATGGGATGTCCGAAACCACTTGCACTCTTTTAAAAAATTATTGTACTATATTAATTTGAGAGTTAGTCTCTCTCCGATCTGATGATCTGATCCCATTCAGGAACAGATTGACCTTTTGTAAAGTAATGGATTTCAAAAAAACTGGATTTCACTGCCTGGGTGACTCACTCTCACTGCCAAGCCAAGAGAGTGTGAGGACTGCTATGTGCTCCAACACATTCCAAGACGCTCTGTCTCCCTCTAGTGGATTTTAAGACTTCCAACGTTTTTAAATAATCAAGGATTCCAGTCACACTGGCTATGTTTGAAATGGCAAATTAGCATACTGCTTACTGCATACTGCACAGTATACTGAATACTGTCTGTGTTTTAAGAAATAGTATGCAGAACAGTATGCATTTATGCTTCACTGATGTCACATGACGTAATTCAAGCTTACATTTAATTTAGTAAATGGAATCCAGATATATTTTTCATTTTTAATCCAATTTTGTGTAAAAACAAGCAGAAATAATTGTAGGAAAATCAATCCCACTGGAAATTGAAGGTCATGTTGGGCACATTGCATTGTGGGATACCATACGCCATGTGCTCTGCAGTATACAGTGGTATTTTAGTATTATTTATCTACTATTATTGTATTTAATACAATTTTGAATTAGCTTTTACTAGATTTTATATGTTCAGTTTTCATCAGGATTGCCAAGTCTGTGATTTTACAGCAGTCCACGGGTTAAAGCGACCTCAAAGCGACCTTCAACAGAGGGGAACACCACAGGGGGGAAAAACTCACTTTCTAGTGCTGTCAAGCGATTAATCGCATGTTTATACTGTGTATATTTATTATGTATATAGAAATACACACATATGCAATATATTTAGAAAATATTTACATATATTTACATGTATATAGTTAATTTCATATAATTTGTATTAAATATAAATATTTTTAATATATAAACATAACATTTTCTTAAATATATACATGCATGAGTGTGTATTTATAAATACATCATAAATATACACAGTGATTGCACAGGATGCGATAAATCATAATTAATCGTTTGACAGCACTAATTTTGGCTAGTTCTGATTAAAACATAGGCTGCTTTTGTTTTGCAGACCTGGCAACCCTGGTTTTTGTTTTGATTTTAAGTAATCTGCTTTTGCCTTGGTTATTATTTATTTTAAATATTTATATTTAGCTTTATTTTTTATTTCATTTTGAGTACTTAAGCTTTAACAAATCTACTAAAGTAGTTAAGTACTCAGGTACTCAGTAAACTTTACATTTTAGTACTTCAGCTTTAATTAATTTCAGTTCAATTTCTAAATTTGGATTCAACTTTTTTGTAGTAGTTGATTTTATTTTAAATATTTCTTTTTAGCTTTATTTTTATGCAATGTTGAGTACTTCAGCTTCATCAACAGTACTAATGTACTCAAGTACTCAGTAAACTTTATATTTTAGTACGTCAGCTTTAACTAATTTCAGTTACATTTCTAATTTTTGATTAAGCTTTTTGCTAGTAGTTGATTTTGTTTCATTTTGAGTACTTCAGCTTTAACAAAAGTACTAAAGTACTCAAGTACTCAGAAAAATGTACATTTCAGTACTTCAGCTTTAACTGATTTCAGTTACATTTCTAATTCCTGACGTAGCTTTTTTCTAGTAGTTGATTTTAGTTTAAATATTTCTATTTAGCTTTATTGTTTTATTTCATTTTGAGTACTTCAGCTTTAACAAAAGTACTCAAGTACTCAGTAAAATTTAAATTTTAGTACTTTAGCTTTAACTAATTTCAGTTGCATTTCTCATTTCTGATTCAGCTTTTTTCTACTAGTTGTTTTTTTTATTTTGAGTACTTCAGCTTTAACAGAAGTACTAAAGTACTCAAGTATTCAGTAAAATTGGCATTTTAGGACTTCAGCTTTAACTAATTTCAGTTACATTTAAACTTTTTTGTAGTAGATGATTTTAGTTTGAATTTTTCTATTTAGCTATATTTTTAAATTTCAGTACTTCAGCTTTAACGAATTTGTTACATATCTAATTTCTGATTTAACTTTTTTTGTAGTAGTAGTTGGTTTTAGTTTAAATATTTCTATTTAGCTTTATTTTTTATTTAATTTTGAGTACTTCAGCTTTAACAAAAGTACTCAAGTACTCAGTAAAATTAAAAGTTTAGTACTCCAGGTTTAACTAAATTCAGTTACATTTCTAATTTCTTACTTCAGCTTTTTTGTTGTAGTTTTTTTTTACTTCAGCTTTAACAAAAGTACTTAAGTACTCAAGTACTCAGTAAAATTTACATTTTAGTACTTCAGCTTTAACTAATTTCAGTTACATTTCTACATTGAAACTTTTTGTAGTAGTTGATTTTAGTTTAAATATTTCTATTTAGCTTTATTTTTTATTTCATTTTGAGTACTTCAGCTATAACAAAAGTACTAAAGTACTCAAGAACTCAGTAAAATTTACAATGTAGTACTTCTATTAAAAATGTTAATTTTTAACAATAACAACACATGCTATTTATCGAACATGTAAGCAAATGTAGTATGTATTTCATAATCACATACTGCAAAAAGTAGTACTAGTGGTATGCTAGCATGCTAATCCAAACCTAGCCATTGTACCTATATAAGGACAAATGTAGAGTTTTAAAGTTTATATTTTACTGGCGTGCGCAAGCGTTTTTTGTGCACTACATAGTCTAGACAAATTTAAGAGGTTTTATTCCTATACGTAAACCAAGACAACAGCCTAAATATACAACTATCAAAGCTACTTAAACACAAGCCCTGCTGTACCACCCATCAGTCCACTAAGGAGAACGCTCCTTTCATTTGAAATCCCTCTTGTGTACGTTTATAGGAAGGAATCGGCTAAATAATAGGCAAAAAGGTCAGAATGGAAAGCATTTGAATACTCGTTTTGTGATTATTGGCTCTGACTGAGCACTTTAAATGCTTACATACTTCATATACCCTGGAAAAAAAGGAACATTGAAAACAAAACATGTATGTACAGCTTTTGTCTCGAACCGTCCCTTTGTACCAACATCTGTCATATTCCCTTATCATAACTATGCACCTCAGTAGATTTCTCTGGATTGTAAAGACTAAACTAATAAACTAATGAATATATCACTATGCGAAATAAAGGTTTGCAAAAAAATATTACTTGTTGTGTTTGTTTGCAGGTTGTGAGTCATTGAATAAAACCTTGGTGTTTACCACTCTTCACTTTATTATAATGAACTTGACACGACAAACACAAATCTGTACAATATTTACAAAGAAATATCCTTTACTTTCAGAAGTAGGATGAATTCAGGTAAAATGGGCGACTGTCAACAAAGCCCTAATTACATGAACCCACCCAACGTCAAAAACCAACATTCATAAATAAAACAAGTTGAAAGACATTCATTAGAAAAACAGGTTGAATGACGTGTTTTAGCTTTGTGTGCAGTTTAAATATCTTTTCTGAACAAATATCAAAAGCCTAACGAGTCTGAATGTGACTCATTTAGAATTGAATACTAACCCACAAAGGGAAATATGTGACGTTCACGTACACACGGCAGATAAATACAGGTGTCACTCTTCTTTTGAGCACTTAATCCCAGTCTATAAACAAAAAGTTGGCCTCTTTAAGTGACACTACAACTTGTCATTCATTTTTTAATATTATATGTGCATTAAGCATTTTAAAGGCACCATGGTATTTTGGCAAAGTAAATGAGAACTTGATTTGATTCAAGATTATAACATGGCACCCCATATAAGTCATTAGACAACAGTACAAGCATAGATGTTAAACAGAGAAAAAACAGCACCATATTGTAGCTGTTGTCTCAAAGTGCATTTGACGTCACTTTGATTTAAAGGGATGTTTCATCATTTTTCATCATCAAATGGCAAGATTTTAACTTTACATTGAAGTGAGTTCCAGACATAAAGCTACATTATGACTTCAGAGAACTTTTGACTATATGTTTTGCCTATTTTAGAACTTGATTGCCCCTGCAACTCTTTTGTTTAGAGTTCAGCACGTCTGCTTTTGTTTTCCACAGAAGAAAGCAATATAGCCATACTGATTTGGAACAATGAGGGTGAGTAAATGATAACAGAATGGTCATTTTTGGGGGCAAACCGTTCCATTACGATTGCATTGCTGTATCCCAGAATAGTGGTAGATCCACAAAATACAACATACGTGTTCTCATTATATACATACATGATATATGTGCAAAATATTTCTCATGGCATCTTTAAATCCCTGAGCATGCAGACCAAAAAGTCCCACAGCGATTCAATCACAAATCTGTGCACATCTTCAGTTGAATATCTTCTTTTTGAGGACTGAAGATCTTTGTGAATCTGTGCCGTGGGTTTGCGGTTAGTCTCTCCTTTTCAGACTCACTGGTACTCCTGAAAATGACAAACAACCATTAGTATACTCTTTTACTTTTAGTAGGTTTACACAGACAGTGTTTGAATATGCCTACTTCCATGCTAGACATTACGTGAAAAGAGCAGTATGTACGCATTCATAGAATATAACAAAACATTAATTGTGAATGAATCAAGAACACGCAGTATATTTAAATTTCATTCATACTAGCCATAGTTATGGAAGCCAGTTCTTACCATGGAATAAAAAAAAAAAAAAAAAAAGATTAACCTTGAAAATTTAGACTAGAAAAAAGTCTAAATTGCTAGATATAATCTCAATATTACGAGATATAATCATGCAATTCTGAGAAAAAAGTCTGAATTGCAAGATATAAACTTAGAATTGGGAGATATAAACCCAGAATTATGACTTTTCTTTAGCAATTCTGAGTTTATATCTCAATTCTGAGAAAAAAAGTCACAATTGCAAGATATAAAATTAGAATTGTGGGATATTAACCTGGAATTATGATTTTTTTTCTAGCAATTCTGAGTTTATATCTCAATTCTGAGAAAAAAAAAGTCACAATTGCAAGATAAAAATTTAGGATTGTAATATATAAACCCAGAATTATGGCTTTTTCTTGCAATTCCAAGTTTATATCTCAATTCCAGGAAAAAAAGTCACAATTGCAAGATATAAAATTGTGAGACATAAACCCAGAATTATTCCTTTTTTTTTTTCGGAGAAAAAGTCTGAATCACAAGATATAAACTTAAAATTGCTAGATATAAACTTAGAATTCTGAGTTTATATCTCGCAATTCTGTTCCGCCACAGAAAAAAATAAAAATAAAAAAGGCAATTGCGACTTTTTATCTCACGATTCTTCTCACGATTTTCTCACAGTTGCGAATTTATGTCTCACAATACTGACTTTATTTCTCAGAATTGTGCAATTCTGGGTTTCTCTTGTGATTCTGAGGGAAAAAAAGGCACAATTGTGAAGAAAAAAGCAGTCAGAATTGTGATATGTAAACTCAGAATTGCGATAAAGTTACGAGATATAGAATTGCTGGGTTTATAACACAAAAATTTTGACTTTTATCTGAGAATCTTATGTTCATATCTGTCAATTTTGAGTTTGTCTTTTCTCAGAATTACAAGAAAAAGTCAAAATTGTGGGATAAAAAGTTTTTTAATTTAAATAAATGTTTTATTCTGTGGCAGAAACAAGCTTCCACGCATATTCAAACTATATAGAACATACTTTTTAGCAGTTGTAAAATAGGTTTTGAATATAATAGACAATATGTGATTTTGGAACAATGTGCTCATACCTTCATGACTGAATGGACCCAGTCGAGCATTTGGTCCATATTGGTGTAAACACCAGGACGATTTTCTCTGGCACAACCCACACCCCAGCTCACAACACCCACCAACATCCAGCGGTTAAATGAATACACCAAAGGACCGCCGCTATCGCCCTTTAGAGAGAGAAAAAACGCAAACGGTTATTTTAATAACACTGCACTTGTTTGAACTAATAGTACACAGAAAAGAATAAATCGTACTTGGCACGCATCCACTCCTCCTTTCAGAGAACCTGCACAGATCATCCTATCAGTGATAGATTTGCCGTACACTGTTGGACTTGAACACGTGGTTCTGTCTATCAGAGGGATCTGAGCCTTCTGTAACTTTGGAGACAAATTTCCTGCAGGGAAACACCCAGATAATGTTAAAGTTTGAGGTATTAGATGAAAACTGAATTTGAATAATATGGGGGGGAAAAAAGCCAAGAACCTTTTTCTGTCTGATGGCCCCAGCCGGTCACAACTAAGCTGTCTTCATCCTTTAGGCCGAGATCCTGAGGCGGCAGACATGCTGGTCTACGGGATTCTGAATGTGATTAAAAATAGATAAATATTGATATTAATACCATTTTGCATGATCAAAAGATAACACACAACATTGACCTTGAAGGATTGAAGAAATCTGGTGATGCTTATCAACACAACAACTGATGCTTATAAGCATTTTGTCTAAACTAAATGATATTTCATCTCAATTAACACAATAAAGTAAATGTATCATATTATTTTTTTTATTATAATATAATAATTATTGTTTTGAACGTATTATTCAGTTTTCTTCAGAAACTAAATTATTTTTAACAGAAATACTCTGAAGTCAAATTTCAGCATAAAATCTTTTTTTAAACATTTGTCAAAAAAATAAGTTAAATCAATATTTTATATTACTTAACTGTTTTGATTTTCAAATACTTTATGAAATTATAATATACATTATGTATTAAAATATATAATTACATATAAATAATTTGGAACTAATGAACTAATTACACAGTTATTATTAATATTGTTGTTTTTATTAATTAAATTATTATTATTATTATTATTATTATTATTATTTATTGTATGTTAATAATGCTACAACTTTTATAATAATAATAATAATAATAATAATAATAATAATAATAATAATAAAGGTAACAATTATAAATGTGACCATTATTATTTATCCTTAAACTAATTACAAATTTCTAATGTATATTGCTTATTAAATAATATATTTGTAGTATTATTATTATTATTATTATTATTATTATTATTATTATTATTATTATTATTATTATACATGTAAAAAATATAAATATGACAATTACTATTTCTTTATTAAAATAATTACACATTTATTATTAAAACTGCTTATAAATTTAAATATTAAAATATGTATTATTCTTATTATTGGTAGTTGAAATGTTATAATAATACTACAACTTTAATAATAATAATAATAATAATAATAAGGTAAAAAAAAATATGACCATCCTTATTTATTTTTTAACTAATTTTTAATTATTAATATTGTTTATTAAATACTATATAAATAATGTATTATTATTATTATTATTTTTATGTTAATAATACTAAAATAATAATAATAATAATAATAATAATAATAATAATATTTTTTATTAAACTGATTACACATGTATTATTAAAATTGCTTATTCATTTAAATATTATACAATAAATGTATTATTATTATTATTATTGGTAGTTGAAGTGTTATTAACACAATAATAATAAAACCTTCTTTTATATACTGTACATGTATTCAGCACTTCTAAAAAGACTGATGAGAATGCATGTTTGTGGCCAGGTTTAAATGGAATGCTGCTGTGTCAACTTTAAAAGAAAGTAACTCAAATTTTCCGGGTTTTGACTAGGACCATATTCAGTCATCTTGAAATTTTGATGTCAAACAGTGAGTGTTGTGTATTTGTGTGCTGATGTACCTCCGACAGTAATGGGAGACTGCAGACGTATCATGGCAATGTCGTAGTCGTTGTGTCCTGAGCTGTAATCTCTGTGAACGACGATCTTCTCCACAGAAGAAGCTCCTGCAGAGCCCAGATACGTGTTTCCAGAGACCACCTTCCATCTGCTCAGAGCCTTCTTACCCTCCCTGAAGAACAAAAGAGCAATATGACCTTCTTAAAAGCATTATTAAACACCCTGTATTAGATCTATTTACAAAGCTCCATGTCATGCTTCAGGTAAGATTCAAACAATTCAGTACTGAGTTCTTCTGTTTCTACACGGTGATTGATGAATGACGTACAGCAGTTTTCAAACCGGGTGAACTTGTTAGGGCTTTGAATGATTTTTAGAATGATTCTGTTTATGAAGACATCTTTGAGGTTAATGATAAAAACATGTTTACTTCCATGACTCATGTTTCCCAGATGTATCAGTTCCTTGTGACTGTTGCAGGCTTCAACACTGGTTGTGTTAACTAACTGAATGTGGGCTATACAAACTATATAGACAAATGTTGATGAACCAGGCTTTGATGGAATTAGTGGATGCTCATTTTGACCGTTTAACCATTCAACAAAAGTAAGAATTCTAGGGATGCATGAAATGTAAATATCGGCATCCGCCCAATATGAAAAATTATGCCGATATGTCTTGCTAATAAGTGCTACTTCTAATAAAATGAATTTTTGCCAATATCTGATATGCCGATATTTTTTAACTCATTTTGGCCAATAGCCGATGCCCATATATTTCCTTTGGTTTTCAAAACAACACCAAGTCTCTCCTAGAAATAATAGGCAAATTATATTCAATTTTGGTCAATTTCAGCCAATAATGGCTCTAAATGTAAATATCGGCATCCGCCCAATATGCAAAATTATGCCGATATGTCTTGCCAATAAGTGCTACTCCTAATAAAAAGAAAGTAAAATACACAAATAACATTTAGACTGACATTTAGAATTTTGTTGTAAGATTCATAATTTTTCATATCAGGCCAATGCCGATATTTACATTTAAAGCCATTATCGGCTGATTCCGATATCGGTCCGATAATATAGTGCGTCCCCATTTATAATTTCCTAACAGGAGAGACTTGGGGTTGTTTTGAAAACAAAAGAATATCGGCATCGGCTATCAGCCCAAATGACTTGGAAAATATCGGCATATCAGATATCGGCAAACATCTTGCATCCCTAATTTTGACTGATTAATACTATCAGTTAAACGGTTTAAAAAGTTTCTATCCACCTTATTTTCCTGTAAAAATAGGCATGGGCATTTCTAAATTTTATAGGTCTGGGTCATGACTTTATGACAGCAATTACTGCTTTATTTAATCAGAAACACAGTCTAAATGTTTATTTGTGTATTGTGTACTTTCATCTTATTAGACGTAGGCCAACAGCGCATCTTCAAGAATGAGCCACACTGCTGATGTGATCCAATCCCTAGCACACCCTGAGAACATGTAAGTTATTCCTCTTATCGGCAAGACATATCGGCATAATTGTTTATATTGGGTCAATACCGATATTTACATTCAAAGGCAATTCCGATATCGGTCTGATAATATTGTGCATTCCTACTTATAATTTCCGCACAGGAGAGGCTTGGTTTTGTTTCGAAAACAAAAGGAAATGTATGTCGGCCAAAATGTGTTTGAATATCGGCATATCGCATATCAGCAAAACCCTATATCAGTTAAATTGTTTAAAAAAAATTCTATCCACCTTATTTTTCCTGTAAGATTTGTAAATTCTTTGTGTCTGCTTTCCGGTCTCAACCACATTCAGCTATTTTTAGCTGTACAAAACATTGCATTTTGCTGCTTCATATTGCAAACTGTTGTGTCTTACCATATTAGTTTAAAGTATTATCTTAATTATGAACACACTTGTACGTAGTGCAAACAGTTTTACTGTTTACTGCATGCTGTTATTATTCTTGTTATTTCCCTTTTGTGGCTAATAAACTTGAAGTCTCACCCATAGGCTTACTTCCACGTTTAAGATAAGGTGGATACATATTTGCTAACTCACGGGGGTGTGTCGACACGTGCAATCACAAGTATATTAACTGAAATGAGCATCCCTAATGAAATCGCAAGCTGCTAATGAGTGTTTACTGTGTATATTTAATATGTATATATAAATGCACACACATACATGTATAGATTTAAAAAAATATTTATATGAATGAACAGTTATACTTCTATTTAATTTAGACTATATATAGAATTATAAATATTTTCTATATAAATCTAAAAAAAATTCTTGAATATACATGTATGTGGGTGTATTTATATATACATAATAAATAAACACAGAAAACACACATTTAGTATGTAAACATGAACTTTTATTTTGGATGTGATTAATCATGATTAATCATTTGACAGCCCTAATATATATATATATATATATATATATATATATATATATATATATATATATATATAAAATATTAATATTTTGAATTAAATCACACTTAAACAATTAAATACAATCCTGAACAATCCTGAACTAGGATGAAAGATTAAACTTGATTTGCTTTGTAAGAGAGTTTTACACACATACCCATTGAAGCAGTGGGCTGCCGTCACGACCCAGTTTGATGACACCAGTGACCCCCCACATGTGTGCTGGCCGAGATTCTGCAAGCTGACCTGCCATGGCCAGTTCTCAATGACAGCATCCTGTCCGCCTACAATGCGGTCCTGGTTTCTGGACAACCCACACTCCGCTACAAAATAAAACAGCCGATAAGAATTCAAAACATAATAAAAGACTATATGATGTAAAAGTTGATTATGTCTTATGTTCTGTATTAAAACGAAAAAATATAAATATATGTCATAAATATGTGAACATATGTCATTCCTAACACAATATTTCACACAAAAACATTGAAGGGATAGGTAAACTAAATATGAAGCTACTTGTCTGAGGTTTTCTCCTCGTTCTCTTTCTCAAACACATGTTTTAGCATGTTGAATTGCCTGGTCCAGATGGCTGACTGTGTCAGTGAACACACCTCTGTGTTATATGATGTCGTATTGCTAGTTTTGTGCCTGATGTAATTATCAGTTTGTTTTAATAATGACTAATGCCCTAATTGTTTGTTGGATTAGGACTCCATAGTTACCTGAGCATGTCAACGTGACGACTGATCCCTGACTGCATACCGTACTAAGAAACAGAGAGAAAACATGAGAGATTGTGAGAATGCTTACAACCAAAATAAAAGCTCATATCAGGTGGCCTTAACTACGATGTACTTACATTTAAATGAATCATTAGCTACAATGTACTTATTATGTACATGCATGTACATTGTACCTATATTTAAAAAATTACCTGCATGTAATTACAACTGCAATTAGTTACATTTATAATTACACGGTTGAACCATCCCTTACACCTTAACCCACCCTTAAATTTACCCATACCACCAAACCTGTGGCTGACTTTACCTGTATCCAACCTCTATAGCAGCAAAAGTGTTTTGCAATACAATATTAACATATTTTTTTATGTAAGTACATAGTAGTTAAGCCACCTAATATAAAGTGGGATCTTATTATGAAATGTTTAGCTTTCGATGCGACTGTATGTACCTAAGTACAGTGTATATATATATATATATATATATATATATATATATACAGTATATATATACTCACAGATCTGATATGGTGGTCAGGAAGGTCTGGGTTTTAGACGAGCCCACCGTACAGAAAGACATCTTTAGATTAGATGGCAAAACACCCACTTGAACTGTGCCATAAGTGGGTTTACTAAAAACAGAAAAAATACAAGACAATGATATTGAGATCAAATGATGAGCTGCAGTTTTACATTTATTTAGCCGTCTAAAATGTGTATAGAAGGAAATGGATCCAAGACTGGGTTTAGTTAACTAAAACTAAAACCTAACAATTTTTTTAGTACTTAAAAAAAAAAAAAAAAAACTTAAATAAATTATTCTAAAGAAATCCTTTAGGTTGATAACAAAACCTAAAACTGAAATAAATAAATATTCTAAAAAAAAAAAAAAAAAAACATATAGGCAAAAATAAAATAAAATAAAATAAAGACGTCTATATATATCTATATATATATATATATATATTATTATTTTTTTTTATTATTATTATTTTTTTTTCTTAAATTTATTAGTATTTTAAAGGAGAAGTTCACTTCCAGAATAAAAAAAAAAAAAAAAAAAAAAAAATCCTGATAATTTAAATTTACTCACCTCAGTGTCATCTAAGATGTTCATGTCTTACTTTCTTCAGTCGAAAAGAAATTAAGGTTTTTGAGGAAAACATTGGAGGCCAACAGGTTGAAGGTCCAAATTGCTGTTTCAATGAAGCTTCAAAGGGCTCTACAGAATCCCAGCCAAGAAATAAGGGTCCTAACTAGCAAAATGATCAGTAATTTGCTAAGAAAAATACAAATTTATATACTTTTTAACCACAAATGTCACGCTTGCGTGATGTACGCAGAAATATCGACCCAGTTTTTACAAAGCGAACATGCGAAGAAAGTCAAACAGCCTTTACAAAAGAAGGCAAAACAACAATGTTGGGTGATTTTCTGTTGGCAGAAAATGAGATGGAGTTTTTCGCCTTACCCTACCTTTTTAAACCACATAGCTAGTGCAAGACGAGGATTTGTGGTTAAAAAGTATTTACATTTTTTTTTTTTTTTTTAAGAAAATCCGATTGTTTCGCTAGATAAGATCCTTATTCCTCAGCTGGGATCATGTGAAGCCCTTTAATACTGCAATTTGGACCGTCAACCCATTGGCCACCATTGATGTCCACTGTATGGAAACCCTAGAATTTCTTTTCACAAGAAACTTAATTTCATTGAGACTAAAGAAAGAAAGACATGAACATCTTGGATGACAATGGGGGTAAGTACATTTTCAGGAAATTTTCATTCTGGAAGTGAACTTCTCCTTTAATGATACCAAAACAACAGAACATTCCAAGTCTTGTTATTCAAATAAAATTTTCTAAATCATATACTTTTGGAAACTTCCAGTATTGTTATATTCACTGTTGAAACAGGAAGTTGCTAAGCATGTAATGACACTATTTTTTTGGGCTAACACTCACACTGAGTAGCCCAGCAGTTGGCACGCAGTCTCAGCATGTTGTTGGTTAAAACTGTCTCCACATACACTTTTCCATTTATCCTCATCAGGGCTGTATGCCTGCAGCACGTTACGTGTTGTCATCAGGCGTACTATGGAGACAGAGACAGAAAACCAGTTCAAAAAAGACATCCAGGAAATATCAGACAGAAAGAGGGTGAGGTTGGGGGATTTGTCACGTTTATTCTGAAACAGGACACACTGGTTCTATGAGTGCTGACTGCACACATGTCTGTGAGCAGGTATGTGGGCGTATGTGTGTGTTTTTGTCTTACGGGGGAAGGTAGAGTTGGCTCTAAACTTCATGACACAGGCTGTCTCGTCCTCGCCTCCGCTGCAGTCTTCTTTCCCATCACAGGCCTTCTCCAGTGGAATGAACTTCACCGACTTGGAGCAAAAATAATACTTGCTATCGAGCAACTGCTTGACTGTGTAATGAAGAGGAGCACAAATAGCACTTGTTACTTAAGTAGCCTGCAATGAGGTTAAATTAAACTGTCTGTTTATGTTTCTTGAGTCACAACGGACAAAGGAGTGACTAAATAACTGTCGCTGAGGAGAAGATCAGACTTGTCGACTTGTGACTCATTTTAATTGCAAAAAGTGAATGTGTGAAAGGTTATAAACAGAAAATAGTAGGTCAGTTTCACTGAACCACATTAAAAACAAACATTAAAGGAAGTCTCAGGTGAACTGTGTTGTCTTCTGATTTTTTTTTTATTTTTTTTTAATCAGGTCAGGGCAAGATATTATAATATTAGTGCTGCAAAATGATTAATCGCGATTAATCGCATTCAAAATAAAGTTCTTTATGTTTACATATTATAGGTGTGTACTGTGTATATGTTTTATGTATATATGTGTGTGTGTTTATATATACATAATATACACAGTACACACACAAATAGTATGTAAACATAAACTTTTAATTTGAATGCGATTAATCCCGATTAATCATTTTGCAGCCCTGTAAAATATATTCATTATAACTTCACGTGTTGTACATTTTTATAAATTTATGGCATGTATTCATTGCCATTTTGCCATGCATGGTTTAAATAGTTACAAATGGTTAAAATGGCTTAAAATGATAAATTTGTACAATGTAATAAAATGTTCACAAGTATTAATAAAAAATATACAATGCATTAATTACTTTGAATGTTATATATTTACATTTATACAATGTATTAATTGCAGTTTTTAAATCATTTTAGTATTATTATTTAATTTTTCTCGCATGTAAAATTGTATACATTTATACAATGTATTAATTGCAGTTTTCATATGCTTTAGATGTTATAAATCTATATATTGAATTCATTACCATTTTCATGCTTGGAGTGTTGTAAAGTTATGTGATGTACTACATGTTTTTACACTTTAAATTTTATAAATGTTCACAAATATTCCTGTAAATATAAGAATTACTGCTGTCAAATCGATTAATCATGATTAATCGCAACCAAAATAAAGGTTTGTTTGTGTACTGTATATATTTAGATGTATATATAAATACACACACATACATGCATATATTTAAAAATATTTGCATGTATATACATAAATATAAATATAGTAAACTTTTATTTTGGTTGCAATTAATCACGATTAATCATTTCGCAGCCCTATAAAATATATTCATTATAACTTCACGTGTTGTACATTTTTATAAATTTATGGCATGTATCCATTGCCATTTTTGCATGGTTTAAATAGTTACAAATGGTTAAAATGGCTAAAAATTATACATTTGTACAATGTATTCATTTTTTTACAAGTATTTAAAAACTATACAGTGCATTAATTACTTTGAATGTTATATATTTACATTTATACAATGTATTAATTGCAGTTTTCAAATGTTTTTAGTGTTATCACATTTAAATTTTATACATTTATACAATGTATTAATTGCAGCTTTCATGTTTTAGATGTTATAAATCTATATAATGAATTCATTTCATTTTCATGCTTGGAGTGTTATAAACTTATGTGATGTACTAAATGTTTTTACATTTTAAATATTATAGATTTTCAAAAAATATGTTCAAAAATTCATGCAAATATTAGAATTGCTGCTGTCAAATCGATTGATATATAAATTATAATTTATTTTAAGTATTTAAAAAATATGCAGTGCATTAATTACTTTGAATGTTATATATTTATATGATAATGTATACATTTATACAATGTATTAATTGCAGTTTTCATATGTTTTAGATCTATATAATAAATTCATTACCATTTTCATGCTTGGGGTGTATGTGATGTACTACAGTTTTTACACTTTAAATCTTATAAATTTTCACAAATATTCATCTAAATATAAGAATTACTCCTTTCAATCGATTAATCATGATTAATCACAAGCAAAATAAAAGTTTGTTTGTGTACTGTATATATTTAGATGCATATATAAATTATATATATATATATATATATATATATATATATATATATATATAAGACATATTTGCATGTATATACATAAATACAAATATAGTAAACTTTTATTTTGCTTGTGATTAATCATGATTAATCACAATTAATCAATGTTACACCTTTATACAATGCATTAATAGCAGCTTTTATGTATTGAATGTTGTGAACATTACACTTTATTTTAAGTCTATTATTCAATATTTATGAATGATAGCTTTTATATTTTTGTTGTTAGATAAATTTAGCATTTCATAAGTGTTTTAATGTTTAAATTGTGATAAATAGGCCATTTAATGACAACTATTCAGTGTGACACTATGTGCTTGTTCAAAAATGTTATTAGTGGACATGTCCAGTAACTTCAATGCAGCCAAGATGCAAATGATTTTGTTGTCCAAATGAAGTTTAGATGACTTTTTTGACTTTTTAGGCAAAGACCTGCTTTGAAAAATACTCACTGGAGTGACCATAATCATGAGTGCTCAAATGAAATCCAGACAGGTTAAAATGACCTAGAACTTACTGAAGAAAGCAGCCACAGCTACAATGGCCAGTACGATCACCACCATCAGGACTGTAAGGATGATCTTTTTCCTGTTCGGCCTTTTCGCATTCTGAGGTTTTGGAGCCGTCATGGGTTTTCTGTGTTTTCCGGCCTGAGGCACTGGAAGAAGATTAAGAAAATGAAATCGAAATCAGTGAACCAACAGAGGGTATTTACTGGACTGATACATTAAACCAGCTAGCCCAGATCCTGTACCTGGTTGTTGTTGTTGTTGTGGTGGTGGGTTTAAGGGTCTGGTGTTCTCCTCAGTTCTCTTAGCTTTAGTCTGAGAACAAAAAATGAGGAAGAGAGAAGAGGAAAGAGAAAGTGAGAGGTTACTGTGTTACGTCTTTCACACATTCGCGGCCCTGAAGCTTTATGACTCAGTTGCAGGTTTCTGTATCGCTTTCAATGTGTCACACGGGATTTTTTTCCCCAAGTCATTTTTGAAATCTCACACACTTCCTTGTAAACCATCCTACTCAGCTAAAACATGTAGGCCGCAGTTTATCTGCAGAAAGTGACAAACAGTAGCTGCCTTTATTACACTTTGAGGTTAAGCTGCAAACCGCAGGAAAACAGAACGATTTTTACTGAATCCTGTACTTTAGATAGATATACTCTTGATTATTTAATGCGACGGGCTTTCGCATTCCTTTCAGTTTTACTCCTGTTGATCTGGGATGGTTATTTCAGTCACTGATATGGAAAATTACATTAGTCCCATTGTTGTTATGCACAGAGACAAACACTCTCATAACAACTCAGGCACATTTCTCTTGTGTATTTATGCTAATCTAATTTTGATTGTATTGGATAAGACATGGCTCATGACATTACTAACCTAGGCTGTGCTTTCAATATTTTTGCTTTTCATGTCAAACTAATTTTAAGAATGTGAATCCACATTTGTATCCCATTGTAGTTTTAAACGCAAACTAAAATGTCTTTAAACTTTTATGTCTTCTTAAGCACCTTTTCCTATTTGTTTTATGTGCACTTTATTAAGGTCAAATAAACTAGAATGGTTGCATCTGAGAATGTAAGGTGAAACTTAACGTTAGTCACTAGTCAAAACAAGTCAAAACAGTGACTAACACTTAGTATCAGTGTAACGGATGTTCCAGACAGCCCGAAACGACACAAAATAACAGACAAAACAAACAGTTTCCAAACACGTATCCAGTCTTCAACACTCCAAATCAACACCTATTTTATTATTGGCGGAGAAGATAGTCATACCCATTCTGAACGAATAAAGCCTTAATTAAATTAAGAAAAAAATTGTCTAGTGCTGTTCGTCTATCCCCTTAAAGCTGCCATTGAAATTTAATAATAGAAATTACTGCTTGTATATCTTGAATTATCGATATATTGATGTCTTGTACTATATGCAACAGCATATATTACTGTTGAGATTTACTGTATGCTTCAAGACAAAATAAAGTTCATGGGGAATCTGAGAACATTTTAGAATATCATCAAGTATTTTACATGTATTTTCTTATATGTGACCCTGGACCACAAAACCAGTCATAAGATTTATACATCATCTGAACGCTGAATAAATACGCTTTCTATATAGTTTGTTAGGATAGGACAATATTTGGCCGAGATACAACTATTTAAAAAAAACTGTAATCTGAGCATGCAAAAAATCTAAATACTAAGAAAATCACCTTTAAATCTGTTCAAATGAAGTTAATAAAAAAATTAGATCTGATATGTTTACGGTAAAAAAATGTACAAAATATTTCCACGGAACATGATCTTTACTTAATATCCTAATGATTTTTGGCAGAAAAATTGATCATTTTGACCCATACAATGTATTTGTGGCTATTGCTACAAATATTCCCATGCTCCTTAAAACTGGTTTTGTGGTCCAGGGTCACATATATAGTTTTTATTTTTAGTTTTAGTTTAAAATTTCCGTAGAAAGTACCCAGAATTGTTCAAAATTACAGTCAAAGAACAAATGAGTCAGAGTTTTTTTTTTTTTTTTTCATCATTATTGAAAAGTACAAGCTTTTTGAATGTCAGTGCATTTAGCAACCAAGATGAAACTCTAATTTCCTTGTTAAATTTTATTTAGAGAGAAATAATAGAAAGATCTTTCAAGTGCTTTTTTCAAAATGACATTTTAACATTTTAATGGTGATTTGAAAATAATTACCGATTCAGATTATCTGAATTCCAAATCCTAACAGCAGGCTATAACCTACAGCACTCATGCCTTTCTAATAAGCCTTTAAATAGTCACAATCACAGACTGATTAGCTATGAACTAAGGTCAAGAATGGGGTGTGATAGGTTCTGAATTTGTGGTGCTAGTTTCTGTGAATGTGTAAAAGAAGTTAGAGCTGTATGACTGACTTCTTTCATGATGGAAGTTGAACTGACACAAAGCATTCAATATAATGCAGCATCCACAGTGCTTTCAAAACAGACTTGGTTTTGGGGTGTGTTCGTCTTTCATCTTTTAAATTTAAAAACCACAATGAGAAGACACACCCAAAGCATTTAGTTGTCTTCTAAAATCAAAGGAGAAGAGTCTTCATACAATGTACTCAGGACACTGCTTTGACTCATGGACAATTTTGTTAAATTGTAATCAAATGAAAGAGACAAAAATAAAACAATACATCAGTAGTTCTAAAAAATTGTACAAAAAAACTGTGTAATTATACAATTATATTAAATTCATTACAATTACAATTGTTATGATTAATATTTTTTATATTACAATGAAAGTTCAAATTAAATATATTTGTAGATGTATTTTTAGCAGCATTGTCTGCACATTCATAATGACCATTTGTTTCGGTATAATCTTACATGCATACATTTATTTATTAATAGTGCTGTCAAGCGATTAATCGCGATTAATCACATGCAAAATAAGAGTTTTTGTTTACCTTATATATGTGATATATATGTACATATATACAGTACACACACATATATTATGCAAACAAAAACTTTTATTTCGGATGCTATTAATCACAATTAATCGCGATTAATCATTTGACAGCACTAATTTATTTATTTATTTACTTTTCATTTACTTGTGTTGTAATGTATTGTTTTTTTTTTTTTTTTCTTTTTTTCAAATCATGTTTCTTGTCTCTAACCAGTTGAATTTTGTATCATGAGTGTTGAAACTGTATCAGCGTGTGCCAGGTTGACAACTCATAGTTCATTTATCTCATAGAGATAATGACACAAAAATAGTATTTAAATCCACCCTTAATTGGTTATAAAATTAGATTAATGCACTTCAGTACACTTAACATTCGCCACAGGTCAAAGATCCCAGCCAAAGGGTGCAGTAATCATCATAATTAAACTATTTGCAATATTATCCTACATTGCAGCACAATATGATCATTTTTATAGTAATTTGTCGTATTAGCACAAAAACTGACCTAGTCTGCATTGGTTTCACAGTAAAAGTCACAACACGGCATTGTATTGTAACAAAATACTGTGAAATAGTGTAATATATGGGTGATATTTTACAGTGCAAATAAAATTCAAATTGAAAGGTTGACATTGGGGCTTGAATCCCCCTTTCAACAAATACCGAAACCATTGAAAGCTCTTTGAGAGACAGAGACTGAAAGTGCAACTTCATGTAAATGGGTCATTATCACATGGTGAGATCTGGTCAAAGAGAAACCAGGATGCAAATGGTATAGATGGTATGGAAAAACGTGTTTGAGCCAAACAATTGCACAAAAGCCCAATGTCAGGCAAGAAAATGACGGATAGCTTAAATGTTTAAATGCCCTTTGTCATTGCCTGCCCCTTCCAGTATATCTGGATATATACTCATACTGTTTTCCACAGCTTAGGTGCTATTACTTTGTGAAAGATATCTACACCAGCCGTCATTGACTCCACGCCAAGTGTTGTTACTGTATATTCAAGTAAAATAATCAACTTCCAGCCCCCTCGAGGAAACCAGAAGAACCCTATACCTCACAGGCTCAAAAGAGATTTCTCAGGTGAGAAGTATCAAAGCAGACTCATGCCAAAGCAGATTAGTAACACATGCCGACCCAACAGCTCCTTTCAAACCGCAGCCAAGCATTTGTTATTAAAGTCTCAGTTTTTGCAGTTAAAACTTCAGGCGTACTAACCTCACATGCACCTTGTAGGAACTAGGCCTATTCAAATGACTGAAATGCAAAGGTGGAACCTACATCCACAAGTTATAGCTGATGTGTTAGTTCAAAAGATGCCTCCAAGCCTCCTTTACTAATGCATAAACAGCTCACCAGAACTAACACTTTATTTTAGGGTCAAATTTTTATGAATAACTATAGATAGCACACTTACATCTGCAAGATGTCTGTTAAAGATCACTTGATCTGGAAAGCACCTGTTGTCTGTATAAGATGTCCATTTTACATACATTCTAACATCTTAAACATCTTAAAGACATTTAATAAACGTCTTTTTGACATCTGATAGAAAATGTCCTGCAAAATGAGTGCAATCAGAGTAACTATTAACTATGAATTTTGCCTCAGTAAACTCCTAATTTAAGTTGTTAAATCAAAATCATTGTCATGCAGAATAAGGCATTAGTATGTGCTGTATAAGTAGTAATAAACAACCAATATGCTAGCAATATGCATGGAAGTTAATAGTAATCCTTAAAATAAAGTCTAAAGTCTAAGAAATTAATATCAAGTAACTTACATTTTAGAGACAACCGTCACTTTGTCTATTGTTCGTCCAATGAAAACTGAAAACTGAAAACTGAAAAATGAAAACTGTCCCAAACACAGCCAAATCCGAACCCCAACGCACAGCAGCAGAAGTGTTTTCTTTCTGAATGATTCTACGTTTTTGACTAAATACTGTAGGTTGACTAAATTACTCAATGACTCATTCATGGTCACTTGTTTATTTTCATAGTGATTCATTTTTAATGAACTGCTTAAGTGAATGATTTAATGACTTTCACGTGTTCCGTACTTTGAATGGATTGACTGAATGAAAAATGAAGACAGCCTAACAATTTAACCTGCAGAAAGAGTCACTGAAAAAATCCCCATTACTAACACACAGACTGGTAGTATGCATACTATATAGTATCCTATTAAAACAGTAGGCAATGTGATCAAAAGTTACATGTCCGAATTCATAAAACAGTAGGCGAAAAGTCTTACTATTTCTAGTGTTGGGGAAAGTTACTTTTAAAAGTAATGCATTAGAATATTGAGTTACTCCCTTAAAAAGTAATTACGTTAGTTACTTTTAATGAAAAGTAATGTGTTACGTTACTTTTGCGTTACTTTTTTTAAATCTGGGCTGGGCTTGCTTCTTTGTTTTTGATATAAAAACCCTTTCACACCAAAAGCCTAAGATTAAAGGAAAAGTAAATTCACATCTGTACAGTTGAACACACAAGAAGAAAGTTCAACACTCTTCAGCAATTAAAAAATATGTTAGTTTATCTTGAGTAATTTTTGCTTAATAGTATGGTTAAATTGGATCATCGAAGGTCAGTGGCAAAGACATTGGTAAATAAAATGGGATTAATTGCATAAAGAATATTTGTATTATTTGCAATCCACTGTTTTTATTTATTTTGAAGATACTAAATTGGTTTTGAGATGGTGAGTAAGATGAATTAATGCATGTTCACATTTATTCTAAAACTAAAGTAACATCTTACTCCCAATTTATATCAATATAGGGACAGGAGTGCTTTTAATCAATAACTGGGGTGACAAAAAAAGTAACTGGTGTTGCTTTTTTGGAAAAGTCTTGTAAATTTCAAAAAGTAATGCGTTACTTTACTAGTTACTTAAAAAAAGTAATCTGAACAGGTAACTTTCATACTTGTAATGCGTTATCCCCAACGCTGACTCTTTCTGGCCAGATTCTGAAGTGCGCATCTGATGGACACTTTACTACCATAAGGCCACAGGTGTTAAAGCAGTAGTTCACTTTCAGAACAAAAATGTACAGTTAATGTACTCACTCCTTTGTCATCCAAGATGTTTATTTCTTTCTTTCTTCAGTCTTTCAGGAAATTATGTTTTTTGAGGAAAACATTTAAAGATTTCTCTCCATATAATGGACTTCTATGGTGCCCCTGAGTTTGAACTTCCAAAATGCAGCTTCAAAGGGCTCTAAACGATCACAGCTGAGGAAAGAAAGGTCTTATCTAGCAAAACGATGGGTTATTTTCTAAAGAAAAATACAATTTATATACTTTTTAACCTCAAATGCTCGTCCTGTCTAGCTCTGCAAGACGAGCGTTTGAGATTAAGAAGTATATAAGTTGTAAATGTTTTTAGCAAATAACCAATCGTTTTGCTAGATAAGACCCTTCTTCCTCTGCTGGGATCATTTAGAGCCCTTAGAAGCTGTACTTAAACTGCATTTTGGAAGTTCAAACTCGGGGGCACCATTGAAGTCCATTATATGGAGAAAAAATCCTGAAATGTTCTTCCCAAAAAACACCAATTCTTTACGATTTAAGAAAGACATGAACATCTTGGATGACTAGGGGGTGAGTTCATTATCTGTAAATCTTTGTTCTGAAAGTGAACTACTCCTTTAAGTTGTGAAGCCATGCAGCTGACAATGTAGGTTATCACATGATAATGATAACATGACGGATGTAGCACCTCAAGTCCAGCGCTGTTGGACTTGCAACTAATTGTTGTATAAATATATACTATTTATTGTATAATAAATCTGCTTTTCAAATGAGTTTGGCATGACATAAAGGTGAGTGCATGATGAGAGAATTGTCAGCATTAAAGCAAATCGGTTTAAGTTTAGCAAATGTACAATAAGCACACAATTCTCCGCAGATCCACAGTATCCAAAAGTGAATTCTGTTTTCAAAATTACTTAACAACAGTCTACATTTGTCTACCTAGGGATCTGCAGCACAGTAAATGTCCTGTTCATCTGTTCTGACTACATTAGTTCGCACCTATTAAAGTGTTATACTAACAAGTGCACGGTAAAACCTCTTTGAGTAGAATGAATCAGTTCACACTCACCCGCATGTTTTTATCGGGGTTGACGACGCGTTCCTGCAATCTGCCGGTCGTACAGACCACAGCAGGCTGGGCAGCCGTAGAGACCTTAGAAGCCACTTCTATACCAGAAGAAGCCACTTCTTTCTGCAATCCTCTTTTTCGTAGTGCACTGCGCTTCTTTTTTCTCTTTCTGTAACTTCTTCCTCGTTTTGTCTTTCACTTAACAATTACTTCTACCTGATCCGCCTTAATGCTGTTTCAAAGTCGCTACGCTGCAAGACTCTGTGTCTTTTGAAAATATCCAGCTATCCAGCCTCAGTCTTCTGCAGATTTGTTTGGAGTTTCCCTGCCCCCGATAAAAACCCTCACCTATGTAAGAGGACACCACCGCCCATCTCACCTAGATAACGTCGCTCCTCCCTGCTGCGTTCGCTTCCTCATTGGGATGGAGCCAAATCTTCTGTGTGGTTGAGCGCTCTTACAAGTTAATTGCAGTTTTTGAAGCTGGAAATGACTTTCAATTTCCCGGATCTTCTTTCAAACAGGTTTTGGTGGATATGACTCCTAGTTTATCATAACCATGTGGTATTTTAAGTCTTTTAATGAGGACAGGTCATGAAATCAGTTTATTAATGTAGATCAGGAATCTCCCAGTATTTCAGAAGGAAATAACTGACCATATCATTCATGCTGTGGCATCTTTGCTCAGAATACTCAATTAATAACTTAACTACTATTGTGACCTAATTCTTTAAAAAGAGGATTATAACGATTTTATTCGTGTCAGTGTTATGCTTTTAAAACACTACTTGACAGAGTAAAATATGACTGTGAAGCCGTTTTTACATTTAAATTAGCTCACTTCATTATACTTTAACTAACTTCACTTCTGAAAATGCTACATGTAAGAGTACAGTTTATGACTGTTAAACCATATTCACATTTGATTCAGTTTGATTTGATTCAATTCAGTTTGGTTTGTTTGGGATTCATTTCACTTCACTTTACTTTTGAAGTTAAAAAAGCACTACCTGATAGAGAAAAGTTTACAACTGTGAAACGATTTTCACATTTGATTCAATTTGGTTGGTTTGGGGTTCATTTCACTTCACACTCGTAACCATATTCACATTTGATTCAGTTTTATGTGATTCAGTTTAATTCATTTTGGTTTGTTTGGAGTTCATTTCACTTTTCACTTTTTTCCTAAAGTGAAAGAACACCACCTGTCAGGTTAAAGTTTATGACTGTGAAAAGAAAATCACATTTGATTCAGTTTAATTTGATTCAATTCAGTTTGGTTTGTTTTGGTTTCATTTCATTTCACTTCACTTTACTCCTAAGGTGAGAAAAAGACATCAAATGTCAGAGTAAAGACTGTAAAATCAATTTCACATTTGATTCAGTTGATTTAATTTGATTAAATTCAGTTAAGTTTGGTTTGTTTGGGGTTCATTTCTCTTCACTTCACTCAGAGGGGTTCATTTCTCTTCACTTCTACCCGTCAGAGTAAAGACTGTGAAAGACTGTGTTTGGTTTGTCAAGAAAAGTTTGTCTCCTGAAGTAAAAAAAAAAAAAAAAAACATTACTTGTCAGAGTAAAATACAATTAAATAAATTACAACTGTGAAACCAGTTTTTACATTTGATTCAGTTTGATTTGATTTAATTAAGTTAGGTCTGTTTGGGTTTAGTTCACTTCATTCCAGAAGTGAAAATAAAACACTACTTTTCAGAGTAAAGTTTATGGCTATGAAGTCATTTTTACATTTGATCCAGTTTAGTTCAGTTTGATTTGTTTGGGGTTCATTTCACTTCACTCCTGAAATGAAAAAAAAAAAAAAATAATAATAATAATAATAATAATTACAATTGAGAAATCAATTACACATTTGATTCAGTTGATTTGATTCAATTCAGTTTAGTTTGGTTTGTTTGGGGTTCATTTCACGTCACTCCAGAAGTGTCAGACCCTGTCAGAGTAAAGTTTATGACTGTGAAACTATTTTCACATTTGATTCAGTTTGTTTTGATTCAATTCAGTTTGTTTTGTTTGGGTTTAATTCACTTCACTCCAAAAGTGAAACAAAGCACTACCTGTCAGAGAAAAGTTTATGACTGTCAAACTGTTTACACATTTGATTCAGTTTGATTTGATTCAATTCAGTTTGGTTTGTTTGATAGTTTATTTTACTTCAGTTCTGAAATGAAAACAACAACAAAAAAAAACTGTCAGTTTATGTCACGTTTATGACCGTGAAACCATATTAACATTTAATTTGATAATTAGATTTGATTCATTTTACTTTACTTCAATTTAATGAATGCTTCCTGACAGATTAGTTTATGACTGTGAATCCAGATACACACTTAATTCAGTTCAATTGAATATGCTTCTATTTGGTTCAATTCAATTGCATGTGAATCATCATTTCTTCACGGATGAAGGGTAATGTAATCCTGTTAGGTCTGGTGTAAGCTGCCTAAACAAGTACATTGAGTCTTACACATTATTTCCTTTAGGAATAAAGTTTCTCAGTGTGACTAAATCCTCATATTCACATTTTACCTCATAATACCCGTAACCCAATATTCACATCATGAGTTAAACTTCAGAATCTATGTATAGAAACAATCTCTCACCTCATTTTCTAAACTTAGTAAAACCATTGAACCTTGCTATAGTTCAAAGGTAAACAAATAAAGCATTTATATAATCAAATGAACCAACTCAATGATCAGTTGACCCTCATGCTCTGTTATCACACTCTAAACACTGAGTGAGATGTAGAGAAAAGGTTCTCTGTGAAAGTTCTCAGTGGGAAAGTGATCATGTTTCTGTTAAGGGTCAGGTCAGTGTGACCTCTCTTTGATGAGTATGACCCCATGATACTAACATCTCAGTCTTGCATTAGGAAACGATTTGCAATGAATTCCAATGACAAGGCTTTTGTTTCACACATGCTGACTAGCCATGATCAGAGCTGTTTACCTTGCTAAACATGTTGTTGAGACTGCCATCGTGACAAAGTACAGGTACGTTGCTTAGCCTCTATTATGATGTAGAGATACTAAAGTGCCACGTGACACAGTGACTCACTTTGTTTTTCAAATCATTTTAAAACAGAGCAAGAATGTGAAAAACAAAGCCAATGAGAAGACAAATAATAATGTTGCTTAGCTGCTTAAATATGAAAAATGGACATTAAAACAGAGCTTTGTTCACACACGGCAAAAAATGCTTTTCTTACTTAGATTGTTTGTCTTGTTTCCAGCCAAAATATCTAAGATGATATTTAATTTCTTTTTTTTTCTTACCCCATTAAGAAAAAGATTATTTTGCTTGGTCTAAGCAAAAACTCACTTAATTTTTACTTTTTTTTTTTTCCTGAAAACACAACATTTTTTAATTGTCTAGAAAATCCTTCTTAATTTAAGAATTTTTAGATATTTTGGCTGGAAAGACAGCAAGAAAAGTTTTTTTTTTTTTTTTTTTTTTTTGCAGTGCAAAGCAGATACCAGACAGTAGTGCTTGGTAAAGTTTAAAACAATGAGTCAAGTAAATAAAACACTATACTGCATATTGGTTTGAAAAAAAAAAATGTTTTAGTATTTAGCGAATCAAGCTGATTTAAAGGAATACATCATATCCTGATATCTGATATACAGAAAAAAATAGCTTGCGATGACTTCACATTACTGGAATATTTTACAATAGAAATGTAAAAGGAAGTAGATATCCATAGAGCTGTTGCATCATTAC
>NC_133374.1:30231078-30256471 GCF_049309525.1 Garra rufa
CCAAACGCATTGGCTAACAGGCAGCTAACGCTATTTTTCTCCTACATGTGTCGGTGCTTGTTTATTATTTCATGTTTACTGAAGGCAAATCTGAATGATGCACCAATTTAACTTTAATCAACAAAGAATTGATTATGATGACACCCTTGCCTTAATGCAGAAAACTGAGAAAAGTGGCTGATCCAATGCTGACTCTGCTGCAGGCAGCTCACGTGCATGAGTGTTAAGGTTGAGGGAGGGGTCTGAACCATAGGTCTGAACTAAATCAGCACCCTGATAAAGAGGTTGATTGGCACAAAGTATTTTATGTATTTTGAAAATACAAAATACTTGTCTTAAATGTATTTAAATACAAATTACATTAGATTTTTCCCAAAGGCTTTAAAATACAAAATAGTATTTTGTATTTCAAATACGTATTTTAAATACATTTATTTAAAATACTGCCCATCCCTGTATATATATATATATATATATATATATATATATATATATATATATATACAGTCAAGGCCTGAATTATTCATACCCTTTCTGACATAAAGTTACTTTTATTCAACCAGCAAGTTCCCAAAAAAAAGTTCCCAACAGGCTTTGCCCAAAAGATAGTAAGACGATGTACAAGAGGCATCATTGTGAAAAAAAAAAAAAAAAAAAAAATCAGCTTTTATTTTCATTTGAACAAAAAGTGGCATGTCCAAAATTTTTCATAACCTTTGCAAACTGTCAGAGTCAATGGGAAAATCCAAAGTTCTATACCATTCCAAATAGTCCAAGCTGTTCTAAAGCATCCTAATTACCCTGATTTATTGGGAACAGCTGTTTTAATCACAGAAAAACAGAAGCTCTCTGCTGTTGGTTTGTGGACAGTCATGGCTAAGACAAAGGAGCTCACTGAGGACCTGCGGTTGTGCATTGTGGCCGCTCACAAGTCAGGAAAGGGCTATAAGACCATATCTAAATGTTTTGAAGTTCCAGTGGCTATATGGTATTATTAAAAAGTATTAATAAAAATACAAGATGTTCCGCACTGTGAAAAATCTCAGAGGACGTGGTCGGAAGCCAAAAGTGACACCTGTGCTGGCCAGGAGGATAGTGAGAGAGGTAAAAAAGGAATCCAGGGATCACCACCAAGGCCATCCTGATTAATCTGGTCTCTGCTGGTGGCAACATCTCAAAGCAGACAGTCCAACGGACACTGTACACCGCTGGGTTCCACGGACGCAGACCAAGGAGGACACCACTTCTCCAGATAAGGCACACAAAAGCCCACTTAACCTTTGCAAATGCTCATCTGAACAAAGAAGAAGACTTCTGGTCTTCTGTTTTATTGTCAGATAAAAACTAAAATTTAATTGTTTGGCCACAATGATGTAGCCTTCATTTGGTGTAAAAATGGAGAAGCCTTTAACCCTTAGAACACCATCCCCACTGTCAGACATGGTGGTGGGAACTTAATGTTTTTGGGTTGTTTTTCAGCCAGTGGACCAGGGAACCTAATCACAGTAAACGGCACCATGAAAAAGGAGCAATACATCAAAATTCTCAACAACAACATCAGGCAGTCTGCAGAGAAACTTGGCCTTGAGCACCAGTGGACATTTCAGCACGACAACGACCAAAAACACACAGCAAAGGTGGTGAAGAAACGGTTAGCAGACAAAAGCATTAACGTTTTGCAGTGGCCCAGCCAGAGTCCTGACTTAAATCCAATTGAGAATCTGTGGAGGGAGCTAATGATCAGGGTGATGACAAGGTGACCCTGCAAAAAGTGGGTCAGCAATTATAGGAAGCGTCTGATTGCTGTAATAGCAAATAAAGTATTCTCTATTGATTATTGAGAAGGGTATGAATAATTTTGGTCATGCCACTTTTTGTTCAAATGTAAATAAAAGATGAGTATTTTTTTTTTTGTAAAAAAAAAAAAAAAAAAAAAAAATGCTGGTTGAATAAAAGTAACTTTAAGTCAGAATTTGCCAGAGGTATGAATGATTTCGGACTTGACTGTATGTATATATATATATATATATATATATATATATATATACACACACACACACACACACACACACACACACACACGAGAAACTAACTTTTACTAACTATAGGGAATTATTTTTTTTAAACTTCTTGTGACTCTAAGTCCATGTTAAGCGGAACATTCTACTCACATCCTGCCTGATGCAAAAACACACACTTACTAAACAGTCTACAGTAAATGTTGTAACTTAATTAACCTTAATTATTATGATGCTGCTATTAATCACCACCGACAGAACAATTACAAGTTCATTTCCCTTAAACATCTTACAACATACAACTTCAGCTGATTTACATTTCAAACGTCTTTTCTTTTTAGAAAAGTTTATGTCTCAAATATTGTAACATTACCATTTAATATAAATTAATTAAAAAAGCAACCAATGAAAAAACTAAGCAAGACCTTACCGTTTTAAAATAAAAGGTCAAAAGGTCTGATGATCTGTTGTTAACAAAGACTGGCTGGATGTGTTAGATCCTATTTTTCACTCTTTCTCATTCATCCTCTCGGTTCATGGAAATGCGTCTTCATGAGGCAAACCTGTTTTAAAACAAACATGCATTTCAGAATCAACCCTTTTTATAACCGACCCCTGCCTCTCTTTTTCTTTTTCCTACTAACTTCATTGTTCATATACCCTTCTCATCTTTTTGTGTAGTATATCTTACATTCTGTGGAATGAGATAGATAGAAGGAAGTGATTTTTTTTTTTTTTTGTAAAATCTCAACTCATATCCTGAAATCTCATATGCAGGAAAATAGGCTCAGATTACTACATTACCAGGATGTTATACAAAATAAATGTGGAAGGAAATATTTGTCTATAGATGTGTTCAATCATTACAGGTAAACAAAAGTAAAGTTGGATGTGAATCTCTAATTATCTATTAGATAAATAATTATATACAGAAGGAGACATCTGAGTGTTGGAGTAAATGATTCAATCAAATGATAGGTTCTAAGGCATTTCATAAATTGTCATGAATAGTCTGCTATTTTATAGCATGTGCATTACATATTATATTTTATTATATTCTGTTATATTTAGTTGGGTAGTAACTGATTACATGTAATCTGGATTACATAACCAGATTCCAAAAGTCAAGAACTTGTAATTAGATTTAATTATATTTTAAAATACTCGTAATCACTCTAAAGTTACTTGTTTATGGATTACATGATTACATATTATTTATACAATAGCAACAAATTATTCATAATGTGTTGTTTCTCTTTAAATGTGTGTGTGTGTGTGTGTGTGTGTGTGTGTGTGTGTGTGTGTGTGTGTGTGTGTGTGTGTGTGTGTGTGTGTGTGTGTGTGTGTGTGTGTGTGTGTGTGTGTGTGTGTGTGTGTGTGTGTGTGCGTGTGTTGATAATACATTTTTTTATTTTAAAAATATTTATTTTCATTCAAAATTTAAACAAATAATTATTTTATTTTATTTGAATGTTTATATTATTATATTATATTATATTATATTATATTATATTATATTATATTATATTATATATGAAAGTTTCATGTGTCTCATGTCAATCCAGAGTCTCATTATTTTCACAATATAAAACTATTTTAACACAGTTTATCAAATTTAGATTAACTGAATGTTTAATGTCCATTTTTATTTTTTATAATTCACTAATTTATTTATTTTGTAAGTAATATCATCACATATAATTATTTTTAACTCCATTTAATATTTCATTTCTATTTTTAATTTATATATTATATTATAGAGTCTAATTGTCTTCACAAAAAAATAACACAATTTATAAAATCAATTTAATGTTTAATGTCCATTTTAATGAATTGATTAATTAATTTATTTTTTAAGTAGCTTTGCAAATAAGCAGGACAGCAATTAGCAGGTAATTGTTAGATTTATATTTTTATATTATATTTATTATATTATATTATATTATATTATATTATATTATATTATATTATATTATATTATATTATATTATATTATATTATATTATATTATGTTAATTGTATTATATTATATTGTATTATATATGAAAGTTTTATGTGTCTCGTCAATCAAGAGTCTCATTATTTTCACAATATAAAATGATTTTAACACAATTTATAAAATGAATATTAAGTTAATGTTTAATGTCCATTTTTTATTTATTTATTTTAACTTTGCAAATAGGCAGGATAGCAATAATTGGTTTACATTATATTATATTATATTATATTATATTCTTATATTGAATGTGAAAGTGTTGCGTGTCAATCCAGAGTCTCACTGTTTTCACAATATTATTTTTTTTAACATAATTAACAAAATTTTGAGTAATTTAATGTTCAATGTCCATTTGAATTATTTATTTTTTATTATTATTATTTTGTATGTAACTGTAATCACATTATATATATTTTTTTACTTAATTTAATATTTTATGTCTATTTTTTATTAATTTATTTTTAAATAACTGCAAATAGGTAGGATAGCAATTTATATATTATATTATATTATATTATATTATATTTTATATTATATTATATTATATTTATTATATTATATTATATTATATTATATTATATTATATTATTTATTATATTAATCCAGCGTCTCATTGTCTTCACAATAAAAAATAAAATAAAAATAACACAATTTATAAAATCAATTTAATGTTTAATGTTCATTTTTAATTGATTAATTTATTTATTTATTTTGTAAAACAACTGTCATGACATTATAAAATTATTTTTTTACTCAATTTAATATATATGATTTTATACATTTATTTGTAAACACTTATAAATAGAAAGGAAAGCAATTAGCAGGCCATTGTTGTATTATATTATATTATATTATATTATATTATGTAAAAATAAATAGTACAGATCGTATCTATTAATTTCCATTTTTAAGTAGTTCATTAATTTATTGATTTTGTAAGTAACTCTCATCAATGAATAAATGCCTATTCTTTTTCATATAATGTATATGTATACTTGTTTTAGATATTTCAAATGTAAATTTATTTATTTTTGGCTTGTGCACTGTTTTTTTACTTTGTTGCATGCCTCCTACCAAAGCACAGTTTCAGAAGCCCTCATTTTAGGCAAGAACAGCAAATGTGTTATTTTAGAATATTTCTGGCCTATAGCCCAGCGAGCGGCACGTGACAGGTTGTGGTTTTCGTCTTGATCTCTATGTTCAAAACATTCTAAGAACTCTGCAATGAGAGCTGTGTTTATCAGTCTTTCTAGTCTTCTTCTACACTCTGCACCTGCTTTTGTGCAGGGCAGCAGCTATGTTTTCACCAATTTCACAGTTTTCAGCAGAAACAGGTGCACAAGGGGAAATCCCCACATAAACACATCCACTTCCTTTTAAATGAAGAGGTAATAGTTCATTGATCCTCCAACTCATATTACAGTTGACCTACTGTTTTACACAGTGCATCAGTTTATGCGATCTCTTTATGTGGTTAAGATATTCTCACTCAATATGCTAAGGGCACCAGGGAAGATGGTGGTTATTCGCTGATAATCTTCACCTCCAGTTAGCTGTTGATCATTAGAACTAGATCATTCAAGTCAAGTCACCTTTTATATAATGCTTTATACAGTACAGATTGTGTCAAAGCAGATTTACAGTTTCAAACTGAAAAATAGTTAGTCAATAATGCAAGAGGACAATAACAAACAGTCAGTTTTTCAGTTAAGGTCAGTTCATTGTTAATTCGGTGATGTCAACATCCAGTTCAGTTCTCTTCCAATAGCGTCTGTGCAATCATGTCAACAATATTGGCAGAAATTAAGCGTTCCCAACTAAGCAAGCCAAAGACAACAGCGGCAAGGAACCAAAACTCCATCTGTGACAGAAATGGGGAAAAAAACTTGGGAGAAACCTGGCCAGACAAAACCAGCAAGGTGTGGCCATCTAGTTGAAGAGGTCTTCACAGGGGATCTGTCTCTGGAGCTTGTCTTGTTGATATGGTCTCTTCTGACATTCAGAGCTGTAGATTCGTCTCTAGGTGCTGATCCGCCATCTGGTATGGATAACAACTGGATCCTGATGGCTATGGTAACCATCTGGTCTGGAAATGGCTTGAATCCCAGTGGCTACGGTGAACTCAGAATAATAATGAAACTGGATTAATATTAGGATAGATGCCATTCTTCTTGTGATGGAACAAAAACATTGGGTGTATGGGAAGTGTTCCCGGGTCCTGGTTGATGTAAATAATGCAGCTTAACAATGCTTTAATGGATTTGACTTATAGAAATGTGAAGGTGTTTTGCGCCCTCAATGTCAAATGCAGAAATGTTAAATCATGCACTCATGATCTCAAGGATAGATTTGTGCAATGCTTTATTGGGTGGTTGTTCTGCATATTTAACAAACAAACTCCAGCTGGTCCAAAATGCAGCAGCTAGGGTTCTTACTAGAACCAGAAAGTATGACCATATTATCTGTATCCAGATCAGATGGTCACTGCAGTCCCTTGGATCCAGTCCGTATCCATCCCAGTAAAGAACTCGTCACCTAGACGGCCATTGGCGCAAGACCACGGGAACCAGATGGGTCCTTTGCAAATCTGACTTTGCTGCAACATGGAACTTTTGCACTATTGACACTACAGTTAAACAGTGTTTTCATACACAGTATGATTACAGCTCCACGTTTCGCTTTCCGAACGTAACAAGCGTGCTCGTAGCTAAGCTGGCATGGAATTGGACTATCTGGCGTGATGCGATTGGACTTAAACTTAGAAGTCCTTGGGTATGTGAAAAACATAACTAATGATGAAAGAGCTGAAAGAAGAGAGGTCAAAAGGAATATAATGTGATATAAGCTCATTTAAATACTAAGGAGCTAAACCATTCAGGGCTTTAAAAGTAATTACTGTAGCAAGATTTTAAAATGTATACAATGTTTAATAGGGAGCCAGTGCAGCGTTGACAGAACCGAGCTAATATGGCCATACTTCCTGTTTCTAGTAAGAACTCTAGCTGCTGCATTTTGGACCAGCTGAAGTCTGTTTATTAAGTGCGCAGAGCAACCACCTAATAAAGCTTGACAATAATCAAACCTTCAGGTCATGAACGCATGAATTGACATTTCTGCATTTGACCCTGAGAGCATAGGTCATAATTTAGATATATTTTTTTTAGATGGAAAAATGCAGTTTTACATGTTTTCAAAGAAAAGCTATCATATAGCACACCTAGGTTCCTAACTGATGAAGAATTCACAGAGCAGCCATCAAGTGTTAGACAGTGTTCTAGGTTATTACATGCAGATGTTTTTGATTTGATTATTTACACCTCTGTTTTTTTTTTCAGAACTTCATGAAAAATGTCATGAAAAAAATATAGAGCTGAGTATGATCAGCATAACAGTGAAAGCTAGCACCATGTTTCCTGATAATATCTCCCAAGAGTAACATGGTAAGCGGTTCTAGTACTGAGCCTTGTTGTACTCCATACTGTACTTCACTGAGTATCACTCAAAAAGTGGGTCAGTCAGATTTGTGAATGAATCATTTAGACTAGTTTCATGGATTTGATTAAAGATTAATTGTAAATGAATCAGACATCTCTTAATCACTTATAAAGGTGCCACAGAGAGCTAATTTTAGCTTCACTGTAAACTACTGTACTGTTTCAGTATACACAACATGGCTATTTTTTTCAGTGGCTTTGGTCATTTAAAGCTTGACATATTGAAGAAAGTGACTGATGCTTTCATGAAAAGTTGGGTTCCATGGAAAAAAAGAAAGAAGAAGAACTGACAGAGCAGTCATCGGGTGTTTGACAGTGTTCTAGGTTTTTCAGAAATTAGCTGTAGGAAATTACTAGTCATCCAGTTTTTATACCAACTACGCATTCCAGTTTTGCAAATTGGTTTGTTCCATCTGTAAGTGAAGTAATATAGAGCTGAGTATCATGAGCATAACAATGAAAGCTATCACCATGTTTCCTGATGAAATTTCCCAAGGGTAACATGTAAAGCATGAAAAGCAGCGGTCTTAGTACTGAGCCTTGTGGTACTCCATACTGTTCTTGAGTCACTGAGTTGGACTTAAAAAGTAGATAAGTCAGATAGGTAAATGAATCATTCAGACTGGTTTCATGGAATGAATTAATTAATTGTAAATGAATCAGACATCACTATATTTCTTATAAAGGTGCCACAGAGAGCTAATTTTAGCTTCACAAAAAGCTACTGTACTGCTTCAGTATACAGAATATGGCTCTTTTTTTCAGTGTTGTTTGTCATTTAAAACTTGACATGAACTGTCATTATATATTGAAGAAAGTGATTGAGACTTTAATCAAAAGTTGGGTTCCATGAAAAAAAGTCAGGTCTAGGCCATTACATGCAGAGGTTTTTGGTCCGATAATTAACACCTGTTTGTTTGTTTGTTTTTTTTGTTTGTTTTTTGTTTTTTATTTGTATGCTTTGCCGGGCTGAGAATAGCTGAGTATCATCAACATAACAATGAAAGTTTGAAACACCATGTTTCCTGATGATATCTCCCAAGGGTAACCTTTAAAGCATGAAGAGCAGTGGTCTTGTGGTACTCCATACTGTACTTTAAACACTGAGTTGCACTTAAAAAGTAAATCAGTCATTTGTGAATGAATCATTCAGACTGGTTTCATCGATTTGATCAGGGATTAATTGTAAATGAATCAGACATTTCTTAATCACTTATAAAGGTGCCACAGTGACCTAATTTTAGCTTCAATATACCAAAATATGGAGCATGTACATTTCTAGAAATTATACATTAACATAACTAATATAACTACACATTCAAGATATTATTTACATCATTGCATAATCCTGGACAATGTTCATTCCCAACAAATTGGATTTCACATTTCAAATGAATAAATAAACCAATAAAAAACAATACGAAAAGGTCTCAAACTTAAAGATGCTAAAGATAAATTCTCAGAAAAGGACAACAATAAATTAATCCCTAGAATTATTTAGAATTTCTAGAAAATATAGCTATATATAGTGCCATTGACGCCAAAATATATACACAAAGAGTTCAGATGCAAAAGCCTCTAAGTGCCATCTGAAATTTTCTTCTAAAGTGAGCAGTTTTATCAGGCTCCGATATTTATGTTTAGTTATTTAATTAAACATAACTACATCCATAATTAACTAACTATCAAATACTGTGATCTGAAGCCTTGGGGATAAATAGGGAAAGAAAATTATAGTGACAAATGCATGGTTGTTTACAGAGTGTTTAACTCTTTCTCTTTCACAAAACTGAACTTAATCTCTCTGGTTTTGTGTTTCCTTCCTTATATTTCCCGTTATGACTTACACAAGCCCCTGTTGAATTAAAGGTATTTTATTTCATTCTGAGAGAGTAAGTCCATTATGAAGAGTATGGTTCTTAAGTATGAAGAGTCTTTTTTATACTACTTCACTCTCCACTGTTTTAAAAAAAGCACATGTGGTTAATGCCCACCAACCACGTTACCCACCAGCCTGCTATATTTCATCTATTGAACAGCAGAGGGCAGTAGGAACCACATGCACCTTTACCTAAAACCGCTCCACCCCCACACAGTGCACAATGTTGTGAAGAACCTCATTCCATATGATTCATAACTAGACAGGTGACATTAAACTAGATGAAAAATGTAGGTGTATATAAGAAGATGGGGTGAAGGCAAGCTGTGGCATACTTCACATTTACCAGAACAGAACTTTGATTTCAACTAAAAACATTTGAACCTTTTGTCCTTAAATCACCTCAGAGACTCCAAGTGAAAAAGGAAACATAGCCTCAGTCTTGGCATGACTAAAAGAAATGTCGTCATCACTAAAACAAACTGGCCAATGATCTAAATAAGCGATAAGAACAAATAGTCATGTGAAAAATTAAGCTCCATTGTAAAAGGGTGGGCCTTTTAGAAAATGTCAAAAAAGAGAATGAAGACAGACCAGTTTCGAAAACATCAGCTTTTCCAGATCTACAGATGTACACAAGACTAGTTAGCGACACAGAAAGTTAGCACTGTATTGGAAAAAGACTTGTTTCTGTGAGTAAAAAAAAGAATATCTCACTCTTCTTCTAAACACATTCTAAAAAAAGTAGCTGCTCACAGGAAAAAAGGCATCATGGGTAAGAAACTGAATGTTAACTTGAAAACATCACATTCAATAGATTTAAAACATTTAAAAGACTAATTTCTTGTGGAGTTGTTGATTAAATCATCTACTGAATGAATGTACGCAAGTTTACAGTGTTCAGAGACAGTGTGTTAGTGTTGTGTCAACGTATATTGTGCATTCATTCAACTTTTAGCATTGCATAACTTTTAGCATTGTGTGTTAAGCTAATAAGCTAATACTGCATGTTCAATTTTAGCTATTAGCACTTAAAACTTAGAACTATTAATAGTTGTGATAGTGTTCTAGCTAGTAATTATGTGTGCGTTTGTTTCAAACTCTTAGTCACAAGTTAGGAATTTAATCAAATCTCAGACGTCCGCACTTGACTGTGGTGATGTCACATAAAAACAACCAAAATGGCAGCAGCCAGTAACACCCCTGCTGAAAAAAACAGCTAAAACCAGCCTAGGCTGGTTGGCTGGTCTTAGCTGGTTTAAGCTGGAAATGGCTGGTTTTAGCTGGTCTCCCAGCCTGGCCAGGCTGGTCAGGCTGGTTTTAGCTGGTGGTTTCCCAGCCTGACCAGCTAAGACCAGCCTGACCAGCCTGGCCAGGCTGGAAAAATGGCCAAAACCCATCTAAAACCAGCCTGCCTCCCAGCTATGACCAGCTAAAACCAGGCTGGTTGACCAGCTAAAACCAGCCAACCAGCCTAGGCTGGTTTTAGCTAGTTTTTTCACCAGGGACGTAGCCTTATTTAACAACCAGCTTTAATGTGGATCCATTTTGATGATATGAGGAGATATGAGTCTAATACTGCGTCCCAGTTTGCTTACTTGTACTACATATAAGTATGTACTCTTTTTGTGAAGAAGTACATTCTTGTGTAGGCTAGGTTCAGATGTTAAAGGTTCTTTATGGAACCATTTAGACAAAAAAGGTTCTTCTATGGCATCGTGAAGCCACTACCATACTACGTTTGGGATACTTATTTCAACATATACAGTACACAGTATAAATGAGTACACCTCCTCTTAATATATATAAAATATGTATTTTCTTAATGATCACTAATATAATTCATGGAAATGTGGCAATATTTAAATGTATTAAACATATACTTAATAAAAACAACAAAATCTATGCCAATATTTCCTGTAATATAAGTAAATTAGCCAATTTTGTTTAAATAATGGATTGCAGAAATGAGTACGCCCTATATGTAATTCAGCAAATGTATACTATTCTAGTACTTAATATGTCCTCCAGAACATTAAGTATACTGCTCTGACCCTTCTTGGCACTGAGTGTACAAGTTCATGGCAAATTTTCACATCTGTCCTGTTTAACTCCTGGAGGACGACCTCCTTAAATGCCCTGGTCTTTGATGGGGAGTTTTGCTTAGCTCGTCTCTACAGAATCCCCCACAGCTGCTCAAGAGTGTTAATACTGAGTGAAATACATGTCCACTGAAGGATTTTCACCTTGGGAGAATAAATATCCTCATTGTCATGCTGAAAAAAATACCCAATAATTCAGGGAATGAAGGGGAGGGTAGCATCTGCAGTTTCAGTTTTTGTATTACATCGCACAGTAGAGTGTGAATTCATGACTGCACTGATAAAGCACAGCTCCCTCACACCTTCAGCACTCATACATCCCTGTAGAAGAGCTTTACTACCACTGAACG
The DNA here is from genome assembly GCF_049309525.1 of Garra rufa. NCBI lineage: Eukaryota > Metazoa > Chordata > Actinopteri > Cypriniformes > Cyprinidae > Garra > Garra rufa. Next base: position 30,242,918 of record NC_133374.1, read on the forward strand.
TCACTGTAGGTACCAGGCACTTCTCGCTGTACTCCTCCTGTAGCAACACCAGAACATTTTGGATGCTTTTGGATCTGAAATGATTGACTTGGTCCCTTGACACCAGAGTATGGATTCCCAGAAGTCTATATTTTGTAAATATGGGCCTTGGAAGAGGTTAATGAGTTTACTGTGCTTTGGCTACAGTAGGTAATTCTAGTGGTGACAATAACCATGCATGTCACTTCTGCAGGCTGCTTTGTACTCTGTGGGATAAAGTGTCACTCTTTTCATAGCTTTTACCGGCTCTGATACTCTTACATGGTATTTCTCCGTCTCATTTTGTAGCAAAAATTCTCTCATTATTAAATGAAAACTTAAAGTGAAGACCTGGTTATTTCAGGAGGCTTGTCATAAGTCCATTGTTTTTGAATGTCAGTGCTACTTCTGCTATATTTTCACACAATAATTTGGTATTCCTCTTGTACCACTGTCCTCTTTTCTGCTAAGAAATAAGTCACCTGGCCGTTCTCTCCCAAGTGGTTTCATTGTTGACAGCATTAAGTCTGTGTATGATTCAGTAGGCTATAAAACGCCTTTAACTGTCCGGAAATTACTTGTCTTTAAAAGTTTTGGTTCAGTATACTTACCGGTTGATCAAAAATAGCTTTAAACCTACACTTTTGATTTCTTTTTTTAAGTTTTATTTAGTAACTTTCAGGAGGGTGTACTCATTTTTGCAACACAAGATTTTATCACTTTGATAGGAAAATCTTAATTTGCTAAATCATTTTGACATTCTTCTTTGGTAATTGATCAAGCAGGCCTGTTGGAGCATTATATCTCCAAAGAATCCTAATATGTCTTTCAAGTGAAGAGTAATAGCTCAATTTGTTAAGTTTTAGAGGGGGTGTACTCATTTATGCCGTGCACTGTACTACAATTTTGAACACATATTCTACAATTTAGAATGGATAGTATGCAACTTCACCCAAAAATGAAAATTACCCCATGATTTACTCACCCTCAAGTCATCCTAGGTGTATATGACTTCCTTCTTTCAGACAAATACAGTCAGAGTTATATGTGACCCTGGACCACAAAACCAGTCATAAGGTTAAATTTGACAAAACTGAGATATATACATCATATGAAAGTTCAATAAATAAGCTTTCTATTGATGTATGGTTCTTCATGGAACATCTTCATGGAACATGATCTTTACTTAATTTCCTAATGATTTTTGACATAAAAGAAAAATCAAAAATTTTGACCCATACTATGTATTTTTGGCTATTGCTACAAATAAACCCCAGCGACTTAAGACTGGTTTTGTGGTCCAGGGTCACATATATATATAAAAAAATCCTGGCTCTTCCAAGCTTAATAATGTCAGTGAATAGGTGTTTTGAAGTCCAATAAAATGCGTCCATCTGTCATAAGGTGTTCTCCACATGGCTCAGAAGAGCTAATAAAGGCATTCTGAAGCGAATCGATGTTTTTGTACGAGAAAATATCCATATTTACAACTTAATAAACCATAATCTCTAGCTTCCGCTAACTGTAATACACACATTCACGAGAGAATGGCTTTCCAGCGGATGACTTAGGATGTAGACAAAGGCGGAAGCACAGTAAAGAGAGCAAAACAAAACACCGGACATTAATTAGAAGTACAAAATGAGGATTTGTAAAGAAAAATGTTGGTGGATTTTGATATAAGCCAAGAGGAGACTGGTTTTCCTTTGTTGTAAACAAAACTTGTTTCTCACAAGACTAGCATATTCTCATCGGGGCTTACACTACATCTACTGTATGTCCTACGTCATCCGCTGGAATGCCACTCTCTTGAACAGCCGTTTGATAGTTAGTTGACAGTTATTTAATTTCTGGACCACTACCCACTGGCTTGGAAGAGCCCGGACATTTTTAAGGGGTCCTATTAAGTCTTTATTTTGTTTTGGGGGTGCAACATGCTCTCATGCTTGGTGGTTAAAAAAAAAAAAAAAAAAATGATTTTTTCCATAATTTACATTATTACAATAGCTTTCTCCCCAGGCACAATGGCTCGATTAGTTCTGGGTTTGATGAAGGTATTCCGAAAAACGGAATGTGTTGTGATTGGTTAGCAGTCCTACTGCGTTGCAATTGGTGAACAGCTTAGACAGCGTTTTAGTCCTGCCACGCCCCTTCCCAAAGCAGCAAGTTCCGTGTACAACTGTTAGAGCAAGCTAGATTAAAGTGATTCTTAAGTTTTAAATATGGATATTTTTCCTACAAAAACACATCAGATCACTAAAGGAGGCTTTTACTCACCCCCCGGAGCCATGCGAGGCACTTTTTATTATGGATTTTGAGATTTGTAACTTTGTAGATGTTTTTTTTAACATACATACACACCACACACTGCAAAATTCAAAAAGTGAAAAAGCATAATAGGACCCCTTTTAATATACTACCGATTGTATTCCCCTTACGTAGAAAGTCATATGCACCTATGATGGCTCTAGGGTGAGTAAATCATGTGGTGATTTTCATTTTAGAGTGAACTATTCCTTTAATTTCAGCTATATATGAGTGCAACATGAGTATTTAGTATCTTTGGTTTCAAGTGTACCTTTCAAAGTATTGTATTTGTGTGTAATGTAATGGGGTTCTGTCATTCATACATATATTTTGAGCTGATTATGTGATGACATCTTCTAGAGAGCTCCACATCAGTGTCGATTGGGATAGGCGTGGCGTTTGGGATCCTAGGATTGTTCCTGCTGATCTGTTTGGTGCAGATCTGCATCAAGAAAATCAAATGCTGCAAGCGCAAACGTAAGCAGCATCCTCACTCCTGACTAATAAACCAGCATTCATCAAAACCTTGAACTAATAGACAACTTTTGTTTCTTCTTCTTTTTTTTTTTTTTTCTTTTTTTTACAGAGCCTTCAGTGAAAAACACAGTTTTAAAGTAAGAGGGCTTACTAATATTTGTTTGTGTTTATGTGTGGAGTTGTTTTTTCCTGACTTAAATTGTGTGCCTTTACAGGAAAATCGGGATTACGAAATCTTCGCCATTTTCAATCAGCAAAATCGTTGACAAGAAATAACACCCATCACCACTCAAATGTCATTCTCAATGCCTATAAATATTGTACATACACCCTGACAGAATCAAATTTAGTGCATGTTTTTATTCATAGCACTTGTAACTGTAATTGTAACTGTAATTATTTCCATATTATTATGCAAAACTGTCAATGTATTTATTTTCTATTTCTATGAAAAGTGTGAATCAGGTTTCTGAGTTGAAGGTGTTGCGTTGCGTGGGGCGATGCTGATGATTCACAACTGGTAAAGATCATTTTCCCACAGTTAGAGAAAAGCAGTACACCTATATTGCTTTTGTGATAGCTTCTCTCATTGTTTTCCTCATTTTCTGACTCAAATTATGTCTCCGTATAAGTCTCACCACAAAAACCCTTCTCAAAGGTCACCGTATACACTGACGAAAAATTAGTCTCTTCAGTCACAGTAGAAACATCATTATATCTTCATTGTGATTTACAAGGAAGTCATCTCAGGTGATACATTTCCTGTTAAGCAATGTTATGTATGTGGTAAAATGCGCATATTGACTCATGTATCATGATATATGATCAAATGTTACCATATTTGGTTGTTTTTGTTCACATTTGTTAGTGTGTGTGTGTGTGTGTGTGTGTATATATACGTATAATACACAGTGGCATGCAAAAGTTTGGGAACCCCTTGCAGAATCTGTGAAAATGTGAAAAATTTTAACAAAATAAGAGAGATCATGCTAAGTGCATGCTAATTGTTATTTAGTATTGTCCCGAGTAAGATATTTTACATAAAAGATGTTTACATATAGTCCACAAGATAGAATAGCAGAAATTATTAAAATAACCCCCTTCAAAAGCTTTAGAACCTTTGTTTCTTAATACAGTGTGTGGTTATGATCTACAGGGTGAAAACTTTTGGACAGGATGTTAATTTTTTTTCTTATTTTTCCATTTAGTACTTCCCTTCGGGAGCATCAGAAGATACTTGCATGTTTCGGAAGACAAATTAAGAACAATTTACATTGTTTTTACCCCTCGAGTCTTAATGCATCGTGTTTCCTTCTAGAGCATCAATGAATGTTTGAACCTTTTTTAATAGCTGTGTTTGAGTCCCTCAATTGTCCTCAGTGTGAAAAGATGGATCTCAAAAGCATACAGTCAGTGCTGGAAAGGGTTCAAATATGCAAAAGATGCTGGAAAACTGAAGAATTTGCAGGACCTGGAGATTTTTTTCTGAAGAACAATGCTCAGTTTAATTGTTCAGAACAAACAAGGGACTCATGAACAACCATCACAAAACAAACAAAAAAAAAAAAAAAACAGTCGTAGATCATCCAGATAGCCACACACAGTAGTAAGAACCAAGGGTTCGCAGACTTTTTTTTGTCTGGTATAACAATATAAACATGTTTTATGAGGACATTTTCCGATTCCTCATAATTGACATAACATAGCTTTTAAACAATACTAAACAATGTTTTATTGAAAATGTAAAAATGCAGAAAGTTTTTTGTGAGGGGTAGGTTTAGAACTTCAAACATTTTTTGTATGTTATTTTTCAATTTAAAATAGAAGCAGTTTTGACCCAAGGGAACATTTCTGTGGCTGCTGTTCCTTTTTGGTCTTTGGTGATTATCGTTGTTTTTCATTTGATTCAGTTTATAACACCAACTAACAGCAGCACACTAAACCGCAAACCAGGCAGAGCTTCATTAGCTCTTCAACTGACACCACTCATGCAACCTTCAACAGAGGCTAGATGTTTCCTGAGCTGGCATGCAAAAAGCAACGCATTGTGGTGGTCTGTAGGAAGTGAGAGACAGCAGTTAACATTTGAGGTTCAACAGCCTGTTCGACTCAATGACTTTTGCAAGACCGGGCCTGTCAGAAACATCTGCAACTGGTCATGCAAAGCCCACAGGATGATTAAAAACCACACAGACACTGACATGCCACAATGACCTGATAACTTAAAAAAAGCACCTAAAAATCTAAATTCTGTCATTGTTTACTCATCATCATGACGTTCAAAACATGTATGCTGTTAATTTTAAGTTGAACACTAGATCACTTTTAAGAATATTTATGAAGATGTTTTCCATGCAGAGACAGTTCATTGTGAAAACACCACCATATTTAAATTTACTGATAGTCTTCTAGGAAATCTATAGCGGTTTCCATAGATGTAATTGCAACTTTATTTCTTGTAACTGCGACTTTATATATCCCAGTGACATGCGAAGGAGTAAATGATGCAGATTTCAATGACTGTGAGTGTTCCTTTAAGTAATCTTGCAAGTCGTCATGCCACGCATAAGAAGATTCAAGTTCCATAATTATTCGTTTGTGTATTATTCCATTACAGTTTCAATGCACTCTATTCAAAATTACAGTGACATTGAACGATAACTCCATAACAATTTTGACCTGTATTTACTATTTCTGTTGATTTCCGTGTATTTACTATTTCTTAGGTCATTAACTAGCACTGCCAATGAATCGTTCATGTGAATTAATTATTCTTTTGAGTTGATCTTTTCCAATGAAACCCCAGATACCACACATACTGTACGACTACAAGATGTCTGTTAAAGATCGCTTGATCTGGAAAGCATCTGCTGTGTACAAACATCTGACAGACTACTTTAAGATGTAGGTTTTACATGCATTCTAAATCATAAACATCTTAAAGACATCTAATAAACATCTATTTGACATCCTACGCTGATAGCACAACGTCAGCATTGACATCTGCTAGATGTATTTATTAGAGTGTTTGCTCATCTGCAATGCGTCTATAGGACATTTCCCATCAAATGTCAAATAGAAGTTTGTTGGATGTCTTTAAGATGTTTAAGATTCAGAATGTATGTAAAACTGACATCTTAAAGATGTCTCCCAGATGTTTGTACACAGCAGATGCTTTGAAGATCAAGCAATCTTTAACAGACATCTTGCAGATGTACATATTGCAGAAGGCACAAAGCACACATACGTCTGCAAGATGTCTGTTAAAGATCTCTTGATCTGGAAAGCATCTGCTGTGTACAAACATCTGACGTATTGCAGCCATCTTCCAGATGTAAATGTAGACGTCAAATAGACGTCTCTGTGATGTATGTGTGCTATCAGGGGAGCAAACACTCTAATAAATAAGTATTGCAGATGTAAATGCAGATGTTAAATAGATGTCTCCGTGATTGAGAGATTGAAAGAGTGGTGTTGCATCAGATGACGGATAACATAGGTGTAATGTAAGTTCCAGTGAGAATATGCTAGTCTAAAAAGTTATTATTTACAGCGAAGCAAAACCAGTTCCCTCTTGGCTTATATCGAAATCCTCTAACATTTTTCTTTACAAATCCTCGTTTTTTACATCTAATTCATTACCAGTGTTTTGTTTTGCTCTCTCCACTGCTCTTCCATGTTCGCCTACATTCTTACATCATCTGCTTGAAAGCCACTCTCTCATGAACACGCATTGGACAGTTAGCAGAATCTACCCTTATAGCACACGTATATCTTAGAGACGTCTATTTCATGTCTGCATTTACATCTGCAAGACGTAGTTTGCTCATCTGCAATACGTCTATTGGACGTTTCCTATCAGATGTCAAATAGACGTCTATTAGATGTCTTTAAGATGTTTATGAATTAGAATGTATGCAAAACTGACATCTTACAGACATCTACCAGACGTTTGTACACAGCAGATGCTTTCCAGATCAAGCGATCTTTAACAGACATCTTGCAGACGTACGTGTGCTGTCTGGGTAGAGATTACGGTTTAATTACGTTTTTTTTTTTTACAAAAAGCATTGATTCACTTCAGAAGGCCCATATTAACCCCCCTAAGCCATGTGGAGTATGGTGGATGGATGCACTTTATTGGACTTCTATTGTACTATTGAATACCAACAGCCATTCACTGCCATTATAAAGCTTGGAAGAGCCAAGACATGTTTTAATATAATTCTGACTGTGTTCATCTGAAAGAAGATGAAGGCTTGAGGGAGAGTAAATCATGGGGTAATTTTCATTTTTGGGTGAACTATACCTTTGATGATTATGCACTCGAGAACAACTGGGTTAAATAGATGATGGCCTGATAAGTTCAAATAAAAAAAAAAAAACCGAGGGAAATTTTATTGTGATATTTAAGCATTATCCAACTGTGTTCTACAATTAACTACTTTTTTTTTCTCAGAACTACAGAGAAATTACAGCTAACGAAAACCACATTCTTCATCAGCCCTTCCTACTCACTTCCTGTATAGTACTCAGCACGAGCCGTGCTTCAGTCCATGTATAAGTCAATACGTTTTGGCTTTCTGAATCTTGCAAAATCTTACACTGTCAAGCTGAAGTTTATCTTCATGGTTAGCTACTTTGTTGACTCATTAGAAGTTGATAATAGCATGGACATGTGAAGTAGGATGCTATCCGTTATCTACATATTAGGATGGGGCAAACCCTGAGATGATACACTCAAAATCGCTCCATTCTTTGCTGGTCATGTATCTGTGAGGGCGGCAAAGGCGCTGGGAAACCGCAGTCGTGACTAAGCTGATAGCAGTTATTCGCACATGGGGGAGTGAGATGTCAACTCAACCCACAAAAACTCCACAATTTTCCCATTTTCTTCTAACCTGTAGGCATCTTTTCTTCAAAGGGTGACACAGATAAACAAATGCAGTGTCTGTGGAGGCTACTAGATGAGAAGATTAGGATTTTGCTACTGAAGAATTTCCAGAGATCTAGTTTTTTCTTTTTCTTTCTCGATCTCACTGATAACTGAGTTCTAGTTTTTATTTTCTGCTCTTCGTTATTCTCCATTTGGGTAGTTGGTAAAAGTGGTGACATGCTATACATCTAAAACTACTTTAAATTGCTTAAAATTAAATTCTTATATAATTATCACAGATGTTTTTTTTTTTCATAACAGATTGGCTTAGTGAGCTGTGACATCAAAGATATAAGACAGGAAGTACATTCTAAAGCACTTCCTGTGTTCTATCTTTGGTATGTTTCAGTTGCTCTGTAGAACTTCAATTGAATGTGTTAAGTTTTGGTACAATAAGAACACAACTGCGTAAAGAGCAAATTAAAGCACAAATATGCTATTTTTTTAGACATAAGTATGTATGATTATATTTAGTTTCAATAGGCATTGTTTTAGAAATGTTGAATAATGAGTATATGAGAGTAAAAAATGTGTCTGTTCGCAAATACTTTGAATAAACTGCTTCTTGTCTTGCTTATGCATCTAATAGCATTAAAATATATTAAAATAATATTTTTCAAATTTAAATAATGGAATTGAAAACAATGAAAATATAAATAAACATTTATTTGATTTTTCAAACATTGTTCAAACTAAATTCTGTCATTAATTACTCGCCTTCATGTTGTTCCAAACCCATAAGACCTTTGCTCATCTTCGGAACACAAATTTAAATAGTTTTGATGAAATCCTAGAGCTTTCTGACTTTCCACAGATAGCAAGGGTCCTACCACATTCAAGACCCAGAAAGGCACCAAGAACATTGACGGAAAAGAGTTGGAAAGGTCTCGGATTTCATCAAAAGGGTTTCATCTTACAGGTATGGAATGACATAAGGGTGAATAATTAATGACAGAATTTTCATTTTTGGGTGAACTATCCCTAAATAATTTCAACCTCATATCTTTTATAACTTTTGATTTTTCTCTCATAGTTTAAATGGATCTGTAGACGTGCTGCCTATATATTTTAGAAAAGATCTCTTGAAAGGGAATCATTTCCTGGTATTTTAAGCTTTTCCATACAAAGGAAAGTCTTGTTTACCACCTGTTTAGTGATTTCAGTGCAGTGTAGTTCTGTAGTACAGAAAGTGAAGCGTTTTCGTTATGCAACACCCTGATACTTTCAGAATTGAGCATGTGAGATCTAATTATGAAATGTTAGGAGGATATAAATGTTGTCATTGTGTTCTGTATCAGTTGAAGTTGTGTGGTTTCTTTGAGTCGATTTGCTATTGAGATGAGGAGCAAAGGTGCCTGCCATTCTACAAATGACTCTTCGGAGAAAGCGAGTATTCAGATCAACACCTCAAGCTGTATTGCAGTCCATTTCAGATTGAGGTCTTTCTTTGAAAACAAGATCTGATAATTACTACAGTGCCTAGTTCTGAATAAGTATGTAAACTTCTCTATAAAGTTAAAATGAGCATTTCCACAATGTGGAATCGCCATGATCACCTGTCCCCAAATCAACATGTTTTCAGTTTTATTATGTATAGAGCCTTACTGTGACAGTGTATTGAATTTGATGTGGGTAAAGTACTGTTTGTTTCCTTCCCTATCTAAAGATGGAGGTCAATGATTGCGGCCGAGTTTCACTCTCTTATTCTCATTCGCTCTCTCTGTCTGTTTCGTCATATAGAGCAGTGACTGAATGGAAATACTGAGCAATGGGTTTGCACAAGATCTGTGACTTCTTCCTTTGGAAGATACATTTATATCCAGGACATTACCAGGGTAAATTGCTCATGGATTCTACACAGCTTTTTCATAGTTAAATTTGTTTTAAAGAAGTGATGTGGTTTGCATTAGCTGTAAAATGCTTATATTCTGTTAGAGGAAATCACAAGTTTAGTCACGGGTTTAGTGGGTTTCCACTAGAGGAAGTGCTGGTTTTTCCTGTGTCATTAGTATTTGCTTATGTATTATTAAATTGGAATTTCTCTCAGTATATTCTTGCCTCGTCATTTGCGTATGTTCTTTTTCACAGGCTTCAAGTTTGGGCTACATTTAACAAAATAGCATGGTGTTAAGCAGTACCAAGGTTATGAGTCTGAATAAAAGTGTCTGTCAAATGCGTAAATGAAAAGAAAAGAAAAAAAAAACACTAAACAACACTCATAGGAATGCGCTTTTTTCCATAAAATGTAAAAATCAAGTTATTTTTATTATTATTAACACTTTTTCCATTGTTTCATCACATTCAATACATTTCAAAATGCAGCATATCAAAAATGTCAGTACATAAAATGTAAATACATACAATGTATGTGCAAAATTGCAAAAACTGTGTATGCATAGGTTCTTTATTGGTTTATTCGATGGTTCTTTAAAGAACACTTAGCATCTACAAATCTTTCCATTCCACATAAAGATTCTGTATAATGGACAAAAAAGTTCCTTAGACATTTAAACAAAGCTAAAGGTTCCAAAAGGGTGCTTTTGCAGTGACGTCATAGAAGAACCATTTTGGGTTCCTTAAATAACCTTTCAGTGAACAGTTCTTAGAAAAACAAAGGACCGTTTGTGCAGTGGAAAGGATACATTGATGTTAAAAGATCCAAGGTTCTTTTATTTTTCTTATCAATGCCAAAAAAATAACCTTTTCCATTCCACAAAAGATTCTTTATAGTAAAAAAAAGTTATTTAGATATTTAAAATGTTCAAATTACAAGCTTCAATCTTAAGGTTCCAAAAGGGTGTTTTAACACTGATGTCATAGGAGAACCATTTTGGGTTCCTCAAAGACCTTTCAGTGAATAGTTCTTAGAAGAACAAAGCTTTTTTCACTATGAAGAACCTTTTGTGCAGTGAACATGTTCCATAGATGTTAAAGGTTCTTCATGGAATCATCAATGCCAATAAAGAACCTTTTCCATTAAACGAAAGATTATTTAAAGTGAAAAACATTCTTTAGATATTTTAACAAATGTTCTTCACACTACACTCTTAAATATAAAGGTTCCAAAAAGGTGTTTTAACACTGATGTCATAGAAGAGCCATTTTGGGTTCCTCAAAGACCTTTAGGTGAACAGAAGAACAAAGAAGCTTTTTTTTCACTATAAAGAACTTTGTGTGCAGTGGAAAGGTTCCATGGATGTTAAATGTTCTTCTTGGCACCATCAACGACAATAAAAAACCTTTTCCATTCCACAAAAGAATCTTTATACAGTAGTGGAAAAAAGTTCTTTAGATACTTAAAATGTTCTTCACACTACACTCTTAAATCTAAAGGTTCCAAAAAGGTGTTTTAACACTGACGTCATAGAAGAGCCATTTTGGGTTCCTCAAAGACCTTTAGGTGAACAGAAGAACAAAGAAGCTTTTTTTTTCACTATAAAGAACTTTTGTGCAGTGGAAAGGTTCCATGGATGTTAAATGTTCTTCTTGGCACCATCAACGACAATAAAGAACCTTTTTCCATTCCACAAAAGAGTCTTGATACAGTAGTGGAAAAAAGTTCTTTAGATACTTAAAATGTTCTTCACACTACACTCTTAAATCTAAAGGTTCCAAAAAGGTGTTTTAACACTGACGTCATAGAAGAACCATTTTGGGTTCCACCAAGACCTTTCAGTGAACAGTTCTTAGAAGAACAAAGAAGTTTTTTTCACAATAAAGAACCTTTTGTGCAGTGGAAAGGTTCCATGGATGTTAAAGGTTCTTCTTAGAACCATCAATGCCAATAAAGAACCTTTTCCATTCCACAAAAGATTCTTTATAGGAAAAAAAAAAAAAAAAAAAAAAAAAGTTATTTAGATATTTTAAATGTTTTTCACACCACACTCTCCAATCTAAAGGTCCCAAAAGGGTGTTTTAACACTGATGTCATAGAAGAACCATGTTGGGTTCCTCAAAAATCTTTCAGTGAACAGTTATTTGAAGAACAAACAACTTTGTTTCACTATAAACGATATTTTGTGCAGTGGAAAGGTTCCATGGATGTTAAAGGTTCTTCTTGGAATCATCGATGTCAATAAAGAACCTTTATTTTTAAGAGGTTCTTTAAAGAACTGATCTCTGAAAGGCTTTTAGGGAACCAGAAATGGTTCTTCTGTGGCATTGCTGCAAAAACTCTTCCCTTTTTTGAAAGTGTAACACAATCAACTCACTGAGATAGACTTTAGGCACCTTAAATTAGTACTGACTCAGAGTCCTCGTCATCAAATTCTGAGTATCTCACTCTTGATCACTTAAATAGAAGCTTGAACGTCTCCTCTCTGGTCAGCGTACTGGCAAATTATGACCCAATGTGTGCAGGAAGTCAGGACAGTCCCACTTCTGACAGCCCTGTGTCAGTAACACAGCCATATTTAGCATCTCTCTGCTGCTTCTCTAAATGAGAAATAAACATATGCTGAAGAAGCAGATATGCTTTGTTAAGTGCTTTCACAATCATGAAAAAGTCTCATATGTCACGTGAATGTCAGTTCTACATCTCCTAATTTAAGAGACAAAGTGTCCAGCTGGCAAGGTTCTTGTAGAAGTAGTGGACAGGTGATAAAAAGCGACGACTCGTCACAGTTCTCCGAAAAGTCTTTCAATCCCGATACATTCACAGACTGTAAAGGAGATTTTTTCAAATAGCTTGGTTTGTCATTGTCATTATCGGTTGTGAAAGTACAGCTGGTTTGCTCATGAGACAATGAATCACTGTCTGTCAGGAGCTTCCTGGTTTTGCACCACATGCAAGTCTCAACGTCAGAGCACATGCACATCATATGACCAGACCGATAGCCACTGCTAGGGCTGGCCATATTCAGATGGTCACTTTCAGCATCAGCTGAAGGACTCTGACTGCGATATCCATCCCCAACTACTACTATCTCAGAGAGGAGGTCACCGTCCGTTTCCTTGAGATTGTCGGATGCATCCTGGTTTCCCATTCCCAAGCCACTGTCCTCTTTTCTTTCAGTTTCACTGCTGGGATTTACTCCTCCATCTAGAAAAGGGAGCTCTTCCAGGCTTCTTCTTCCACTGCTGAGACTGTCCTCTGTGCCAGTCAGACTGCTACAGCCACTGTCTTCCTGTTCTATATGTTCGTCTGAGCCTTGGTTCTTAACCGAATGCTGCTGACCGACACTCACTCCGCTGTCTGTACTCTCTCTTCTGTCTTTGTCCTCCTCCAAAAGGTCCTCGTTCTCATCAAATGCTTTACTTTTTTCCGTTTTGTTGCTAGTCAGTAGCCATCCCTTGTCAGTGACTGTTTCCACTTGGATCAATCCTACATTCATAGGGTTCCATCCATTCACAGCGGATTTCTGATGAAAATAAAGTTAAATATTAAAAATAAATTAAATGTGATTGTGGAGGAAATTCGTATTATTCAGCAGGGATGTATTCAATTGATGTTCTATTTATTAAATAATCCAGAATAAAAAAAAAAAAAATGAAAAAAAAAATAATAATAATGTAACACTAATAATAACGAATCAAATAATACTTATTCAGCAGGGATGCATTACATTGACTTTCTATTCATTAAAGAATCCTGAATAAATCAGAATAAAATAAAATAACATAAATTAACATAAAATAAAATAAATGAAATAATATAAAATAACATAATATTGTCAATGTCTCTGCAAAATAATATTTAACAGTAATAATAACTAAATAAATTATAATAATTCAGCAGGGATGCATTACAATTTCTTTCTATTACTTAAATGCTCCTGAATAAAATAATAATAAACTAAAAAAAAAAAAATACAATA
>NC_133374.1:30256971-30290622 GCF_049309525.1 Garra rufa
GGAAAAAGACAAAAACACAGCAATTCAGAGATTAACTGTGTGCACAATCGACAAATCAGACACAAAACTAAAAAAAAGTACACAGCAGTGAAGGGATGATACTATAAAACATCAGGAGTGTGATTTAGACACATCCAGTCACACACAGACGCGCACACACACACACTTATACACACACACATCAATAAAACTACTGTGTCTGTAATAGAGCAAACGTTTGAGAATATGTGAAATCCATTCAATAATTCAGTCATAATGCAGAAAAAGCTCACAGCAGTGAAGTGGTGACACTCTAAAACATCAAGACTGAAAAATAAACACACACACACGCACAAACACGCACACACACACACATACAAACACACATCTATAAACTGCTGTCTGTAACAAAGCAAAGTTTTAGGAGTACAGTATGTCAAATTAATTCAATAATTCAGTAACAATGCAGAAAAAAGCTCAGAGCAGTGGGCAAAACTGACACACACTGGAAATTAATTTGAAATCTGCAGTAAACAGTGATGAGAAGCAAGCACTGCCTCTTGGGTTTGTCAGTGCAGTGCTGTTTAGGATTGACTATAATCATAATGCAAAAATTAATTTGAAATCATTATTTATAAGAAGAAAATATCTAAAACTTCACAAAAAGTACTCTTTGAGAATGTCTGAATATATTTTAAAGTCCATTACTTATTATATAAGTAAGCAATTATGTCTAAAACAAATTGGGAATTCAATAGCATCTCTATTGATGTCTATACAGGCCTCTAGTGGTTACACTGTGAAATTGCTTATTTTTCTTCCTGTGCTCCCACCAGGTGGTGCTAATCTGTCTTCAAAAAATTGATTTGGAAGGCCTATTCTCTATTTTAATCTGAAATACTGCATTCATTGAAAAATAATTTTTAAAAATTAGGATTTTTAATTTTTTTTCTATTTTCAGTGGAAAAAATAGATCATAATTATTGCATAAATAATCATTAGTACCATAAAATTCTCTAAAATTACAAAGGAAAAAAGAAAAAATATTATGGAACAAAAATATATTAGATTGGTTTTACTGAAGAAAAAAAAAAGTTACATTTCAGGTGTCCGGTCACTTTTGACCGTGAGGAGTATGAGTGTGACTCCCAAATGAGGAGCGCACAAGGGTTAAAGTTGTCCAAATTAAGTTCTTAACAATGCATATTACTAATCAAAAATTACATTTGGATAGGTTTACAGTAGGAATTTTACAAAAAATCTTCATGGAACATGACCTTTACTTAATTTCCTAATGATTTTTGGCATAAAAGAAAAATCAATAATTTTGACCCATACTATGTATTTTTGGCTATTGCTACAAATATACCCCAGCGACTTAAGACTGGTTTTGTGGTCCAGGGTCACATATATATATATATTTCTCAGCTTTTATTTTCATTTGAACAAAAAGTGTCATGTCCAAACTTATTCATACCCATTGCAAACTGTCACAGTTTATGGGAAAATCCAAAGTTCTATACCATTCCAAATAGCCCAAGCTGTTCTAAAGCATCCTAATTACCCTGATTCATTGGGAACAGCTGTTTTAATCAACTCAACAGGTGAAAAACAGAAGCTCTCTGCTGTTGGTTTGTGGATAGTCATGGCTAAGACAAAGGAGCTCACTGAGGATCTGCGGCTGTGCATTGTGGCTGCTCGCAAGTCAGGAAAGGCTAAAAGACCATATCTAAATGTTTTGAAGTTCCAGTGCAAAGTATTATTAAAAAACACAAGGCCATCCTGATGAATCTGGGCTCTGCTGGTGGCAACCTCTCAAGGCAACGGACACTGCACACCGCTGGGTTCCACGGACACAGACCAAGGAGGACACCACTTCTCCAGATAAGGCACACAAAAGCCCGCTTGGCCTTTGCAAATGCTCATCTGGACAAAGAAGAAGACTTCTGGTCTTCTGTTTTATGGTCAGATGTAACAAAAATTGAATTGAATTGTTTGGCCACAATGATATAGCCTTCATTTGGCGTAAAAAAGGAGAAGCTTTCAACCCTAAGAACACCATTCCCACTGTCAACATGGTGGTGGGAACCTAATGTTTTGGGGGTGTTTTTCAGCCGATGGACCAGGGAACCTAATCACGGTAAAAGGCATCATAAAAAAGAGCAATACATCAAAATTCTCAACAACAACATCAGGCAGTCTGCAGAGAAACTTGGCCTTGGGCACCAGTGGACATTTAAGCATGACAACAACTGAAAATAGTGGAGACATGCAAAAAGCTGGTCAGCAATTATAGGAAGTGTTTGATTGTTGTAATGGCCAATAAAGGCTTTTCTATTGATTATTGAGAAGGGTATGAATAATTTTGGACATGCCACTAATATATATATTTCTAATATATATATATTTCTTTTCCCACAATGTTGCCTCTTGTAAATCGTCTTATTATCTTTTGGGGAAGCCTGTGTCATTTCCGATCAAAAAAAAAAAAAGGGAAAAAAAAAACCTTGCTGGTTGAATAAAAGTAACTTTAAGTCAGAATTTGCCAGGGGTATGAATAATTTCAGGCTTGACTGTATATCCTTCTATAATTACATTTTTAAATCAAAGTATAAAGTAATAGAGCATAAAACTATAATTGCATCAAAATTTAAATAGTTATTGTATATAATTCTGTTTTACATCAAAGCATAATGTAATACTAATATTACAAATATTGCTGTATTAACTTCCATTAATTTATTCAATTATAAATTATATCTAAACTATTATTTTTCAGCAGAGGACATTTTGCATTAGAAAAATTGACTCACTCAGTGTGCATGTTTCACTTTCCTATTAGTTAAAGAACCGAAAAGCTGTGTGGTAATCTATCCAGCTCATACCCACACCCTCAACCAGGCCTGGAAAACATGTTTGTAATGAAACTGGTCATCTAGAATCAGTTCCTCTTGTCTATGCAAAGTTATATTTTTCTCTATTTGAAATGCAAAGGCTGGTCCCAGATCAGTATTCTCATAAAAAAAATAATTTCTCACACCTGATCTAAGGCTGAATCACGTGAAACCTGACACAAAACTCACTCAGCGAGTCTACTTTTGGAGGGGGAAAGCTATTTTGTGGTTAGAAATATGACTGCCCTGTTTCTAAATGATGTGGTCATCTAATTAAAATCTTATTATAGCCACTGTGCATTTTATGAAACAGAATCATCTCACCAAGCAAAACCATAGCAAGCAAAATAGTCAAAAAGAGTGTCTGGATGGATTATGGGTTTTAATTTATGTTACATCTTGTTAATGTAAATAGGTCAGACTTGAGATGAATCACAGACTCAGGATTCACAATATCTAGGGCACGTATCTATATTTAGACTTAAAATGCACATGCATACTATATCAGAGCTCCCTCGAATACACCTATGTACACAAATAGTAAGAAATGAACAATGTGCACACAAAGAGAACAGGGCAACATTATGAAGTCATCAGCGGAAGATTCTTCTGAGCTCAAATCAAAATGAGATCATCATATGACCTCTCTGAGAAGGTTTACCGAACAAAGTTAAAGTTTAACTGGGTTACTAGAACATTAATTGACCCAGATTAAAATAATTTGCTATTAAAAACACAAGGTGCAGACGTTGCCATGGCTGTCTGGAAGACCCCTCTTCTCAAAGTCAAAACAAACAAAAAATGCATAGCGTTAAAAAATAACCCAATCTGTCAGCCTTTTCCTCAGCTTATCCAATATTAATAAACCTTTAACTTTCAAACTACACTGTTTTTTTATTTTTTTATTTTTATGTGGGGATTTCACAATGTTAAAATGTTTTGCTTTAGTTGCTCAGTGCTGGGTTATACAAGGAAGTGTATTTGAATTTTGCGCATCAATGGGTTTCATTATTATAAATGGTCAAATGTGCTGGTGTTTTCTGGCTAGTTTCATGGTGTTTCCTTGCTTTCACTGCTACTTTAAAAAAAAAGGAACAAAAATAAAAAATGGTCACAAGTTTTAAGCACAATAGAGTCTCATTCCTATTTTCTGTTTGCTGTGTTTTTAAGATTCTGTTTTTCATCATTTTTATTTTTTTTTACAGTATCTCACAAAAGTGAGTACACCCCTCATATTTTAGCAACCATTTTAGTATATATTCTCAAGGGACAATACTATAGAAATGAAACTTGGATATATTTTAGTCAATGTGCAGCATGTATAGCAGTATAGATTTACTGTCTGTTACTGAAAATAACTCAACATACAGCCATTATTGTCAAAATAGCTGGCAACAAAAGGTGGGTACACTCTAAGTGATAACAGCAATATGTTTTTTAACCTTGCAAAGCCACATTAGTGTCCTATTCATCATGTTAATGTTTTTGTCTGCTTGACAGGACCATACAAAGTTGTGTATCTTGTATTAGAGCAGTTAAAAGTTGGTGCTTTGAGCACAATTCTCTCATACTGACCACTGGATGTTCAACATGGCACCTCATGGCAAAGAACTTGAGAATTTGTAAAAGGATTTGAGAATTATAATTGTTGTTCTCCACAAAGATGGCCTAGGCTATAAGAGGTTCAATAACACCCTGAAACTAGATTACAGTACAGTGGCAAATATCCTATAGAGATTTTCCAAGATGGGTTCCTTTCGGAATAGGCCTCGCAAGGGTCGATCAACGAAGTTGAGTACTCGTTCTCGTGCAGAACCTTGCTTCAAAAAACAGATGCATGAGTGCTGCAAGCATTGCTTAGAGGTTACAGAAGCAAAAGGTCAGCTTGTCATTGCTCAGACCATACGCCACACACTGCAACAAGTCGGTTTGCATTGGTGTCATCCCAGAAGCAAGGCACTTCTGAAGCTGGCTCACAAGAAAGCTCACAAACAGTTTGCTGAAGACAACCTGTCCAAGAGCATGAATTACTGGAACCATGCCCTATGGTCTGATGAGACTAAGATAAACTTAGATCAGATGGTGTGATTCAATTAAAGAAGATGGTGTCCAGCATGTGTGGTGCCCTGGTGAGGAGTACCAAGAAAACAGTCAAGCATGGTGGTGGTAGCATCATGGTCTGGCTGCATGAGTGCTGCTGATACTGGGGAGCTGCAGTTCATTGAAGCAAACATGAATTACAACATGTACTGTACATTCTAAAGCAGAACATGATGCTTTCCCTTCAGAAACTAGGCCGAACAGCAGTTTTCCAACATGATAACGACCTCAAACACACCACCAAGATGATAGCTGACTTGCTGAGAAAGCTCCAGACCTGAACCCTGTTGAGCACCTGTGGGGCATCCTCAAGTGGAAGGTGGAGAAGCACCATGTGTCTAACATCCAGCAGCTCCATGATGTCATTGTGGAGAAGTGGAAGAGGATCCCAGCAGGGGATAGCAGGATTAAGGCAGTGTTAGATAACAACTTGCAACATTAACACAAAAGGTAGAGATTAACACAAAAAGTAGAGATTTTGTTTGGTTGGCTCCCCCAACCAGGACAGAGACTGAGATTTCTTCCACAACCTTTGGACATTCTGGCTAAGAGAAAATACCATCATCGTTCCCAATATGGTACAGGAAACTGCCTTTTCGTGTATATATGCACCTAAATGATGCTAAAAGGACTTATGAGCAACTAATCATTTCTATGCACTCCCTATCATTTATGTAACCCACACATGTGTCTATAATGTTCCAATCACTTATTGTGTATGTCCTTTTTAATAACTATTGAAAAACTCAAGGGCTCATATTTGTGTTTGGTATGTCTGAGTGTCACACCCCCGGACTTTCATGTTGGTTTCTCCCATTTTCCCCCGCAGTTCTGAGTGTTTTGGTTTCTCCCTCATTGTTGTCGCCTGGATGTTGTAATCAGTCTGTCTATTTAAGGTGTGTGTTTTCCCCTGTATTCTTGTCGGTCTTTAATGTTACCACTCCGTGTTCCTGTGTCTGCCTGTTTCCCTTTGGATTTATTAAATGTACGTCTTTTATTAATGTCGTTGTTCGTGTGTTCCTGCCTGATCTGTGACAGAAAGACCGACCAATACAGTTTATTTTCTTGGCGTGTTCACCTCCGTTTTGTTTCCCGTTCGTTTTTCCAAGTCTTTTTGTTTCCGTAGTGTTTTCCCCATGGAGTCCTTCCTCCGTCCAGAATTCATCCTCCTCCGGCTGAAGCAGGGGGATTTACCGCTCGAGGGTTACACTTTGATGTTCCAGCTCGTAGCTCATACCACCAGCTACCCGGACGACGCGCTCTGTATGTTCTATGATGCAAGCCTCAACGCATCATGCAGAGCGCCGTCGTCCGAGGACGGCCCTCGAGTGGACTTCGCCGCATTTGTGGAGTGGACACTGGCGAGAAACAAACCCTCGTTTCCCACCCGTTTCCAGGAGAACCTCGTCAGTGCCACTCCAGACCCAGAGCCCAGCCAGCCACCCCGACCTGCGGATTATGAGCCCATCGTAGACGGGAAGCCCGAGCCCGGAGCGACAGAGTTATGGAGCGCCGATGGGGTCAAAACTTCCGACCAGGTGCGAGAGCCGGCTACTACATCAGCGACGGTGGAGTGCTTCATGGAGCAAGAGAGGGCTGTAGAGAGCCCCGTCCACTGCACCGCCACTGGGGGTGAGCAAGAGCACAACTCTGGGGACTTAATTGACTGTTTCACGGAAATACCCATCTGCCTGAATTTCCCACCCACCCTCCCTCTTCTGCCTAAGCCTGAATCTCCGCTGGTTCCGCCCAGCCATCCAGAGTCACCGCTGGTTCCGCCCAGCCTTCATGAATCCCCGCTGTCATCTGTCAGTCCCCTTGCTCACCCTCAGCCCACCATCTGTGCGGTGGGTTCGCCGCGGGTCTGCCAGTCTCCATCGGTGTCATGGCTGGAGGATCCCTCACCATCGCCTCCAGCCTCAGAGTCTTGGACTCCGCCTCGGCCCTCCGACCCTGCGGCTCCACCCCGGCTCTCTGCTCCCTCGTCTCCACCGTCGCCCGTCGGTCCACCAGCTCCACCGGGCTCCATCGTCCCTCCGGCTCCGCCCTGGTCAGTCGTCGCCCCACCTTCGCCTCTGGACTATACTCCTCCGGCTGTGCCTCGTCGCTCCGTCCCACCGGCTCGGTGGACCTCCTCCCTCCCGCGGGCACAGCCTCGGCCCTCTGTCGCTCCGGCTCCGCCGCGGACCTCCGGATCTCCATCTCCGCCTTGGTTGCCAGAGCCTTGGGTTCTGCCTTGGCCCTCCGGATCCGCGGTGTCACCCAAGATCTTCGGCTTTCCGTCTCCGCCTCGGGCTCTCCCACCACCTGCTCCGCCTCCGTCGGTCGGACCCATGGAGTCAAGTCAAGTCAAGTCACCTTTATTTATATAGCGCCTTTTACAATACAGATTGTGTCAAAGCAACTGCACAGTATTTAAACAGCACAATAGTGTGTAAGTAACGCATTATTGTAACAATCAATTTTCAGTTAAAAGCAGTTCATCAATGAATTCAGTGATATCATCGTCAGTTCAGTTCAAATAGTGTACGATATCGCTGGAAAGTGTCCCCAACTAAGCAAGCCAGAGGCGACAGCGGCAAGGAACCAAAACTCCACAGGTGACAGAAATGGAGAAAAAAACCTTGGGAGAAACCAGGCTCAGTCGGGGGACCAGTTCTCCTCTGGCCAGACCAAACAACAGTTTGTACCAATGTCTGATTGTAGAGAACTCATCAGGATCCTGTGGTGTAGTGCCGATGGCCGTCAAGGTTGGCGAGGTCTTTATTGGTGATCCGCCTTGGAGCTCATCTGGTTGACATCCACGGCTATTGAAGTCATCTCTAGGTGGTGATCCATGATCTAAGCTGGGTACGGACTGGATCCGGGGGACTGGAGTGACCATCTGATCCGGATACAGGCTGGATCTGGTGGCTACGGTGACCTCGGAATAAGAATGAAACAGACTAATATTAGCGTAGATGCCATTCTTTTTACGATGCAACGAGTGCATCAGGTGTTATGGGAGGTGTTTTCGGTTCCGGTTGACCTAATTAATGCAGCCTAACAATCCTTTAACGGATTTGAATTATAGAAATGTGTTAATGATTTTATGTGTAAGCCAGGTTAAAGAGATGTGTCTTTAATCTAGATTTAAACTGACAGAGTGTGTCTGCCTCCCGAACAGTGTTAGGTAGATTGTTCCAGAGTTTAGGCGCTAGATAAGAAAATGATCTGCCGCCGGCAGTTGATTTTGATATTCTAGGTATTATCAAATTGCCAGAATTTTGAGAACGCAGCGGACGTGAAGGACTATAATACGATAGGAGCTCGTTCAAGTACTGAGGAGCTAAACCATTGAGGGCTTTATAAGTAATTAGCAAGATTTTAAAATCTATACGATGTTTAATAGGGAGCCAATGCAGTGTTGACAGAACCGGGCTAATATGGTCATACTTTCTGGTTCTAGTAAGAACTCTAGCTGCTGCATTTTGGACCAGCTGGAGTTTGTTTATTAAGCGTGCAGAACAACCACCCAATAAAGCATTACAATAATCTATCCTTGAGGTCATGAACGCATGAATTAATGTTTCAGCATTTGACATTGATAGCATAGGTCGTAATTTCGATATATTTTTAAGATGGAAAAATGCGGTTTTGCAGATGCTAGAAATGTGGCTTTCAAAGGAGAGATTGCTATCGAATAGGACGCCTAGGTTCCTAACTGATGACGACGAATTTACAGAGCAGCCATCTAGTATTAGACTGTGTTTTAGGTCATTACTTGTGGAGGTTTTAGGTCCAATAATTAATACCTCTGTTTTTTCAGAATTTAACAGTAAGAAGTTATTCGCCATCCAGTTTTTAATATCAGCTATGCATTCTGTTAGTTTTTCGAATGGATGTGTTTTTCCGGGCTGCGAAGAAATATAGAGCTGAGTATCATCAGCGTAACAATGAAAGCTAACACCATGTTTCCTGATGATATCTCCCAAGGGTAACATGTAAAGCGTAAAAAGTAATGGCCCTAGCACTGAGCCTTGAGGTACTCCATACTGCACTTGCGATCTAAATGATACCTCTTCATTTATTGCCACAAACTGATGACGGTCAGATAAGTACGATTTGAACCATGCCAGTGCACTACCACTAATGCCTACATAATTTTCAAGTCTATTTAAAAGAATGTTGTGGTCAATAGTATCAAATGCGGCACTAAGATCCAGTAGCACTAATAGAGAGATGCAACCACGATCGCTTGACAATAGCAGGTCATTTGTTACTCTAATTAGAGCAGTCTCAGTACTATGATATGGTCTAAAACCTGACTGGAAATCCTCGCAGATACCATTTTTCTCTAAGAAGGAGCATAATTGTGAGGATACTACCTTTTCTAGTACCTTTGACAGAAAAGGGAGATTCGAAATTGGTCTGTAGTTAATTAATTCATAGGGGTCAAGTTGTGGTTTTTTAATGAGTGGCTTAATAACAGCTATTTTGAAGGTTTTGGGGACATATCCTAATGATAGTGACGAATTAATAATATTCAGAAGAGGATCTATGACTTCTGGAAGTACCTCCTTTAGTAGCTTAGATGGAATAGGGTCTAACATACATGTTGTGGGTTTAGATGATTTAACAAGTTTATACAATTCCTCCTCTCCTATAATAGAGAATGAATGGAATTGTTCCTCAGGAGATCTACAACGCACTATCTGATGCGATACTGTAGCGGGCGGCTGTATGGTTACAATTTTATCTCTAATAGTGTCTATCTTGGAGGTAAAGTACGTCATAAAGTCATTACTGCTGTGCTTTTGGGAAATGTCTAAACCTGTTGCTGCTATATTTTTAGTTAATTTAACCACAGTATTGAACAAATACCTAGGGTTATGTTTGTTTTCTTCTAAGAGAGATGAAAAGTAATCCGATCTGGCAGTTTTTAATGCTTTCCTATAAGATAAATTACATTCACGCCAAGCAATACGAAAAACCTCTAGTTTTGTTTTCCTCCAGCTGCGTTCCATTTTTCGTGCTTTTCTCTTTAGGGCGCGGGTATGATCGTTATACCACGGTGTTAGACTGTTTTTCTTAATCTTTTTTAGGCGCACTGGAGCAACTGTATCTAAAGTGCTAGAAAAGAGAGAGTCCATAGTTTCTATTACATCATCAAGTTTTTCTGAGCTATTGGATATGCTGAGGAATTCAGATAAGTCAGGAAGATTACTTACAAAGCGGTCTTTTGTAGTAGAAGTGATGGTTCTACCGTATTTGTAGCAAGGAATTGAATTAACAGTTTTAGCTATCTGGATTGTACAAGAGACTAGATAATGATCTGAGATATCATCGCTTTGCTGCAGAATTTCAACGCCATTAATATCAATTCCATGTGACAGTATTAAATCTAGAGTATGATTTCGGCAATGAGTAGGACCTGACACGTGTTGTCTAACCCCAATCGAGTTCAAAATATCTATAAATGCTGTTCCTAATGCATCTTTTTCATTATCAACATGGATGTTAAAATCACCCACTATTAAGACTTTATCTGCGGCCAGCACTAATTCGGATAGAAAATCAGCAAATTCTTTAATAAAGTCTGTATGGTGCCCTGGTGGCCTGTATACAGTAGCTAACACAAACGTCACAGGGGATTTATCATTAGTACTTGTTTCTCTGGATAATGCTATATGAAGCACCATAACTTCAAACGAGTTATAATTGAAGCCCGTTCTCTGAGAGACATTGAGAATACTGCTATAAATAGTAGAAACACCTCCTCCTTTACCTTTTAGACGCGGTTCATGTTTATAACAGTAATCTTGGGGGGTGGACTCGTTTAAAATAATGTAATCGTCTGGTTTTAGCCAGGTTTCTGTCAAACAGAGCACATCTAGGTTATGATCAGTGATCATATCATTTACAAAAAGTGCTTTCGTAGAAAGGGACCTGATATTCAATAAGCCAAGCTTTATCAATTGTTTCTCTGTATTATATATATTTTTTATTTGTTGAACATTAATTAAATTGTTGGTCCTGATTTGATTCAGGCGTTTTTTGTATTTTCTAGCTCGGGGAACAGACACAGTCTCTATAGAGTGATATCTAGGTGAAAGGGTCTCTATGTGCAGAGAATTAACTGATTTCTGTGACGTGAGGCGGCTAGCAGACGGTCGGTTTAGCCAGTCTGTCTGCTTCCTGACCTGGGCCCCAGTGAGTCAAGTGCAAACTCTAAGACTATGTGCCATATTTCTAGATAGAAGAGATGCTCCACATCCGGAGGGATGAAGACCATCTCTTTTCAACAGGTCAGGTCTGCCCCAAAAGCTTGTCCAATTGTCTATGAAACCTATGTTATTTCGTGGGCACCACTTTGACATCCAGCCATGGAGTGACCACAGTCTACTGTGAATCTCGTCACCACGGTAAGCCGGGAGGGGACCAGAGCATATTACAGTGTCTGACATCGTACTTGCAAGATCACACACCTCTTTAACATTATTTTTAGTGATCTCCGACTGGCGAAGTCGAACATCATTAGCGCCGACGTGAATAACAATCTTACTGAATTTACGTTTAGCATTAGCCAGCACTTTTAAATTTGCCAAGATGTCAGGCGCTCTGGCTCCCGGTAAACATTGGACTATGTTGGCTGGTGTCTCTATTTTCACGTTCCGTACAATAGAATCGCCAATTACTAGAGCACTTTCATCAGGTTTCTCAGTGGGTGCTTCACTGAGTGGGGAGAACCTGTTTGATGTTCTGATCGGAACGGAAGAGCGGTGTTTTGACCCGCGACTATGCCGCCTCACAGTCACCCAATTGCCCTGCTGCATGGGCGTTGTTACCGGAACCGAACAATGTACAGGGCTTTCTGAGCTAGTCACATCCAAAACCGTATCTAAGGCCCTCACATTCTTACTATCCTCCATTAAAGTTTGGATGCGTGACTCTAGTTCTGAAATCTTCTCTGTCAGCCTGACTATATTCCTGCATTTATCACATGTATAAGGCTCACTGCTGACAGAGATAGATAAGCTATACATGTGGCAAGCAGTGCAGACTACAATTGTAGGAGAAGAAGCCATTACTCACCGTGATTGTAGAATGATTTCAACTTAACTTACCAATGTTGTTAGAGTTCCTGAAGAACAGATCAGGGGGAGAAAAAATGGAACGGAACCGGCTAAAAGAGTACTAACGATATTAAACACGAGAAAAAATAAATAAAAACGTGAATGGAACGCAGATGGCAAGTTAACCGGCCAGCGCAATGCTAAAAATAGTAAACAAGAGTTAAAAGCGTGAATGGAGTGCGAGCGGCAAATTAACCGGCTATGGAATGCTAACGTGCTGCACTCGTGATTATAGAGTAAGGCGAACAATCAAATTAGTCAGATTAGTTTGATGGATAAGACCAGAAATTAAATTAAGCTATATCTATCAATTTAAAACGGCAGAATTAACAATAAGATAGAGAATCCAGTAGAAAATCCAGTAGAAAAACGAAGCTGCAGAGAGCTAACGTTACAAACAAACAGACCACTCTGCAGCGAGGCAAACAGGAAGCAGGGAAACAGCGAAACAGCGACACCCACAGGAAATGTCTTGGGTATTCTCCAGTCGTCAGCCTCTCCTCCACCATGGCTCCTCCCTCCATCGGCTCCACCGTGGGATTACATCTTGGCTGCGGCCTGGGTCCCACCTGGCTCCTCCTGCTCCAGCCCCTTCCTGTCACCTCCTTGGCTCCTCCCTCCGTCATCACCTCCATGGACTATTCAGTCAACACCCTGGACTCCATCTTTTGCCCTCCTCCCGGGAGTCCGTCCTCCGCCGAAACCCCCTCCTGAGACTGTTTGCTGTTTCCCATTTGTCGGCGCGAGGACACACCTTCCGGAAGGGGGAGGTAATGTCACACCCCCGGACTTTCATGTTGGTTTTTCCCATTTTCCCCCGCAGTTCTGAGTGTTTTGGTTTCTCCCTTATTGTTGTCACCTGGATGTTGTAATCAGTCTGTCTATTTAAGGTGTGTGTTTTCCCCTGTATTCTTGTCGGTCTTTAATGTTACCACTCCGTGTTCCTGTGTCTGCCTGTTTCCCTTTGGATTTATTAAATGTACGTCTTTTATTTACGTCGTTGTTCGTGTGTTCCTGCCTGATCTGTGACACTGAGCTTGAAATTGCATTCTTGGAATGTTTCTATAATTAAAGTCTTCGTAAAATGTATTATAGTCTTGTTATAGAAATCTCGTCCAAATTTTACTTTGCAAGAGTGAGAAATTCAGACCATGTGACTGATAAGATAGCATGTTGATTTATGTTCTGGAAGGAGGAACTAGCAACACCTCGAGCTCAGACAATGTTTTAATTGGTCAAGACACTATTTGGGATGTGTCCAAGTGCCCAGTTTAGTGCCACCGTGTTTTGACGTGTTTAGCACTCTTTGAGCGTGCTCTGGCTGACATGCCAGCTGCTCCTCTAAAACCATGAGGAGATCGACACACTTCTGTCTTTTTCTTTAAAGTCTTTTATTTCTTTCCATTCGTGTTCTAGTTAAGTATTGCTGCAAGCCGTGACCGAAACATCAGTGCCTGTCTGAACTACAACCAGCTCACAACTCCACATCATCAGCCAACACCCAAGATATCACCTCTAAAGACCACAGAACTTCCAACCAATCAACAACCTCGGGAAACCCCTTTTCTTCTATGACGTGACAAAGGAATTACCATAACACAAAGGCAACGCAAGTACAACCTACAGATTCTAGCTGAACTGGTGCATTTAATATAAAGTTGAATAGCCTCATTGAGAGACTCAATGCGAGGGTTAATCAGATGATTGATGGTTGTTCAGGTCTAAGCAATTGCATATATTGCTATAAACATGGGATTTCATATTTTCACTCTTCTAAACTCTAAATTCTTTCCTCACTTTCTCTCTTTCTGCAACCTGTGTGAATGTGTGTGTTTATGTGTTAGATTGGTTTATATGTCTTAGATTTATCCAATAAAATCTTATTTATAATAGAAAAGAGAAGTATCTTGTGTTTTGTGCAAGTTAATCTCTTAAACTGGCGATATTAAACTGTGCTAATAAATTGTGTTTTCACTATATTCTGGATAGTAATATCCATTGCAGAGTTGATGTGATACGGCTCGTTCCATGAATCGGGCACCGACTCTGAACCGTGAAATGGCGAATCTGTTTAAATTCCCTGTTGAATCACAATTATTTCCCTTTAAGCTAAATTGACCTGTAAAAAAATTTAATTTTGCGGTAGAGTAACCTTTAAAGGAGCCCAAATCTGCGTGAAAACTGCAGACTTGGCAACACTGGTTCTTCATGTTGATACGTCTTAGGATACGCTAAACGATTTTCAAATCTTAACCAATTTTCAAAACCATGGGGATGGGGGACATGAAGACAGTCTCAACTGATTTTTAGCCCAGACTGTGAGACCACATACTTGTTGACTGTAGGAACGATTTCACAGTGATACGAGATCTCGTGAAATCAAATGTGACTAGAAAATAAGAAAAACACATGGCGGACAATCAACGTTGTCAGCTGGCTTTCCTGGCAAAACAAAATCAATAAAAAAAAAAAAAAAGAATATAGGTGATGTTCTTTTTCAGGACTACTTTTGTGGCATATTTGTGGTTGCCAAGTTTCAGCTATAGAAGCACGCAACATGTGGTAGGTGACGCATGATCACTCTCATTGGTTATCGCAGGTATCACGTCAGAAACAGCCAAATCAAGAGTCGTAAATATCAAATATGTTTGATTTTTTTTCATCATATAAGTTTGTGGATGCTCCATCTTGATTGGGAGCAGTTAAATGATCATAATGACACCACACAATACAGGATTTTTTGGATAAAAAATCATTGCGACAAGTCTCAAATCGCCTCCCCAATTGTTTAAGGATGCAAAATGGGCTTAAAATCAGCCTTGAAAACTTCAAGTGTGGCAACCAAAGAGCATAGGCTGTGTATGCAATCAGGTTCCTTTAGATAGGTAATGAAAACGCTGTGTCTTGGTGTTGATGCAATGGGGACTGCCATCACCGTGATCGGTGTCTCTAATCATGTGTAAACACAAGCCAATATTCATTGGCAGACAGCAGTCCCTGATGACACAAGCAGAGTGCCTGTGTGTATAAAAGGGCACCTGAATTAAACACCATCAACTGTTTTGTATTCTTTATGAGATATACAAGCAAACCTGAGGCATGGCAATGAGACACAGCATCTTGTTCCCCTTCTCAAGGACCTGGTTGCATATGCAGCCTAAGACATTCAGAAGTGGAACTTGGTGTTGATGCTATGGGGAACCAATACCAACTACCCCATGCTCAAGGAAAGGCTTACTAAGCTGTAAATATGCACAACAAAGTAGGCATAGCACTAAATTGGATACAGGGAATGGCTGGAGTCAAGAGACATGGGTAATTGAGGAAAACTGATGGGTAACTGAATAATTTGCTCAGAGGGTTCTTTCAAAATGCAGATTCATTCAGGAACCAAACTATTTTACTTGCCAATATAGAGAAAAAACAGACAATACTGAGTCTAAAATGTAAGTCACCTAATACTAACATCTTGTTTGTGCAACCGTGCTGATATTTGGGAAAACTGTACTCTTCTTTGGTGAGAATTGACGAACATGGAAGCACAGGAGAGTGCAATTCGATATGACCCAAAATGAGACTGGTTTTCCTTTGCTGTAAACAAAACTTGGTTCTCATGAGACTAGCATATTCTCACTGGCGCTTACACTACGCATATATTCTACATTATTTACCTTGAACACTACTTTCTTGTGAACGTGCATATGACAGTTAGCAGAAGCTAGTGATGACTGTTTATGAAGTTTTAAATATGGATATTTACATCGATACAAACACATCGATTAACTTCAGGAGGTCTTTATTATTTTATGCTTTGGGCTACGATTGGTCAACGTAGTGTGGCTGTTATCTGATTGGCTTGAGTTGATGGTAGGTGGAGTCCACTCATTTGTAAATTGTCAGCATGTTGAGGCTAGTTTCAAAATCCACAAATGTCAAGGTTGCCAGGTTTTCGCAAACAAAACCCACCCAACTGCTACTCAGAACTAGATCTGTGTTTCAGGGGGTAAAGTACACATTTTTGGTGGGGTTCCCTGGTAAAATTCGCATTCCAGGGGATAAATATCACTTTATTAGAGTCGCTTCAACCCGCAGACATGAAAAACATCTTATGGCAACAGTGTTAAAGGTTGCCGTAAGCTGGCCAGGAGGCCTTTATTATTTTATGCTACATGCTACGATTGGTCAGCGAAGTGTGGATGTTATCTGATTGGCTTGAGTAGATTTGTGGGTGGAGTCCACTCATTTGTGAATTGTCAGCATGTTGAGGCTAGGTTCAAAATCCACAAATATCAGGGTTGCCAGGTTTTCACAACAAAATCTGCCCAACTGCTACTCAGAACTAGATTTGTGTTTCAGGGTGTAAAGTGCACATTTTGTTTGGTGAAATTCGCATTCCAGGGGATAAATATCTCTTTTTTTGATCGCTTCAACCTGCAGACATGAGAAACAACTTTTCATTTTCATTATCATGATCTATTTATTCAGAATTATGCAACAATTCAATCTCCATATCTGAAAATTACTTTTAGTAGACAAAAACTCTATAAAATTGTTTGAAAATTACATGTTTTCGGATCTTTGTATAGTACATGCCATTGTTCAAGTCCTTCACAGTCTCATTTTCATCTGCATTAAATTCAATACAGCATCTAAACTGGTTAAATTCTATAGAAAGCTATTATGAGTACAGTCTTCATCTCACTTGAGTGTACTACTACTCAGATGACTTCACCAACATTTTCATAATGTGTAAAACTTAGCACCAAAATACTTGTTTTATTATTATTATTATTATTATTATTATTATTATTATTATTATTATTATTAGTCTCACTTTAAATGTGCATATTCCATCTTTGGCAACAGAACCAGCACTTCCCCAAAAACTATTAAGGTCACCAGTGTTAGGGACCTCCTTGCTTAAAACAAAGATTGGCACTCAGTAGAGCCCAGACAACCTAAAAAACGTCAAACATCGCCCTCTTCTGGTAAGACACATTACACAGACCTTTGACTAAAACAGGGGTGGGGAACATTAATCCTGGAGGGCCACTCTTTTGCAGAGTTTAGCTCCAACCCTGATTAAACAACACCTGAACAAGCTAATCAAGGTCTTCAGAATTACTAGGGCTACAGGCAGGTGAGTGTTTTTTTCAGGGTTGGAGCTAAACTCTGTAAGACAGTGGCCCTCCAGGATCAATGTTCCCAACCCCTGGACTAAAAGCATAAAGTGTGGTCCATTTTGGAGCTTATTGTGACCAAACTCCCCCCCACACTTTGACAAAAGTGACCATCTGATTGACATGTAAAGCGACAATCTGTACTTCTTGTTTCATGTGTCATTTAGGGGAAAGATCATCAAACATAGATTCTAACAGTGATAAATCCACCACATTACTGTAGTACTGAAGTTATACTGATGGCTTAAAGGTCAGCAATGTATAAGTTACAGGAAAAGTTTGCAGATATAGATCTCAGCTGGGCTGGACAAACTATACTGATGACGGCTGAATGAGCCTGGTAACATAAGAGGGAACTTTCTACCAGGAATGGACGCTAACTTCTGCTTTGTCCTTCCTCAGCACACTTCCTTTTGAGAACATTAACAGTTTCCCATATGTTTTCTATTGACATAGGTCATTTTATCATATCACTTGCTGCAATACAATAATGAAATTTTCCAAATGAACTGCTTAAGTCATCAAAACACTCTTTCGTTCTTCTCATTTTTGCTAATATGTGAGGTAGAGACTTCATTCAGTGGCGGAATGAATCACAACCCAATTGCATTTCGACTTTTTCCATGGCTTCTGCTTAGGTTTCTCTTCTATGGTTTCTATGGTTTCTGCCTCTTTGACTTTTTTTGCCATTTTCCTCAACTTATTTGCTCTATGGCTTCTGCCTCTTTGACTTCTTTGAACTTTTTTTAATTTTTTTTTGTCGACTTCTACTTCTTCGACTTTTTTTTCTATGACTTCTGCCTAGTTTCTCTTCTATGGTTCCTATGCCTTCTGCCTCTTCTGCCATACACTCAACAAACGCTCCCCTGACACAAAGCAGTATACAGTACAGACCAAAAGTTTGGACACACCTTCTCATTCAAAGAGTTTTCTTTATTTTCATGACTATGAAAATTGTAGATTCACACTGAAGGCATCAAAACTATGAATTAACACATGTGGAATTATATTTAATTCTATGAAATATTTAATTCTATATATACTATATATATGCTATATATACTTCTGCACAACACAACTGATGGTTCCAACCCCATTTATAAGGCAAGAAATCCCACTTATTAAACCTGACAGGGCACACCTGTCTAGTGAAAACCATTTCAGGTGACTACCTCTTGAAGCTGAAACAAAATTGGTCCCCTACTGATTTAGTATGCCCACTGACAAAGAAATGATCACTCTGTTGTTTTAACGGTAGGTTTATTTGAACAGTGAGAGACAGAATAACAACAAAAAAATCCAGAAAAACTCATTTCAAAAAAGTTATAAATCGATTTTAATGAGTGAAAAAAAAAACATGACTTAGTACTCTGGCAAAACCCTTGTTGGCAATCACAGAGGTCAGACGTTTCTTGTAGTTGGCCACCAGGTTTGCACACATCTCAGGAGGAATTTTGTCCTACTCCTCTTTGCAGGTCCTCTCCAAGTCAATAAGTTTTCGAGGCTGACGTTTGGCAATTTTATATAGGATTAAGGTCTGAAGACTGGCTAGGCCACTCCAGGACCTTAATATGCCTTTTCTTGAGCCACTCCTTTGTTGCCTTGGCCATGTGTTTTGGGTCATTGTCATGCTGGAATACCTATCCACGACCCATTTTCAATGCCCTGGCTGAGGGAAGGAGGTTCTCATCCAAGATTTGATGGTACATGGCTCTGTCCAGCGCCCCTTTGATGCGGTGCAGTTGTCCTGTCCCCTTACAAGAAAAACGCCCCCAAATCATAATATTTCCACCTTCATGTTTGACAGTGGGGATGGTTTTCTTGGAGTCATAGGCAGCATTCCTCTTTCTCCAAACACAGCGATGAGTTGACGCCAAAGGGCTCGATTTTGGGTCTCATCTGACCACAACACTTTCACCCAGCTCTCCTCTGAACCTTGCGGGTGCTGCAGGATTCTTAGTGACTGGTCCCAGCTGCCTTGAGATCATTGATAAGGTCCTCCTGTGTAGTTCTGGGCTGATTCCTCTTCATTCCCATGATCGCTAAAACTCCACAAGGTGAGATCTTGCATCTTCCCTTTAAGAGAGTGCTCCTAATCTCAGCTTGTTACCTGTATAAAATACAGCTGGGAATTTAAAATTATAGACTGTTTTTTTTTTTTTTTTTTTTTTGTCTGTGGGCAAATGTACAAAATCAGCAAGGGATCAAATAATTTTCCCCTCACTGTGTTTTGTGCCAACTTAGACTTGAGTTAAGGATGTGAGTCAAATGAACAGTTGGTTTGGCAGAAAATTATACATTTGCCTATACAATCCAAAAAAAAAAAAAAGCCCAATCCTGCACACATATCTGGAAATATCAAGTCTTCCTAGAGTTTGGAAATCCTGGAAGTTGGATATTCCCAGTAGGAACTTTTAACTTCAGAATCCATGGCTGCTCAGTGCAGAAGATACACAGTAGTAATATAATGTTTATAAACTCAATAAACTCAGCAGTGCACACAGTACACAGAGACTTATTTAAAAAAAAAAAAAAAAAACGGTAAAAATCTTACTGTTCAAAAACTTTTGACTGGTAGTGTAGATCTCCAGGAATAAATATATCCTGGTATAAAGTCTCAAAGCAGCCATTCTTCATTTGTCCCAACAGGTGGCGGTATAGAGTTAAATTACACAGTTACTTTATAAACTGAGTTGTCTTGCTTCCAACCAGCTGAGATCCTGCACAGTCATTATGATTTGTAACTTGCTTGACTTTAGTTATATAGTTATAAAAGTCAAAAATAAAAGCATTATTATAATTAAACAATGACTTGCACAGCCTATACAATGTTGAACTGCCTTGCTTTGTTAAATAAATCAGATGACTCTCATTTTATTAAGGATAAGTGAAGGACATAAAAAAAGGCAATGCTGCTTCCAAGTGTATTTTCTAAACCCATAATTGAAAACAAAGCCTTCCCTCAAACCTGTTGAATGTTTCAGTGTTCATCGATTTGTCTTCACAGGTATTCAGAAGATTTGTTTAGTTTTTTCTTGTTTTGGTCATCAGTCTTGTGAAGTGTCTTGCCATGTCCCCACCCTAGCTGTCCTCACCTGTATTACGTCAAGAGTCTAATATATATACATACCCTTTGTTTACCTTAGTCATTCCCTGCTGTTGAATGTGTAATCTAAGCCTTTTGAAGTGCATTTTGCTTCATAGTCATACACAAAATGAATTACTCTGTGTTGTTTAAATACATTACCTCATGTGCCTCATGATAGTACTTTACACTGTGATATTGTTGTATATTTTATAACCAAAACCATTCATAAGTAGCACAGGTATATTTGTAGCAATAGCCAAAAATACATTGTATGTGTCAAAATGTTCGTTTTTTTTTTTATTCCAAAAAACATTAGGATATTAAGTAAAGATCATGTTCCATGAAGATATTTTGTAAATAACCTACCATAAATATATCAAAACTTGAAAAAATACTTGATTAGTATTGCTAAGAACTTCATTTGGACAACTTTAAAGGCGATTATATATATATATACAGTCAAGCCCGAAATTATTCATACCCCTGGCAAATTCTGACTTAAAGTTACTTTTATTCAACCAGCAAGTTTTTTGTTTTTTTCTTGACCGGAAATGACACAGGGCACTCCCAAAAGATAATAAGGCGATGTACAAGAGGCATCATTGTGGAAACAAATATTACTCATCTTTTATTTACATTTGAACATAAAGTGTCCAAAATTATTCATATCCTTCTCAATAATCAATAATCAATAATCAATAGAAAAGCCTTTATTGGCTATTACAGCAATCAAACACTTCCTATAATTGCTGACCAGCTTTTTGCATGTCTCCACTGGTATTTTTGCCCATTCATCTTTAGCGATGAGCTCCAACTCTTTCAGGCTGGAGGGTCTCCTTGCCATCACCCTGATCTTTAGCTCCCTCCACAGATTCTCAACTGGATTTAAGTCAGGACTCTGGCTGGGCCACTGCAAAACGTTAATGTTTTTGTCTGCTGTTTTGCTGTGTGTTTTGGGTCATTGTCATGCTGAAATGTCCACTGGTGTCCAAGGCCAGGTTTCTCTGCAGACTGCCTGATGTTGTTGTTGAGAATTTTAATGTATTGCTCCTTTTTCATGGTGCCGTTTACTGTGATTAGGTTCCCTGGTCCACCGGCTGAAAAACACCCCCAAAACTAAGTTTCCCACCACCATGTTTGACAGTGGGGATGGTGTTCTTAGGGTTCTTAGGGTTGAAGGCTTCTCCTTCTCCTGAAGGCTACATCATTGTGGCCAAACAATAAAATTTTTGTTTCATCTAACCATAAAGAAGAAGACCAGAAGTCTTCTTCTTTGTCCAGATGAGAATTTGCAAAGGCCAAGTGAACTTTTGTGTGCCTTATCTGGAGAAGTGGTGTCCTCCTTGGTCTGCCTTGAGATGTTGCCACCAGCAGAGCCCAGATTCATCAGGATGGCCTTGGTGGGTTTTTACCTCTTTTTTACCTCTCTCACTATCTTCCTGGCCAGCACAGGTGTCACTTTTGGCTTCTGACCACGTCCTCTGAGATTTTTCACAGTGCGGAACGTCTTGTATTTTTTAATAATACTTTGCACTGTAGCCACTTGAACTTCAAAACATTTAGATATGGTCTTATAGCCCTTTCCTGACTTGTGAGCAGCCACAATGTCAGTGAGCTCCTTTGTCTTAGCCATGACTGTCCACAAACCAACAGCAGAGAGCTTCTGTTTTTCACCTGTTTAGTTGATTAAAACAGCTGTTTCCAATAAATCAGGGTAATTAGGATGCATTAGAACAGCTTGGACTATTTGTAATGGTATAGAACTTTGGGTTTTCCCATAGACTGTGACAGTTTGCAAAGGGTATGAGTAATTTTGGACATGCCACTTTTTGTTCAAATGAAAATAAAAGCTGAGAAATATTTTTTTTTCACAATGATGCCTCTTGTACATCATCTTATTATCATCGTCATTTCTGGTTAAAAAAAAAAAAAAAAAAAAACTTGCTGGCTGAATAAAAGTAACTTTAAGTCAGAATTTGCCAGGGGTAGGAATAATTTCAGGCTTGACTGTATAAATTTCCCCTTTCAATTTCAGATTTTCAAATTGTTGTATCTCGACCAAATATTGTCCTATCCTACCAAACCATACATCAATTGAAAGCTTAATTTAGTTTATGATATATAAATCACAATAACAAAAAAAGAAAACCTTATGACTGGTTTTGTGGTCCAGGTTCACATATATTAAATAACCATTTAAAATTATCAGACAACAAGTGCAATGTGTTTTGCATAATATTAAGTAATGTTTCTGTGACGTCACTTATTAGCTACTGTAAATAACAGATATAATGACAACAACAAACTGTATTTATAAATAAATGACACCCTTGTGTTTTTTTTTTTTCAAAGAACTTTGCACATGATCTTTAGGTGTAAATCATTAAATCAGTACACATACGTATACGCTGACTCTGTATGATCATGGATCACTGCCTTAGAATAAAAAAAAACATGCGTCATTGTCTCTGCCTTCAGTGCTTGGGGTTAACAAAATATTTTCAGGTTGAGCAAGTTATGCCTATTTGTGGCATGTGCTTATTTGTAGTCCATCTTTCTTTAGCAAAGGAAAATCTGAGTTATAATGAGGCACTTACAGTACAATTAAAGTGAATGAGGACATGAACACTGCCTCACATGTCTGGGCTTAGAGCATGCTGAGGCAGTGTTCACGGATGGTTTGTGCGTTCACTGCGAACGCATGACCATGATCACGCTGAAGAACCGCCGTTCTTTTGCGAGACGGCTCCCCTCGGTGCCCCGCGGCTCGTTGTTAAGCCGTCAATGCTTCTCGGCCGCCGTGGCGAGGCACCAGGGGGATTTATGGGTTACTGTGCAGAACGTGCCGCCGGCCCCCAAAGCCCAGCGTGGTCCCGTCAAGTGGCCGGAGCAGTATGCTTCCCTGGAATCCGGGCCGAGGATCTCCTTTGGCGCTCCACCGGAGGAAGAGATGTCTGTCGCTGCGTCAGAGGGTGAGTCTGATGGTGAAGCGGACATCTCGGCGGACCAGCGCCCCCCTGTGGTTGCTGCCCTGTCTGACATGGACGCTGAACTATCGGCTATGCTCCTCCGAGCCGCCAGGGGGATCGGGCTGGAGGTGTCTCATGCGCCCCCGGCCGATCCCTCTAGGCTTGGCGACTGGTTCCTGAGGGGGGCGCCTGCGGTTCCGCCGCGCCCTCCCCCCATTCCATTCTTTCATGAGGTGCATGAGGAGCTGATTAAAACATGGCGGGCGCCTTTTTCATCTCGCCTCCGCCCCAGCTCCTCCTCGCTCGCCACACTCGATGGCGGGGCAGCCCGGGGATACGAGTCGGTTCCCCAGGTTGAGCACACTATCGCAGTGCATTTATGCCCGCGTGGCGCTGCCACCTGGCGGGTCCGGCCGCATCTACCCTCCAGAGCGTGTGAGCGCTCGTCTGCTCTCGCGGGCCGCGTGTATCGTGCTGCTGGACAGGCTGCCTCCGCCCTGCATGCCATGGCCACCTTACAGGTCTACCAGGCGCAGGCACTGAAACAGCTGCACGAGGGTGGTCCTGATCAAGACATGATGCAGGAACTCCGCGCCGCCACCGACTTCGCCCTTCGGGCAACGAAGGTCATGGCGCGGTCTCTTGGTCAGGTGGTTAAGACCCATCCTGGATCTCAGAGCTCTGAATCGGTCCCTCCTCAGGCTGCCATTCAAGATGCTCACGACGAAGTGCATGCTAACCTGCATTCGTCCCCAGGATTGGTTTGCAGCCATCGACCTGAAGGACGCGTACTAAGGTAAGGTAAACAAAGACGCCCTGGCACATAGCTGGCCTCCGGGGCTCAAGTACGCCTTTCCCCCAGTGAGCTTCCTTGCACAGACCCTGTGCAAGATCAGGGAGGACGAGGAGAAGGTCTTGCATATTGGCCCACCCGGACCTGGTTCCCAGAACTCATTTCCCTCGCGGCAGCCCCTCCCTGGAAGATCCTATTGAGGAAAGACCTTCTTTCTCAGGGGATGGGCACAATTTGGCACCCGCGCCCCGACCTGTGGAACCTGCATGTCTGGCTCCTGGACAGGACGCGTCATACCTCTCCGGCCTTCCCCAGGCCGTGATAGACACCATCACTCAGTCCCGAGCCCCCTCTACGAGGCAGGCTTACGCTCTGAGGTGGGGTCTGTTCGTTGACTGGTGTTCCTCTCGAGGTGAGGACCCACAGAGATGCACGATTGCAGTAGTGCTTTCCTTCCTGCAAGAGAAGTTGGAGCGCAGGCTGTCCCCTTCGACTCTCAAAGTGTACGTTGCTGCTATTGCAGCGTATCACGATGCAGTGGATGGAACATCCCTGGGTAAGCACCCACTGGTCGTGAGGTTCCTTAGAGGTGCCAGGAGGCTTATTCCTCCCAGACCGCACCTCATACCCTCTTGGGATCTCTCCGTCACCCTCCATAGCCTACGGGAAGCCCCATTCGAGCCACTTGCGTCAGTCGAGGTGAAATTTCTGTCTCTTAAGACAGCTCTCCTGACTGCTCTGGCCTCCATCAAGAGGGTAGGGGACCTACAAGCCTTCTCTGTCAACAAAACGTGCCTTGAGTTCGGGCCCGGAGATTCTCACGTCATCTTGAGACCCCGGCCCGGTTATGTGCCCAAGGTTCCCACCACGCCCTTCCGCGATCAGGTGGTGAACCTGCAAGCTCTGCCCCCGGAGGAGGCAGACCCAGCTTCTGCTCTGCTCTGCCCTGTTCGTGCTCTGCGTATTTACGTAGACCGTACTCGGCACTTCAGACGCACCGAGAAGCTCTTTGTCTGCTTCGGAGGTCAGCAGAAAGGGAATGCTGTCTCCAAACAGAGGTTGGCCCATTGGGTGGTAGAAGCCATCTCCCTGTCCTACTTATATCAGGGAGAGCCATGCCCCTTAGGTGTTCATGCCCACTCCACTAGGAGTGTTGCCTCATCCTATGCGTTGGCTCATGGTGCCTCACTAGCAGACATCTGTAGAGCTGCAAGCTGGGCGACACCTAATACCTTTGCTAGGTTCTACAACCTTCGCGTAGAGGCCGTATCCTCCCGTGTCTTAACTTAAGACTTCAGGTGAACGGGAGGATGGCTGGTGTCGGCTTGCTGCGCCATTCCCACGTGGATCCGTGCGCCATTTCCCAGAATGTTCCCTCCGATGAACCCTGGGTCCTCCTTGCCCCGCAGTCAGGCCTAGATGCGGAGTGACTGTGATCCTGCCTGGGTCTCCTTCGCCCCGCAGGTTGTGGCTTGTTTTTTATTATTCCAGCGGAGGAGATCGCTGTTTCCCTCGTGTATCCCTAAAAGCCTTTATGGATATATTGAATTATTCTTATTTCCACATGTGAAGATCTCATGTGCTCCGCCCCCCCAACCCATGCTTCAGTACATCTGGCATCCTTGCGGGGTCCCCTTTACTGGCCCCCAGGGCATTGGGAAGGTTAAGTTACAGCCTTCATCTGCTGACACGTCCGCCTGTCAGCACGTGGGGTTGTGCGTAATGCAGCGTCAGGGTCGTGGCCTGTTCCATAGGGTCTGTTCCCATGTAACGTCGTAGTGAAACGACTGAAGGGGAACGTAGAAGGAGGGAACGGAGACGTTACATCCCCTGCCACGACCCTGGCGTCGCGCTGACGCTGGCTCGATCCGGCTCTTCAGCAAAAACCTGACTGACTGGCTGCATGCCGCCATCTTATATACCCGTATGTACGGGGCGTGGCTTAGCATGCAAATGCCACTCGCCAATTTTCATTGGCCTTTTGAATAAGGCTCAGAGACGATTGGACTCTCAAGCGATTCCCATGTAACGTCTCCGTTCCCTCCTTCAGGGAATGAGGGTTACCTTTGTAACCTAGTCGTTTCAGCATCATTACTCCAATCTTCAGTGTCACATGATCCTTCAGAAATCATTCTAATATGAAGACATTATAATATTTTTGTGGAAATGATGATTTTTTAAATGATTTTTCAATTAATAGAAAGTTCAAAAGAGCAGGTTTAATATCAAAATCTTTTGTAACATTGTTAACATCTTAACTGTCACTTCTGATTCACCTGCAACCAATTTTATGCATCCCTGCTGAATTAAGGAATTAATAACTATATATTTTTTTTTCTATATTAAACTGACAGTTTCAGTGAGTCACAGTCATGTTTTCAGTCAAATGATGTGGCTCTAGTTTCAAAGTATTACTTTTCTCTTTTGTTTATACAATACATTGCTGAATATACATTTGTTAAATCACTGTGTTTAAGGCTCTGTACAGGACAAATAGTGAATGCGGTGATGTAACCTGTCTCTTTGCTTCATTGTATTCTGCTATAATTTGTCAAATTTCTTAGAATTCATTGTTTGGTTTATATTGGTTTATATAATTTAATAAACAAGGTTGTCTCAAGGTTAAACACACCAAGAGTGTTCACAGTCATACTGTAACAATCAAGATATTAATAGTAAAGGACAGTAAAAGAACTTGTAAAAACGTATTGTTCCCTGCAGTTCCTGCTAGTTCGAATTCTTTCATTGACCAGAGTGGCATTCATGGGGAGTGTGATGAAAAGAAGCTCAGTGATGGTGAAAGGCTGAACAGTGCTACCTGTGGTGGAGAGAGATGTTGAATTACAGCTGCTTTTCTGCCTTGTCATTCTCTCTTTGTGAGGTGTCAGCGGAGCACTTCCTGTTCAGTGTTGTGACACATGATGATGAACAGCTCTTTCATCTGACCGCTGCAGCTGGCGCTGGAGAATATTCTCAGGCTTACAGTGATTCTGAAAAAAGTCACAAAGACTGCAAACAGCAGAATTTTCATTGAAAATCAAAAAGTTATATACTAAATATTATACAACAGTTCGTTCTGGTTCTAAAATCTGATTGGTTGAGAACCGTGAGATATTCTACTGGTATCCTTACAGGAACGCCCTTTCACAATTTTGTATCACTCCACATGTTCTAGCCAGGACCGTCATTTTCTGAGTTACATGGCAGACGTCCAAATCCCGTATCATTTTATAAATATTACTCTTTTTGTGTCACGGAATGTAGTTTTAAGAGGTTTTCAGGCGAGAATGTACTTGTTTATAGTTCAAAAATGCAGTTTGTTAATAAAGATAACATCTCTGAAAATTTGCTTCGTCGTTTTCGGACGTGCGAGCAGAGGTGTCAAGTAACGAAGTACAAATACTTCGTTACCTTACTTAAGTAGAAATTTTGAGTATCTATACTTTACTGGAGTAATTATTTTTCAGACGACTTTTTACTTCTACTCCTTACATTTTCACGCAATTATCTGTACTTTCTACTCCTTACATTTTAAAAATAGACTCGTTACTCCTATTTCTTTTCGGCTAGTTTTCATTCATGTCATCGTTCAAAAAAAAAAAAACTATCCAGATAAATCGCGCCATCCACATAGAGTGAATTTGGTTGTGGTTGGATGAGAAGTATAAACATATACCATTCCGACACCCTATTGGTTTGTACACGATCCATCACACCTGCACGTGACATGACACAAATCACGTCACACTCCTGGCCATCGGGGAGAACCGGGACATTCCCGGTGGGCCGGTGGAGTAGTGGGCCGATCGCCGAAGAGAGGCAGACCTCCCGCACATTATGCGCTATTTTAAATGACATTCGAAACTGCAAATAGTCCAAAAGTGTGACGTGGCGGAATCAGTCACCCGCACAGCGCGATGCAAAGTGATAAATAGCGCAAGTTCAAGTTGCTTGACGCATTTAGATTTAACACAGAATTGTGTTTGGCAGTTGTGTGATATGAGAACATTAAAGGTTCTGTAGGTTCTGCTGGGCTGCTGAAAACAGCTGCATGAGGAGGTAAAGTGATAAACGTCAATACATAATTACTGTCATTTTTTTTATTAAAAATTTCATAGTTTATTATTATGAATTATTAAAAAAAACATAACCATTGTAATTTTATTCTTGTGACGACATCTTACTAATACTAGTCAGGTAATATCTGGATTTTAAGCAATAATTTCTTTCTTTTTAAATATTAAGTTGTAATTCATTTTAATTGGAGTAAAATGTTAATTC
This sequence comes from Garra rufa, assembly GCF_049309525.1. Lineage (NCBI taxonomy): Eukaryota > Metazoa > Chordata > Actinopteri > Cypriniformes > Cyprinidae > Garra > Garra rufa. Next base: position 30,285,371 of record NC_133374.1, read on the forward strand.
AGTAAGAGCCTGATTAAAGATAAATATCAGTGCCTTATATAAATGAGGTGTTTACTATACATATTAAAGTTCTTAAAGGGACAGTTCACCCAAAAATAAAAATTTTCATTATTTACTCAACATCATGTAATTTCAATCCTGTATGAACTTCTTTCTTCTGTGGAACATAAAGGAAGATACTTTGAGAAATTCAAAAATTGTGTCTATAGAGTAGAAATCAAGGGTAAACAAATATGTTTGGTTACATTCTACAAAATATATTTTGTGTTCTACAAAAGTAAGTAATTTTTACAGAATTTCTTAGCAATAAAAGTCCTGCATTCTAGCTCAAAATCAATGCTTTACTGCATGCATTTTTATATGACAAAAATGCATTATTAATTTTATAAATTATTAATAAAAGTCGCATTTGAATTCAGTATCTAACATTATTTGATTCTGTCCTGTTTTATTCATTCATTTATTTACTTTAAATAAAGGCCCTGCATTCCAGCAAGGATATAGCCAGTGTTCGGGTCATTACTCAAAAAAGATGATTTCTTACAAGTTATTATTTCTCGACTACTTGCTTATTTATCAAACGGGTGCTTTCTCTTCATCCTCTGCAAATGAAGCTATAGTAGGTAGTTTGATAGAAAGACGTTTGAATAAATAATAGTTTGCGATTGACAACGCGATTGACAATGTTGCGATAACAATACTTATAGGCAGCAACTAATCATCATATCTTCCGCTCCATGAAACACGTTAATGCTCAGTAGTACACATTTATGGTTCTTTAATGTAGCCTATTTGCATTGTAATAAAATGCGTTTATTTTCAATGGGCAAATATGCAGCTAAAACAGGTAGCCTAGAGCATTCCAAATTTTTCAACATTAACATTTTAATATAACATAGTCACTATGGCCTTTAGAAATGTTTTTTGGGGAGGTGGGGTAGTGCACAATAGGCCCCTGTGGCGCGGCCTAAGCTTTGGTCCTTAATGGCATTTTTTTCCCTTACATTACTTTTACTTTTTTACTTTAAGTAGTTTTGAAACCAGTACTTTTATACTTTTACTTGCGTAAAAAGCTTGAGTTGATACTTCAACTTCTACAAAAGTCTTTTTAAATCTTAGTATCTATACTTCTACTTGAGTAATGAATGTGAATACTTTTGACACCACTGCGTGCGAGACCCATAACGTCAGGGGGCGTTCTGCACTCATCAATCCGCTCTAGAGCGCTCTCACCACGGCCAGATCTTCTGGAATTTACCGCTGGCTCTGATGTCTCTGTAGTGGTTACACATGACATGTAATTCATTGTGGGTAAATCTAACGGGCAGTCTTTGATCTCAATAATCTATTATTTGTGTTCCAGAGAAGAAGATAGTTCATGTAGCATGTTTATGTAAATTCAATGCTGAATGCTGCCTTTACTCTTGACTGAATTGCCTAGCAACTTTTTGATGTCTGTTTTTGTTGTTGTTGTTGTTTATTAAATATTATTACTCAATAAATAAAAATGTATATAAATTATATTTTAAATAATGTATTTAATAATAGTACTTAGTTTTGGGTAACGTGCGTGTATTCTTGATGGTGATTTTAACGTTACATCGTTCCGCCTTTAGATGGCGACAAGAGACCGTGGCTGTATCCGAAATCGCCCCCTATACCCTCAAATAGGGCACTATTTGAGGGGACAGCCATTTTAAGTGGTGTTCGAAACCATAGTGGACGTTCCCGAGTGCACTCATTCAATCCCACAATGCACTGCAAAAACGAGTGTACAAACGATGTACGCTCAACAGCTAGAGATAACCCATAATGCACTGTGAGAGTCGTGCGCTGACTGAATTCCCGCGTCTCGACAGATGATGGCACCCGCAGCTGAATCATCCATCCGTTCGTTTTACAATGCGCTCGTCCACTGCGTAATACAGCGTACAACACAGGTACAAATTCGTTGGAAACTGATTATTAAATTGTTTAACCAGGGTTTATACGTAATCTCCTTGACATAGTTCAAGATAAATCCTTTAATCTTACTACTCGAACTGTCTGTTTAAATGATTGTTAAACAGTAAGCAATACTATGCAAAAGCGGCAGTCCTTCCGGAGCACTTAGCGTCCGAATTCACTCACTCGTTTTCATTCACTCCTTCAAGTGAACTGTACGAGTGGACTAATGTAGGGAATAGTGAATAGGGTATAGGGGGCGATTTCGGATACAGCCCGTGTTATGAGTGAGCAGTTAATGGTGACTTTGGGACTTTTAAACTGAAGTTAAGCGGAAGTTATTTTTAGCTTCAACAACAGCTTGCTACAGCGAATAAATGCACTGAGCAGCAAAATCACCCTTAATAGATGAACAGATATTAACGCTTTCATCAGTAAACATTCAAACTAAGGTCATATCATCATGAATATGAATAATGAATGCTCTATCAGATGCAGGTACGTTAATGACTCGCTCAGTCCATCTCTCTGTGATAATACTCAAACATGATACAGTGAGGTTTTGATGCAGTAATACAATAGGCTTTCAATGAAGCAACTCAACATTCCTTATGAAGCTTATGCTCAGCTGACCAACCGTCAAACTTTGATTTGAATTCGTGGCGGAAGGAATAGTTCGCACAAAAGGGCTTTTAAAGACACTCTGTTGTTATTTTGTTTATGTATTTACACACTCGTGCCGTTGAACTGTTGTATAAACGCAATATCACACTCGTAGACTTGAGATATGGCTGTATATCGGCACTCTCTTTATTTTATTTTATTATATTTTATTTTATTATATTATATTTTATTGCATTGCATTGCATTGCAAGATAACAGTGTTGCAAAATAACTGCATCCAACATGTTTTGGATTCGCCCCCCCCCCCCCCCCCAAAAAAAAATCACATACAGTATTTTAGATACAAATATTACACATAACCATAGCATATATTTGTCATTTGAATATCATTTAAGTGTTCGAAGGTGTCTAAAACAGTATAAAACCGAAACATGTTTCATTGTGCTTGATTATTGTATAGTTTACTGTCTGGTCTTTGCTTTGTGTTTACATTGCGTGTGTGGAAAGATTTCATGTTCCTGATCAGTCTGCTCCTTGGATTATATTAAAAGACTCTGTTTGTGTGTAATTCATGTCTCGTCTCGTCATTCCAGCACCAAACCGTAACAGTTAAAGACCGACCAATACAGTTTCCCGGCGTGTTTCCCGTGTTTTCTCAGTGTTTTCTCAGTGTTTTGTTTCGTTTGTCATGGATAATCCCGCTGTCCTCATCCTGCTCCTGGAGCAGGGGAACCGCTCTCTCGAGGACCACACCAGAGACTTTGTGCGACTAGTACCATTCACGCACTACCCGGACAGGGTAGACCGCACGGGACTGAACACCGCCACCAAAGCACGGCTGTCCGGGGAGGGTCCTTGAGAGAGCATCGCCGATGACATCAAGTGGGTGCTGGTGTCCTGTAGGACTTTGTCGACCACGGAGAATGACACCAGCCCCACTTCAGACCCAGAGCCCAGCCAAACATCATCCCGACATGCGGAGTGTGAGCCCGAGCCAAGTCAGCCCCTCTGCTCACCCTCAGCCCACCATCGGTACAGTGGGCTCGCCGCAGGTCTGCCAGTTACCATTGGTGTCATGGCTGGAGGATCCCTCAGCTCCGCCTCCAGCCTCAGAGTCCAGAACTCCACCTCGGCCCTCCGGCCCTGCGGCTCCACCACGGCTCTCAGCGCCCTCATCTCCACCGTCGCCCGTCAGTCCTCCAGCTCCACCGGGCTCCTTCGTCTCTCCGGCTCCACCCTGGTCAGTCGTCGTCCCTCCGTCACCTCAGGACCCTGTTCCTCCCGCGGCGCCTCGTCATGCCGTCCCACCGGCACAGCCTCCATCCTCTGTCGCTCCGGCTCCGCCGCGGACCTCCGGATCTCCGCCTCCGCATCGGCCGCCTGAGCCTCAGGCTCCGCCTTGGCCCTCCGGATCCTCGGTGTCGCCTGGGATCTTCGGCTCTCCATCTCCTTGTTATCTGTATCACCTGTCTTTGTAATTAGTCACCATTTCTAAGTCTGTCTTTGAGTTTAGTTTACTGTTGGTCTTTGCTTTGTGTTTACGTTGCGTGTGTGGAAAGATCTCATGTTCCTGATCAGTCTGCTCCTTGGATTATATTAAAAGACTCTGTGTGTAATTCGTGTCTCATCTCGTCGTTCCAGCACCAAACCGTAACATGTATTAACAATATTATAAATACTGTTCAGCTTTACAGTTGAAGTCCTTAATTGTTTAACACAGCACTGTGTGGCAGACAATTATAACCCAACTCCTGGCTTGTACAGTCACTTCAAATGAATGCAGTCTACAGAAAGTTCGCAATGAAGTTTAGCATCTTTGTCTCTGATAAATAAAGTCCAACTAGTCATCCATTTTTATCCAACAGAACTATTTTAATCTCAAAGCATTAACTATATGTTTGCACATATGTGGGGTGGAGGTAGATACAGCATTGTATTAAATCACCATTGCTTTGCAATATTCATTAGGTCTGCCTATTGCACAGAAGTGCTATTTTTTAACAACTTTCCAACAAGGACGTTATTTTGATACAAGACTATTTTCGGCTCATTGTTTCCCCGTGAGCCAGAGGGGAGGTGAGGGTAGAGCGTCCAGGGCTCTAGTGTCGTGAAACTGGTCGAGCAGGTAGATATGACACTGGCATTCCTCCAGTGAGACTAAAAGAGGGAGGATACGAGGGCAGTCCTAACCATGTCTTGAAAAGCAGGTCACAAATAGAAAAGAGGGTCTCATTTTTCCTTTGGGATTGTAGAGACAGGTTGAAATCCCGCCCACCCTAAACCATAGACACTTTGGGTCTAACCATAGTCCTCACTCCTGTGTCTAATGGCAGACAATGATAAGGTAAGACAGAATCACTCAGTTTTGGCTGCAGAGTGAAAGATTTCAGTTTTATTTGACCAATATCTTTTCTCTTTTTCTTATGCATGTGTGGAAGATGTTAAAGTTTAGTTTTGTGTGGTATATTTTGGTGGTCTGTTTGCATAAATGCATTTGTACGAGTCTGGCTTGCATGTACTGTATTGGTCTCGAACGTCGAAATTTTGGTTTTGCTTTGAGAAGTGACAACTTAATAAAAATATAAGGCCAGTCAAGTCATTGAAATAATTATGTGTACTTAACCTGTATTTTAAAAAGCTAAAGATGTAATAAATAAAAACCAATAGGTGACACTTCATTATAC
>NC_133374.1:30291122-30318783 GCF_049309525.1 Garra rufa
AAAATTCAGCTTTTCATCACAGAAATAAATTCTATTATTAAATGTTAAAATATATATAAAAAAAACATTTTATATTGTAAAAAATATTTTGCAATATTACTGTTTTTTCTGTATTTTTAATCAAATAAATGCAGCCTTGATGAGACTTCTTTAAAGACTATTACAAGTCTTACTGACCCCAAACTTTTGAACGGTAGTGTATAAAAAAATAAAAAAATAAATAAAATAACATATCAAGGAAAAAACATGTAACATGGGCAGCATTAACGCATTTAATTTGTTCACTACTTTTTGCCAGCCCTCTCTCCTTGCTTTTCCAGCCTTTGCAGTTTTCCCTTGCGTTTTAATTAAACTCTGAAACTCCTGAAATCCCTCAATCAAGAGTTCTTGCTCTGCTGCAGAAAAATACTGAGCGCGCTCCTTCGTCATGTTCGCCGACCAATCAAAGCGTTGCCGATCAATGTTTCTACTATCGATACGTAGCCCCTTTTAAGCCACCCAGTGATCTCAAATAACTTCATCCAGCTATACTAATCATCAACAACAGGTGAGTTCGGAGAACCGGAATAGCGAGCTCATAGTTAGCGCGATGATTTGATCTTGGATGTGTCATTTGATCTTGGATGTAGTAAGCGAGGTACGAAGAACGGACCCCTGGACTGAAACTTGTCCTGGGGTCAGTATTGTTTTGAAATGTCAGACTTTAAGACTTTGACTCAAGTATTCAATTACTCACTATAGAATACATTCATTAATAATACACTCTTTATTATGACTGATTTATACTTCAAGTAGGACTGAAATGCCACTGCACTAAAAATGTGACTGGTCTGGTTTGGTTTTGTTGACTGGTCAGGTTAATGGGTTAACCAAATTATCTCTGTTTGGGGAAAGTAACTTTTAAATGTAATGCATTCTAATACTGACATTACTCCCTAAAAAGTAACTTATTGTCTTATTTAGTTACTTTTTATGCAATGTAAGGCGTTACATTACTTTTCCATTACTTTTTCCCATTCTAGCTGGGCTTGCTTGATTGGTTTTAATATAATAAGTTATATTTTTGGTAAATTTAAAAGTGCTTTTGCATGAAGAATAGGATTCAGGAGATGGAAGTTCAAGACTCATTGAATTGGTGGCAGGCCAGCAGCAAAGATATTGGTTAATAAAATGGGATTAAATAATTAAAGAATATTTGTGTCATTTAACAATTTAGTTATTGCAGGTTTGCAACATTCTGAGTTTGCCTTTCACCGTTTTTATTCATTTTTGTGCAAGTAAATGCATGATCATATTTTCATCTAGAACTACAGTAACCATCATGTTTACACTGCGCACAGTGTTGCCAAATCTAGGGTTTTCCCATGGATTTGGGCCACTGTTGCTGTGGGTTGTTTTTCATGTCAGCTGGTTGAATCAACCCCAATAATGGGGTATTTGGCCCCTGAAATGCAAATTATATTAGGAGACCCCCCCCCCCCCCCCTTCCAAAAACAAGTTGGGCTGGTTATGTTGTGAAAACCTGTCAACTCTGCTCCTGATTTTTCTTAACATGGGGGCAGGAGAGCTGAAAGTCAGTAAACTGGAAACCAAAGTAATTGGTGTAACGTATTTGACAAATTAACTCCAATATTTTTCTTGTAATAAAAAAGGTAGCTAAATGGTTTATGTAAACTATGAATCCAACATGAATTCAGTAACATTGTTGGGGGAGACGCATTACAAGTAATGCAAGTAATGTAATCAGATTACTTTTTTCCAAGTAACTAGTAACCCATTACTTTTTTTTTCAAATAAGTACCACTAGTTACCCCCCCCCCCATTTATTGATTGAAAGCTCTCCTGTCCCTATGTTGACAGAAATAGGGAGAAAGATGTTACTTTAGCTCTAGAAAAAACATGCATTCATTTAAACTCATTCACAAAAAAAAAAAAAAAAAACAGTTTCATTATTCCTCAAAATAAAAACAGTGGAATGCAACTTAGAATATGACGCAAACATGCAATAATTAAATGTTAAATAATACATTTCCTCCTATTTTATTAACTGTCTTTGCTGCTGACCTATGATGATCCAATTCAACCATATTAATAAGCAAAAATTACTCACGATAAACTAACATTTGTTCTCCTTTTTATTTATTTATTTATTTTGTTGCTGAAGAGTGTTGACCTTTATTTTTCCTTCAGCCTGAAGCTTTTGGTGTGAAAGAGCTTTTACATTTAAGGTACACTCTTAAAAATAAAGGTACTTTAAAAGGTTCTTCACAGGGATGCCATAGAAGAATCATTTATAGTTCCACAGAGAACCATTCAGTCAAAGGTTCTTTAAAGAACCATCTTTTTCTTACCTTTTTATAATTCTTTCGCCACAAAGAACCTTTCGTGAAACAGAAAGATGTCTTCAGATGTCAAGGTTCTTTATGGAACCATTTAGACAAGAAAGGATATTTGTTATTATTGTTTGGTCAAGCAGTGCAAGCACTTACACACCTACTCACTGGACTGAACTGAAGAGGTAGGCTACATCTTTTGCAAGCGACAGAGAAAGAGGCCATTCAAATGGAAATTCAAAGTGAGGTAGTCTGAGGCCTTCAAAAGAAAACACAACTTGGTACCGTATCAGAAAGCATCTGGTTCAACTGCAGTTTCCGAAGGTGAAACTACTGAATACGCTGCATAACATAACGTGGACAGTCAAGCCATCATTAGCCAATGCAAATAAACCATTAGATAGAGAGTATTAACTGCCTCGAATCACGACAGTGTTTCATAATATCAATACTGACGTGCTAAAGTAATAGCTAAATGATACCTCACCTGGCTGAGACACAAGATAGCAACAGTTGCAAAAGCCCAAAGTCAAAGGCAAATCGGTGCTCGTTCACGTGAGTGACAATCGTGATGAAATATTTAGAACTGCTTGAGATTCAGGAGGTGTAATGAAATGTGCCCCGATTGGCCAGTAGTTATCAAGTAAGGTGAGTCAAATGTGTGTAACTTTACTTTTTGCTAGAAATACTGTAACTGTCATAATACTCAATAAGAAGAAAAATAAATAGACCTGATTGATATTCATATTCTCAAAGATTTTGAAAAAAACAAAAAAACATTCAAAATGAAAATCAACTTTAGTCATTGTTTTAGCTGGTGTTTCCCCAGCCTGACCAGCTAAGACCAGCCTGGCCAGGCTGGGAAAGTGGCCAAAACCCCTCTAAAACCAGGCTGGTTGACCAGCTAAAACCATCCAACCAGCCTAGGTTTTTTTTTTTTTTCACCAGGATAGACTCGATTCTTGAGTTTGGCTCATTGAATCGGTTACAACAATGGGTGGGTGGAATCTTATTAGATTTTTTTTTTTCACACAAAGACTTCAGGTGACTTACGGTAATGCCATGGACTCGACCACTTTTATTTGCATTTTTTTAAGTCGTCACAAAAATTTCTTAAAAGAGAGTTCCAAGAGAGTCCCACGAGTTTAAAATGACATAACAATGAATACAGAATACTTTTACTGAACAATTCCTGTAAATATAAATACTTCCTGTAAATGTATACATCCAGAAGAAGAAGAGACACTGTGATCTTTTCTTCACTGTTGTGCTCACAAGGAAGCAATCCATTTTATCCTAGCGACCAAACCCTTTGTCAGAGGCAATTAGCCTGCCTTTTTCTCAAGGCAAAATCTTTCCTAGAAAATAGCACCCCCCCCCCCCTCCTCAAAAAAACCCTGGTCACATCTTTCCAGTCGAATCATTCGACGATAATAGATTGGACAGTCTGAACCTATACAATCAAAGGTGTAATGTAATGTTTTTTTTTTTTTTTTTTTTAACATTGAGATTTATACATCATCTGAATAAATAATAAGCTTCCCATTGATGTTTGGTTTGTTAGGATAGGACAATATTTGGCCAAAATACAACTATTTGAAAATCTGGAATCTAAGAGTGCAAAAAAAATTGAAAAAAAAAAAAAAAAAAAAATTGAAAAAATCATCTTTACATTTGTCCAAATGAAGTTCTTAGCAATGCATATTACTAATCAAAAATTTAGTTAAATCTTTAAGGTAGGAAATTTACAAAATATCTTCATGGAACAAGATCTATACTTAATATCCTAATGATGTTTTGGCATGAAAGAAAAAAAATATATATATTTTTTTACCCATACAATGTATTGTTGGCTATTGCTACAAATATAAAAAAAAAAAAAAAAAAAAAAAAAAAAAAAACTAAAACCAGCCTAGTCTGGCTGGCGTTTTTTTTTTTTTTTCAGCAGGGTTATAACTGGTTTTGTGGTCCATATCTCAAAATTTCGTACCAACTTCTAACCCTTTTTTTTGAAGAGATTTTTCCAAACCATTCTCAAGATTAGGGTAAAACAAAGCAAAACAAAAAGTAGACCAGAAATACAAGTATATTGACGTATTTGTTATGTCATTTGACAAGAATGTAGACCTCAAAGAATTTTCGTACAGGAGGAAAAGTCAAGGCATTTCAATTATTTAGGACAAAGTACACAAGCAAATTCTCAGAGTGTTGTGTGGCATTTGTGTGTGTGTGTGTGTGTTTGCATGAACTTGTCAAACCGCAACTATAGTAGAGCTAATAGAAAAGTGTATTATTATTTCTGAAAACTTTCACTTTTTCTTTTGTAGAAGGACCCTCCTCCCCCATACTCTGTGGCAGTGGACCCACAGACCCCTCCTATAAGCTATGAGGAGGTGATTCATCAGGACAGATATGGGAGCACACAAAAACCTGTGCCATACTATGTTCAAAAGGATCCAACACAAGTACAAGTAGCACCCATCATCGTCACACAGTGTGTCGCTGGTATGTACAGTATCTCTTCAGTCACTTCAGTTTGGTGCTACTGTGACAAAAATCTTTCCATTATAATCTGTTCTTGCTAATTGAAGACAATATTGGCAAACTGTTTGTACAAATTGATTATAATCAAAACAGACAGGGCAGTTACAGCTGATGGAAAATAAGAATGCTCAAGAAAAATCCTACAAAGTGTGTAGCAATTTTTTTTTTTTAAATAAATGTTTCAGTTCTTCTTTATACTATATTAGGGTTGTGATAATAAATTGATGCACTACGATTTGTGGATCAATTTTGATATTTTCCGAATGCATCATTATTCTGAGGCTGCATTTACACAAGTGCATTTTCGTTTTTAAACACATAACTTTTGCTAAAGTTACGCCTGTCCTGTGTTTTCGACCCTCGAAAACAGAGAGTTTAGAAAATTCTGCAGACCCCGTTTTAGGCTACGTTCACACGACAACAATGTAGTCAAAAATGTAATAGTTTTTCCCTTGCGTTTTTGTAAGAAGTTTCACGTATACACCACAACTTTTTCAAAACGATTTTCGTTTACACATGTCTGCGAAAACTGGCAAAACACTGTATTACGTTTGCCAGGCCAGTAATTGGCGCGCTGTTTGTTCGTGCTTGCCTTTAAAATCGTCTACATGTCTACATACCTAACATGTACTATGCACATGCATGACGTAACTGTTTGCAAAGATTCTCGTATTGGGTGTTTACACGGAAACAATAACGGTGGCGTTTTCAAAAACTTGAGAAAAGAATCAAGAAATCACTTAAATAGGACCTGCCTGACAAAGTAGACTAAAAGATCCTCAAAAGCTACAAATCATGTTGAAATCCAAAGAAATTCAGGAACAAATGAGAAAGAAAGTAATTGACTGATCTATCAGTCTGGAAAAGGTTATAAAGCCATTTCTAAAGCTTTGGGGCTCCAGCGAACCACAGTGAGACCCATTATCCACAAATGGCGAAAACATGGAACAGTGGTGAACCTTTCCATAAGTGGCCGGCCGACCAAAATTACCCCAAGAGCGCAGCGACGACTCATCCAAGAGGTCACAAAAGACTCCACAACAACATCTAAATAACTGCAGGTCTCTCTTGCCTTAGTTAAGGTCAGTGTTCATGACTCCACCATAAGAAAGAGACTGGGCAAAAATGGCCTGCATGGCAGAGTTCCAAGACGAAAACCACTGCTGAGCAAAAAGGCTTGTCTCAGTTTTGCCAGAACACATCTTGATGATCCCCAAGACTTTTGGGAAAATACTCTGTGGACTGACGAGACAAAAGTTGAACTATTTGATAGGTGCGTGTCCTATTACATCTGGCGCAAAAGTGACACACCATTTCAGAAAAAGAATGTCATACCAACAGTAAAATATGGTGGTGGTAGTGTGATGGTCTGGGGCTGTTTTGCTGCTTCTGGACCTAGAATTCTGCTGTCTACCAAATCCTGAAGGACAATGTCCGGCCATCTGTTTGTGACTTGGGTTCTGCAGCAGGACAATGATCCAAAACACACCAGCAAATCCACCTCTGAATAGATGAAGAAAAACAAATTGAAGACATTGGAGTGGCCTAGTCAAAGTCCTGACCTGAATCCTATTGAGATGCTGTGGCATGACCTTAAAAAAGTGGTTCATGCTCGAAAACCCTCCAATGTGGCTGAATTACACCAATTCTGTCAAGATGAGTGTGCCAAAATTCCTGCACTGTAACAGACTCATTGCAAGTTCATGAGTTCACGCTTACATATAATTAGCCGGAGAAAAGTAGTGCATGTTTGGCATGCTGTCCGGTGAAGGGCTCCGAGCTCGGGAATGGCCCGAACCCAGAGTACCCCCCAATAGGAGTAGTGAGAACTCGGAGTGAGGAGATGGGGTGGTGGAGGGTTACTGATAAACCATCAGGGGAATAGAGGTGAGTCAGCTGTATTTAAACCTATGGTGCTGATTGACTTGAGTGGGCTCCTCTTGTGATGTTTACGCTAAGTATCTGATGTGCTTCTCCCGAACTTTGTTAATGAAACATCATTTCACGAGTTCACGCTTAGATATAATTAGCCGGAGAAAAGTAGTGCATGTTTGGCGTGCTGTCCGGTGAAGGGCTCCGAGCTCGGGAATGGCCCGAACCCAGAGTTCCCCCCAAAAAGCAATTAAGTTGAAGGGCAGCCGCCGGACTAAAGACACCCCCAAATAGACACTGATCTGACGGGGGCTGATAATCGAGAAGTTGGCAGGTAGGCAGGCCGGAGGGGCCTACGTGCTCTCGTTTGAGGCTACGGATGGGAGGCCCTGCCGGCTGCTGATGTTGAAATGCGTGGTTCGGGGCTTCTGGTCGGGAGGACTAATGAGACATCAGGTGGGAGATTATGACTCGCAGCATTGGACAGATGAGTGTCGCTTGTGGATGGCAAGTATGGAGGCCCGACTGGGAGGGCTCTCACCGTGCGGGGAGGGAGAAAGGAAAACCCGCCTGGGAGGGCTCTCTTGGCAACGATGGGTGATCAAGACTCCTAGTGTTGCACCAGGCGGGGGGAAGGCATAGGGTTTGGCCCACCGGGCGGGAAGGGAGGAGAAAAACCTGCCTGGGAGGGCTCTCATGGCAATGATGGGAGATCAAGACTCCTAGTGTTGCACCAGGCAGGGGGAAGGTGTAGCGTTTGGTCCGCCGAGCGGGAAGGGAGAGTGGAAAACCCACCTGGGAGGGCTCTCGTGGCAACGATGGGAGATCAAGACACCTAGCATTGCACCAGGCAGGGGGAAAATGCATAGAGTTTGGCCCGCCGGGCGGGGAGGGAGGTGGAGTAGGAAGGTTACTTTGGATGGCTTATCGGCCAATGAGGGTTTGGTGTGCTTCTTTGATGTGTGACTGATTAGTTCTGATGTAGTTCTAAAAGGCTTCTGATGACCATCTTCCTAGGGTTTGGATCTGCTGTTTGGAGAGGCCTTTCTGTGCTGCTGATGTTGCTGCCCCGATGCAAAAAGAGTGGCTTGAGAAATTTTCCTCTCAAGGACGGACTGATAAGGTTGAATCTGAGAAGGGAGGTTGAAGATGTAGATGAGATGGCATTTTTTTGGCTTGGTCTGTCTTGCTTTGTTTAATTAGGAAGGAAATAGTACCGTTATCGAGTACGGTTAAATCTGAAATGGTGGGGTTGGTATTTGGATTGAATTTAGAAGAGCTGGTGAGTTCCGAACATCTAAGGAACCTGAAGAAGGCTAAGATGAACATAGCATTGAGTGTTGGTAACTGGTGCGGAGGGTGTGGATACATTTTGTGAGGATGTCTAACGTTATGGGAAGTCTGGGGTCAGGCCGGGTGGGCCGGGATCGTTGGAATCCCCTGATCAGTAGGGTGGTTTGCGAGTTATTGATTCCGGGTGTGGGTGCGCCGAACATCAGCTTGTGGAAGAATTGGATGCCGCTCAGGTAGCCCTTGATGGACCCGGCTTGGAGTCCCTTGACCCTGTCGAGATAAGAGATAAATGAGGTCATTGAGAGTAGGGAAAAATCAGGGAAGGGTGTGTTGTATGAGAGGTGGAAAGCTTTGAAGCATTTCCACGCAGTTGTGTATGACTGGAGGGTTCTTGGAGAGACTGCTTGGAGGATGGTGTTGAGGGATGCGTCAAGAAGGGGTTTCAGTGGGTGGTTTACGGGAATATTAATTCTGAATACTTAGGAACTGGAGTTGGGGATTGTTCCGCCTCTGGAGCCAGCGTCCTGAATTTCTGCTAGTATCTGCGCCCGGATGCTGTGGGACACTTGGGGAGGCTCCGAGGCTATGGCATTTGGTGGAACGGGCACTCGCTTGAGTTCCGAGCCCCGAGCTGCCAGGGGCGGGCGGCAGAGCTGAGTCTGGTGGCCAAGTGCTTGCTTGGGTTGTAAACTCAGAGAGAAAAGAGATTGGTGGCGGAGGAAGCGGCCAATCGCTCGCTTGGGCTGCGGGCCCAGGCGTTGCTGGAGGAGGAGCCGCGGTGGAGGGCTGGGCTGTGGCCAGTGTTGTGTGAGGTCTCACACGGGAGGAAGACGATGACGTCGGCGCGGCCGGAGTTTTGTGTTTTCTTTTGATCGTCTTTGGGGTTCGGGGAGGCTCGGGAGAGAGGTTAGTTGGTTGCAAATTTTTGTACAAGTTAAACAATTCTGCTTTGTTTAACTTGCGTGAAGGCTGGACATCAGATTTGGCCAGCGCTGATTTGAGACTCGCCATAGTCCACTTATCAATGGGTGGAATTGATGGCCTGACCGAGCGGTAGGAAGATGCCGGGGAGTCGGCTGATGTTCTCGCCGGAGGAGGCGAGGGCAAGCCGAGGCGTCGTGGGTGATGCGAGACCGTTCGGGCCGAGCGGCGGCCATCAGATGGGGCCTGGGGCTCGATTGGAGCGACATGCGGGGAAGGCACAGTCCTGGGGCCGGCTGGAGGAGAGTCGGAGTCGTCTTCTGACGTGGTAGTTTGTCTTTGCGACATGGTAGCAGACAGGCGAACCAGTTACTGATAAACCGTCAGGTGAATAGAGGTGAGTCAGCTGTATTTAAACCTATGGCGCTGATTGACTTGAGTGGGCTCCTCTTGTGATGTTTACGCTAAGTATCTGACGCGCTTCTCCCGAACTTTAAGCAAACGCTTGATTGCAGTTGTTGCTGCTAAGGGTGGCCCAACCAGTTTATAAGTTTAGGGGGCAAACACTTTTTCACACAGGGCCATGTGGGTTTGTTGCTACTTGTGTTATCTTTGATTAATATCTAAATTTGTTTGATGATCTGAAACATTAAAGTGTGACAAACATGCAAAAAAAAAAAAAAATCAGGAAGGGGCCCAACACTTTAATAATAAATTATTTTTTTGAATTATTATTATTATATTTTTATTGAACAACGCACCAGCGTCACATCTAATGGCTTCATCTGGATAGGCTAATAAAATCATTATAATGCAAGAACAATAACATCTTCATCGCTGTTGTCGTGTAAACAAACAGGTAAAGTACATAAAAAGTTTCCAGTTTTTGTCTGAAAACGTTGTGTAAACAGCCCATAAAATGGGGTCTGCAGCATTTTCGAAAGTCTCCATTTTCAGTCAATAATGCTGGAGTAGCGTAAACAACAGGTGTAACTGTAGCAAAAGTTATAAGTTTTAAAATAACACACACATAGTTCGATTCCTGACGCAAGGTCCTTTGCCAATCCTGTTCCCCTCTTCCATTGATTTCCTATCATTTCTCTACTGTCCTGTCCATCAAATTCATAAAAGTACAAAAAAAAGCACATTTGCTCTGCATATCCTTGACGACGGAGATTGTTTCTGGGTACACGTGGAAAACACCAGTGTAAACAAGGATTGTTTTCATTTTAAAACCCTGTTTCAAATGAAAATGCACTAGTGTAAACAGCTTAGTTTTTAACAACAGATGGTGCTCTAAACTTAAAAGCATGCAGTTAAATGTTCTTGAAAAAAAGAGTGTTATGTAATTATGTAATTGCATCTCAGCTCAGAAAGCTACTATGACACAAGATTAATGTGAACACAGTCCACTGTGAACATATTTGTAATTCGCTCTAATCATTCAGACTTTATGAATGATTATTTTAGGTTCAAGTGTGTGTAAGGTATTGGAAGCAAGCAGAGTACGGCTGTTTTTAAAGCATGCAGTGCCATCTGCTGTTGAAAAATAAGGACAGAATCGATTCGACAGAGAATCGCAATGCATCTGGAAAATCTCAGATCTCGTGATTTTTCATCATAACCTTACAGTATACAGTACACGCACACTTCCAACTGATGAAGCCATATAGAAGTAAAAGTTGCACCTTTTGATAACCTGAAATAACCAGAACAGATGACAATAAATCTTGATTATGCCAAAGTATTACTTCAAGAATAATCTACATAACATTCTCCAGACAGTTACACCACCTACACTTTTATTTCAGAAATTGAAAACATGCTTATGATAGACAAGGTGCATATTTGTCTTAATAAACTGCACTGAGATGCATTTTTTAAATAATGAACAGTCCTTCACTTGCCTGCAATTACAGTGCTACAAACTTTTGATCATACATATGTGAGAATCGTTGAATTTGATGGCTAATTTTTTTGTCTTGTTTCTATAGCTCCTCCAAAAAGGCAGGAGTCTTGTGGACGGAGAGCCAAGTGTTGGAGTGGATGGGTAGGTGCGCTGTTGCTGTTGGCTCTCATTGGACTGGCCATCTGGCTTGGAGGTAAGGAAGGGGGTTGTATCTGTAATGACAGGACACGTCATTAATGCTTACCTTGTATCTTAACCCCTCTCCTGTTTTTTTTTTGTTTTGTTCTCTTTATTGCTCTCTCTCATTAATGGGTATTAGTGCATTTTGGATCCAAGTCAAATTCTGGCCAATATCACAGTGATTGCAGGGGAGAGGATTGCAAGAACAATGACAATGACTGCAGAGGAAAAGACTGCGAAGAGCAAGAGCACTATGAGACACATGACGGCGTAAGGGTGCCTGATATCTGCTCCAGTTCCTCCATGCAGTGTGACGGCATCCTAAACTGCCAACTGGCCACCGATGAGACAAACTGCGGTGAGAAAATGTTCTACAGCAAAGAGGCTGACAATCAGATATAATTGATTCTTTCAGGACACAACACTGAGAGATTAGTGGTTGAGTGTTTTAGATAGTGCTTTGGCTCTAAAGTGAAACCACAAAGGAGGCAAGTCTAGATGAGGACACTAGATTTGAAGATTAGCTTGAAACCGTACTGTTCTAAGATAAGCATTTACAGTACACAGTGCAGCCTGTATTTATTTTGTTATGACACATTGTTGAAAGCTGCACTGCTGGTTTCACTGCAAAAAATAAATAAATAAATAAATAAATAAAAATAAATAAATAAATATATTTAAAACAACATTTGATAAATTAACTTTTGGATATTTAGATAATACAAAAAATATACTGTATGGGTCAAAATTATCAATGTTTCTTTTTAATGGCAAAAATCATTAGGATAATAAGTAAATATTTTGTTCCATTGAGATATTTTGTACATTTTGCTACCGTAAATATACAAAACTAAATTTTTGATTAGTAAAATGCATTGCTAAGAATCTTGCGAAGATTAAGAAGATTTTCTCAGTATTTTTTGCACCCTCAGATTCCATATTTTCAAATAGTCGTATCTTGGGCAAATATTGTCCTATCCTATCAATGGAAAGCTTATTTTTCATATTTATATATTATTATTTTTTTACATATTTTTTTTTTTACATTTACAACTGTTATAGTGTCACCTATAGTTTTTAAAAGTACATGGATGTCCTCGTAGAATTTTGTGGCACCCCGGACAAAGACACGGCATACTAATTTTCAAGTCATAGCCTTTTTTAATGTTTTCCATATTATAGCACCATCAAGTGGCCAAACTCCCCTTTTTTTTTTTTTTACTGTGACCTCAGATTGAACTCTCTCTCTCTCTCTCTCTCTCTCTCTCTCTCTCTCTCTCTCTCTCTCTCTCTCTCTCTCTCTCTATATATATATATATATATATATATATATATATATATATATATATATATATGTGTGTGTGTGTGTGTGTGTGTGTGTGTGTGTGTTTCATTTGGCAAAAATATCTCTTTCCATTCAAGAGTTATAGGCATTTTAGCAAAATATTAATTTCCTGTCTTGGTTCTGATCAGGTATAAACCTAGGACTAGTTTCCAAAAGTAGGTTTAAAAAAAAAAAAAAAAAAAAAAAAAAATCCAAAATACCCCAAAAAAATGTATCTGTTGAGGCAAGGATTTGAATGATATAAGACACTTGAGTCTGTGACTAATGGTTTAGGTGTTATGAGCGATTACATACTTTTAAAACCTGTAGTGCCACCATCTGGCTGACTGGGGTGAGCCTTGGTGCAGTTGTAGACAGTGCGAATATTACCATCCCTCCAAGTTTCCAGTCTGTATGACGTACGGTTTTTAGTTACTTATTAGTTTTAGGTGGGCAATGCTAATCTTTGGCCATTCTAACAGTTATAACAGAGTTTCAGCTCTACGTGCTTGAACTCCTAAAAAAATCTTGGTCTTGCAATATCTTTGATCCTGTCTTAATGATGGTCTTTTTCTGGATTTTACTGTTAAACATGACAAAAATACCAATTAAGGAAATTCAGTTCCCCTCAGTTGCTCACTTCGACGTTACATCGAGTGACGTATTTGGGATTGTACTTGAGAGCAATATTACCTCTGAGCTGAAGAAAAAAGGCCAATGAACATTGACGAGTGGAATTTGCATGCCTAGCCACTCCCTGGTACATACAGGTATATAAGATGGCGGCGTGCATCCACTCATTCAGATTTCTGCTTTAGAGCCATCACTACAAGCTGGAAGACAAAGAAGAAAGCTTTGCTGTTGCAGCAGTCTGCGTAGCCAGCCAGCCAGTATTGCAATATTGTATTCCTCTTGCTCGTAGGACGGCTGCCCTAGTCCTCTACCCAGCCCAGTTCAGCGGGCTGTAAAGGCTCCTCGGCTGCCCCGGTTAGAGGCCAGGGTGACCTCAGTGTGACCATCCAAAATGTTCCACTGGGTAACCATCCACAGATGTCTGGTTCCTCTCACTACCCCGTGGACTTGCCAAAGGATGGCGCTCAGAGGCATCAGAGGAGGGGCTATTGGCAGCAGAGGCTGATGATTCGACTGAGCAGCACCCCTCCGCAGCTGTTGCTCAGTCTAAGTCTGACGCCGAGCAGGCGGCCATGCTCCTTCGGGCAGCCAAGAGCATCGGGCTGGATCCAGAGAATACGCATCGGCTACGTGATTCAGTTTGCGAGGCGTCCGCCCATGTTCAGAGGTGTCCTTTCCACATCTGTCCATTCGGACACAGATGCCTCTGTCCTGCATGTGGAGATTGCAGTTCTCCAAGCAAAGGACGCAATCGAGCCGGTCCCTCCAGCCGAGATGAAGTCAGGATTTTACAGTCCTTACTTCATCATGCTAAAGAAGAGTGGTGAGTTACGCCCGATCCAGGACCTTTGGGCGTTGAACCGGTCCCTTCACAGGCTACCGTTCAAGATGTTTTCCACGAAGCGTATTCTTTTATGCATACATTACCAGGATTGGTTTGCAGCCATCGACCTGAAGGAAATACTTTCATGTCTCGATTTTGTCTTGACACAGACTGTTCCTTCGGTCCAGTACAAAGTCCTCCCTTTTGGCCTGTCCCTGTCTCCCCGCATCTTTACCAAACTTGCGGAGGGTGTCCTAGCCCTACTTTGGGAGCAGGGCATCCGCATACACAACTATCTCGATGACTGGCTGATAATAGCTCACTTGCAAGATCTGTTGTGCAAGCACAGGAACCTGGTGCTATGGCACCTAAGCCATCTGGGGCTTTGGGTCAACTGGGAGAAGAACAAGCTCTCCCCATTTCCTTTCTTGATATGGAGATGGATTCGATCAACATGACAGCGCACCTTACAGAAGAGTGCACGCAGTTGGTGCTAAACTGCCTAAAACTCTTCAGGCACAAGACTGTGGTCCCTCTCAAAATCTTCCAGAGGCTCCTGGAGCATATGGCAGCCACGGCCATGCTGCTCAGCTTGCTCCATATGAGACCGCTTCAGCACTGGCTACAGGTTACGTA
The DNA here is from genome assembly GCF_049309525.1 of Garra rufa. Lineage (NCBI taxonomy): Eukaryota > Metazoa > Chordata > Actinopteri > Cypriniformes > Cyprinidae > Garra > Garra rufa. The sequence goes on from NC_133374.1 coordinate 30,305,591, forward strand.
TTGAGTCCATTTGTCCTGACACGTTTGCCTGTCAACATTTGTGCCTCAACTATGTAACGCAGTTCAGGATTGTGGCATTTTCCATGAGTAAATCCCAAATAGGTCACTTGACGTAACGTCTGTAACCCTCATTCCCTGAAGGAGGGAACGGGGACATTATGCCCCCCTCCCACCCCTTGCTGCAATCCTGAACTGCGCTGACTGCCAGGTTACTGCTCGCCAATGTTCACTGGCCTACTTTCTTCAGCTCACAGGTGATAGGGCTCTCAAGTAATGCCTTCAGGGAACGAGGGTTACAGATGTAACCTAGACATTCAATTGTTTTAAGATTCCTCTCCAATGTTCTCAGTGAGATTTGCTGAAGGTGGAGTGTTGCAGGTCAGGACTGCTCAGGATGGTCGATTCCTTCCAGTGTGTTATCAGGGATTGGATCAGAGTTACGCTGACCAGATCTGTGAACAACTAGGCTTTAGAAGGTAAACATAATTATCAATCACTAACAAGAATTCTTAACCCGAAAATGAAAATTTTGCCATCATTAAGTAACCCTCATGGCAGTCCAAATCTATATGACTTTTGAGTATACTATGAAGTATTCTGAAGGACAGTCCATATGACTTGTAAATTTGGATTTTTTATTCTGTGTTCCATGGTAGCAAATTAAAGTCATACAGGTTTGGAACGACATGAGGGTAAATGATGAGCTATTTTTTTATGTTTTGGTAAACTATCAAAGCTTTAATCATCTCAACTCGTTGTTCCAAATATGAATCTTGTTCCAACAACAGCTATTTAAATATAACTAATGTATTGGGTTTCTGTCTCTCAGTTCTTATGCATCAAATTCAGTGGACAGCAAGACGTCTGTAGCCCTTACTGTAGGACCAAGATCAGCCAAACTAATACAGGGTCTGGTCAATGTCAGGTAAATCTAGATTACATCAGATCCGATGTTTGTTAAGGTAATAGTCCCCTCAATAGTACATAATGTATTTTGTGTTTTCTGTTTGTTCAGTTCGGGCTGTCAGAATGAGAAAGCAGTCTCACTTGAATGCACAGGTAAGAATAATCTATTTTTATTAAACAACCAATCATATTTAATCTCAGTTTATGTCTAATTACTGTGATACATGTTTCCTTTGTTAGCACCATTTATTAATGAGACATTGTGAGGATGAGTAAATGGATGATGACCTAATTAAGATGTTTTTTTTGTTGTTTTATAGACTGTGGAAAGCAGCAAACCACTTCCAGGATCATAGGGGGCAGTGCTTCTCAGCTTGGCCAGTGGCCTTGGCAGGTCAGCCTGCATTACGGTGGAAGCCATGTTTGTGGTGGATCACTCGTCTCTCCAGACTTTGTGGTGTCAGCTGCCCATTGCTTCCAAGGGTTGGTATTCACTCCTTCAGCTAGTGATGAGTGGAACAAAGTAAATCAGCTGAACCAATTGCTTCAAAATGATTTACTGCTAAAAAATGCTGAAAAAAATGCAATGAAAACTCAGCCCAAATCATGTATAATGACACCTTTTACGAATTATTTTTTTCTTAAACTGTAATGTATTAAATGTAATCTGCAAATAATTAAGTGCCATACAGATTTTGTGTGTGTGTGTGTGTGTATTATTAGGCAGGGCTTGGCAAACTGTCAATTAGAAGCAATTAAATATAATTCTCCTTTTCTTTAATAGATATAAAAATGTATTTAAATTAAGACCAGTTTAAACCATAAGACACTTAATAATTGTTTCGGATCATCTAGCACAAAACAAACAAAGAAAAAAAAATCATTATTAAAAAAAAAAAAGTTTTACATTCTAACATTTATTGAAATAACATTTTTTCTTGATTACAGCTCAATGGTGAATTCTAGGAATTGGCGTGTCTATGCTGGGACTATTTCCCAGGGTGCCCCTCGGACCGCCTACCTTGTGAAGAAGATTCTTGTGAATGAGAACTACAATAGTAAAAACAATGATAATGACGTTGCCTTACTGAAACTCAGCAGTCCTGTTACCTTCTCCAGTGAGTTGGGGTTTAATTGATTAAACAGTTCACCCTTAAAAAATTTTTTGCATTTGTGGTATATGACTCATACTCTATATTCCAAATATTCTACCATAATATTTATCTTTTCAATCCAGGCACCATGCAGCCAGTTTGCTTTCCTACATTTGACCAAACCTTTTCTGATGGATCAGAGTGCTGGATATCTGGCTTTGGGACAACAGAAGCGGGATCAGGTACAGACAGATGAAATTAAAAAAGAATGAAAGAATGAATGAATGAATTAATTAATGAAAATAGAAAAGAAATAGGACTAAGAGTAACATCATGTATGATTATAATATCCATAAACTGGACAATGTTTAACAGAAGGTAAACACACATTCAGTCACTAACAAAATAATTTAATTAATAATACTCTCTTAATAAATCTCTTGCAAATGTGATATTTATATTCTGACAAATAGTCTCAACAAAAACAATATACAGTCAAGCCTGAAATTATTCATACCCCTGACAAATTCTGACTTAAAGTTACTTTTATTCAACCAGCAAGTTTTTTTGACCGGAAATGACACAGGCTTCTCCCAAAAGATAATAAGATGTACAAGAGGCATCATTGTGGAAAAAAATAATATTTCTCAGCTTTTATTTACATTTGAACAAAAAGTGGCATAACCAAAATTATTCATACCCTTTGCAAACTGTCACAGTCTATGGGAAAATCCAAAGTTCTATACCATTCCAAATAGTCCAAGCTGTTCTAAAGCATTCTAATTACCCTGATTCATTGGGAACAGCTGTTTTAATCAACTCCACAGGTGAAAAAAAAAGCTCTCTGCTGTTGGTTTTTGGACAGTCATGGCTAAGACATAGGAGCTCACTGAGGACCTGCAGATGCGCATTGTGGCTGCTCACAAGTCAGGAAAGGGCTATAAGACCATATCTAAATGTTTTGAAGTTCCAGTGGCTACAGTGTAAAGTATTATTAAAAATACAAGATGTTCCGCACTGTGAAAAATCTCAGAGGACATGGTCGGAAGCCAAAAGTGACACCTGTGCTGGATCACCACCAAGGCCATCCTGATGAATCTGGGCTCTGCTGGCAATATCTCAAGGCAGACAGTCCAATGGACACTGCACTCCGCTGGGTTCCATGGATGCAGACCAAGGACACCACTTCTCCATATTAGGCACACAAAAGCCCACTTGGCCTTTGCAAATGCATATCTGGACAAAGAAGACTTCTGGTTTTCTGTTTTATGGTCAAATGAAACAAAAATTTAATTGTTTGGCCACAATGAAGTCATTCATTTGGCGTAAAAAGGAGAAGCCTTCAACCCTAAGAACACCATCCCCACTGTCAAACATGGTGGTGGGAACCTAATGTTTTTTGGTTGTTTTTCAGCCAGTGGACCAGGGAACCTAATCACAGTAAACTGCACCATGAAAAAGGAGCAATACATCAAAATTCTCAACAACAACATCAGGCAGTCTACAGAGAAACTTGGCCTTAGGCACTAGTGGACATTTCAGCACCACAACAACACACAGCAAAAATGGTGAAGAAATGATTGGCAGACAAAAACATTAACGTTTTGCAGTGGCCCAGCCAGAGTCCTGACTTAAATCCATTTGAGAATCTGTAGAGGGAGCTAAAAATCAGGGTGATGGCAAGGAGACCCTCCAACCTGAAAGAGTTGGAGCTCATCGCTAAAGATGAATGGGCAAAAATACCAGTGGAGACATGCAAAAAGATGGTCAGCAATTATAGGAAGCGTTTGGTTGCTGTAATAGCCAATAATGGCTTTTCTATTGATTATTGAGAAGAGTATGAATAATTTTGGACATGCCACTTTTTGTTCAAATATAAATAAAAGATGAGTAATATTTTTTTTTTCCACAATGATGCCTCTTGTACATCATCTTATTATCTATAAGATATTATATATATATATATATATATATATATATATATATATATATATATATATTCACTTTTCAGTTGAAATGAGCACTAAAGGCAGTAAAACTTTTTTTTTATTCCTTTAGTTTTCACACAAATTATGATTTACAGGTGCAGAGTTTGGATTAATAAAGCCTAATTTTCACACATTTACTTACAGCATATTATATGACAATTTTAACATCTTGCGCAATCTGAAAACTGATACTTTTGAACATTGCTGTCACATACAGCTTCATATGCATGAGTTTATTAATTCAGTAGGTTTGCTTGGTAGCTCACACGCTACAGTGTTGCACTTAAAAGTGCTCCAGTGATAAAGAGTTCACCCTGAAACTACAGTACAACAAAACAACTCAAATCCGCATTAGGAAGGTAAAATAGGACGGCTGCATCAACAAATGCATTCTTGTATCACTTTTGCATTTGTTAACACTATCGGGTAGATTTAGGGTTATGTTTGGTGTTGGGGATATTTGCAACATGATAGAGCATTAACCTATAGCGACACTCCCCGGATATCTGAACTCTGAACAGCCACAGTATGCAGCGTAATAAAAATGCAGCAATACGTGCCTGTACCAGCGAAATAAAAACATGCCACTGTCACGTATTAAACATGTGTTTAAGTGCCACTCTCTGGATATTTCACTTTGAAACCGCCGCAAAACGTTATTTTTTGTATTCATACTGAACTCTCTGTAGTATATTTTGAAACACTGATTTGATCTTAGAAGTATGGCCACGCCACAGCTTTTAGTGTCTTTAGTCTTCTTTGATTCTTTTATCTGACCTTTGACTGTGAGCGTTTTCTTTGCTTTCACAGACCGTGCTTCTACAAGCCTCATGGAAGTGACAGTGACTATCATCAACACTCGTCTGTGTAACAGCAGTCAGGTGTACCGTGGGGCCATCAGCAAGAATATGATATGCGCCGGTGATATGAATGGGGGCCGTGACTCCTGTCAGGTGGGTCCAGCTACTAGAGCACAAATGGCCTCAGGCAACTACATTATTCGCTGGCCAAGTCTCGCTCAGTGCTTCTTTATCTATGACATTGATTTATTCTGGTTTGGGCAAATGCTGTATGTTGTTGTTTACGGCTGCAATTGTGTTTTATTTAACCAAACATGTACTACAAGCAAAGATGAAAATGGAAATAAAAGTTTTACTATTCACTATTTTAATAATTGTTAAACATGCTTGTTCACAGTGATCTGAAGTTAATTTTTCCATTTGCTTTCCCTCTATCCTTGTTGTTGCTCTCAGGGTGACAGTGGAGGTCCACTAGTGTGCAAGGGAGCTAATGACCGCTGGTATCTGGCCGGAATTACGAGTTGGGGAGCAGGATGTGGACAAAAACAAAGACCGGGAGTATATAGCAGAGTGACCAGTCTTCTGCCCTGGATCTACAGCAAGATGCAGGTACAACATGGTCCACATAGTTCACTGATTCATAATATTGTATTTTGCTTTCTTTCTCTAAACGTGTCTGTATCTTGTCATCTTAGCAAGAGAAGCCCTGATGTCTCTCTTCTGTATGATGTGTCCATTCCTGAGGACTTGAACAACAACAGGAGAAAAAATGAAGGACAGAGTATTGCACTTTGATGTGGAACGATGTTGTAATATTGTAGCCACAATTGGACAAAGAAAAACAGCCTTATTAATCGAACATTCTCCAATAAGAAAATAATAAAACAACTCAACCTAGGAGAGCAGAGCTGCAGGCATTGAGGACCCTGTGGTCCTTCTGTCGCTGTGCTTTCCTAATTTTTTCTTTTTTTTTTTCTTTATTTATACTGTATGTTCAGGGTACGCTGCTGAATCTGAGCCTTTGTTGCCTCTTTAACTCTGTATCCTTGCACTGATTCTACAAAAGATATTGGGAGTATTTTGAAAATGTGTATTTAATAACCAAAGGGATGTTCATTTTGTTTGAAAATCAGTGTCTATGAACTACTATAAAATATGGTTGTATTGTTTTAGCCTATGTGAAGGGACCATCCTTTTCTATCTTTGATTCATACTGTTTCTTTATAAATCATGCCAAAAATGCATACAGTTTGATACAGTTTCCTCTGATTGCAACAAATGATATAGGGAAGAATAGGGCTAGCTATGACAAATGCTGTATCTCATTGGGTCATAACCACTGTACAATGACACATTCTGATTTCCAACTGAAAGAGTGTTAGGTAAGATAGAAATAGATGAACACCTAATATTTGGCGACTATTTTACAATAAAAATGTTATACAACCAAGAGTAATATCCAGTGATGCAATCTACACTTTTGTTAAATGTTGCTGTTTTGAATTCAAATATATGTTAAGTGATTAATGTAATTTAATGTTATGTGAAAATAAAACGAACAGAGCCATTTTTAGCATATTAACCACAAGAATAAAAGTTAATATGTCTACATTGTAAATTAATTTAATAAACTCTTGAAACTGTATATATTTATTTGTCTACTTTTATAGTATAGGATAGTTTACTGAAAAAAAAAAAATGCTCATCCTCATGTTGTTCCAAATCTGTAAGACGTTCGTGTATTTTCGGAACATGAATCACACCATACAACGTTCAATGCCCAGAAAAGTAGTAACCAAGCTAACAAAAATAAGTTCCAAGAATGTTTTCTTAACATTCCCACTAAATTATTATTTCTGAATGTTTTGAAAATATGTTTTGTCTATTTTTCAATGTTTGAGAAACATTCTAATCTATTCTCATAACTTTATGAGAACCTTATATTTGAATGTTATGTCTATGTTTAAAACACCCAAATTGTATGTTATGAGAATGTACAAACGTTGAACCCCCCCATCATCGTGCCCTTGGAATCGTGTACAAATAACATCAAAAGAATGTTCCGAGAATTCTGAGACTGTTGTTCTAAGACATTTTCTCTTACCATTACAACATCCTCAATCGTGTACAAATATCATAAAAAAGAATCTTCAGAGACTGTTGTTCAATGACTGTTTTTTCTTACCATTACTAGAACCTCAATTGTTTACAAATAATACAAAGAATGTTCCGAGAATTCTGAGACTGTTGTTCTAAGACCATTTTCTCTTACTATTACAAGAACCTCAATCATGTACAAATATAATCAAAATTACGTTCCGAGAATGTTGTTCTAAGAACGTTTTTTCTTACCATTACGAGAACCTCAATTGTGGACAAATAACATCAAAAGAATGTTCTGAGAATGTTGTTCAAAGACCTTTTTCTCTTACCATTACAAGAACCTCAATCGTGTACAAATATCATAAAAATAATCTTCAGAGACTGTTGTTCTAAGACCATTTTCTCTTACTATTACAAGAACCTCAATCATGTACAAATATAATCAAAATTACGTTCCGAGAATGTTGTTCTAAGAACGTTTTCTCTTACCATTACTAGAACCTCAACTGTGGACAAATAACATCAAAAGTGCGTTCCGAGAATGTTGTTCTAAGAACGTTTTCTCTTACCATTACAAGAACCTCAATTGTGGACAAAGAACATCAAAAGAGCATTCTGAGACTATTGTTCTAAGACTGTTTTCTTTTACCATTACAAGAACCTCAATCATGTACAAATAACATCAAAAGAACATACTGAGAATGTTGTTCTAAGACTGTTAGCGTGTCGACTATCCAATAGGAGGGTGCGACGTCACAGGCGTGATGACGTCACCGACCAGGAAGCTATAAAAGCACGTGTGCGGGCAACGGCGTCAGCATCTGTCATTCAGTGAAGCACTCTGTGTCTGTGTCTGTGTCTGTGTCTGTCTGATGTTTCACGTTTTTTGTGCTAGTTTGCACAAGCTTTCTTTTCACTGTGAAACATGTCTTTTAGAAAGAGTGAGGGCAAAAGTGTGAGCGAGGGCAGATCGCGTTTTAGACTGTGTGTTCCTCCCTGTCAGCGTCACATTACTGATGGGGATACACACAGTCTGTTCATGGTCTGCCTGGGATCGGAGCACGATCAGTCAGCTCTTGAGGGGGCTGGCTGTCCGCACTGTGAGTCTTTTCCAGTGCGAGTGCTCCGATCCCGGGAGGCTGTTGGATGTGGTAACTTGGGCGGTGTCAAAACTGAACATCGAATGGCCCCCCAAGAAACAACATGAGCTGCAAAAAAGCAAATTAGACGAACGCTTTCTGTGGACAAAAATGCCACCTCCACATAGGAGCCTTCCTTTCTTCCCCGACCTCCATACCGAGGTAGAGAGGTCGTGGAATAGACCATTCTCCTCTCAGATTTTTGTCCCCACCACTGACTATTACGGGAATGTGGCAGGGCTGACCGAGAGGGGACCTTACCCTGCGAACAACATTGGGGCTTGTGGGTAAGGGGTACATAGCAGCAGGTCAGGCTGCTGTGTACCATGTCGGTGTTGCAGGCATACCAAGCCGACCTGCTTAAAGATCTTGATGCCGGCGAGGAAGTTGGCATAAATGAACTACGTCGTACTGCTGATCTTGCTCTCCATGCCCCTATCGATAGGCAGCTCCTATTGGGGATGAGCGGGTAGCACCGCATTCCACAGTGTCCGTTTCCCCCCGATGCCCTCAGGAGGCCAGTCTGCTACCCCTGCCAGGGTTACAGAAAAAGGAACCAGAAAAAGAGAAGCTAAACCGCATGTGCCCAGTTCGTGCACTGGAAGTCTACGTCCACAAAGCTGCCCTGTGGCGTAGGTCGGACCAGCTACTGGTATGTTACGGCAAACCTAAGAGGGGTTTTAATCAGACTTTGAGCAGATGGATCGTTGATGCCATGAGTCCTCTGATCTCCCCCCACCGCTGGGAGTCAAGGCTCACTCTACCTGCGCTATGGCCACTTCAAAAGCTCTTCTTGCAGGTGTCCCAATTCAGTGGTCCACACCACTCACCTTTGTCAGGTTCTATGACCTTGACCTTTCTGCCACTCCTGGCACCTCTGTTCTTTTGCCCTAGTTTCTGGGCAGGGATTTGGAATTCTGGAAGCATGAACATCTCGTTCCCCATAGCGTTTCGGATGCAGCTCGAGTTCCCGGAAGGGAATGTCCCAGCTTACGTGTGTAACCCTGGTTCCCTGAGGGAACAAGACGCTGCATCTCGATACCATTCTTCCGGCATCCCTGCGAGTGGTCGCTTCATGCTTTGAAGCTGACGCCGTTGCCGGCACACATGCTTTTATAGCTTCCTGGTCGGTGACGTCATCACGCCAGTGACGTCGCGCCCTCCTATTGGATAGTCGCCACGGATTCAGAGCATGGTTCACCAATGGCGTTCCCCATAGTGTTTCAGACACAGCGTCTCGTTCCCTCAGGGAACCAGGGGTACATACGTAACCTGGGAGGTTTTCTCTTACCATTACTAGAACCTCAATTGTGGACAAATAACATCAAAAGAGCATTCTGAGACTGTTGTTCTAAGACCATTTTCTCTTACCATTACAAGAACCTCAGTCGTGTACAAATAACATCAAAAGAATGTTCAGAGAATGTTGTTAGAAGACGTTTCTCTTAACGTTATGAAAATGTAAATCACCTATTAATAACGTTATAAGAACATCCTATAAACCTGATTTTAAGAATGTTTAAGAAGTTTAAATAACATCATTGAAATAGTCCATGCAACACAGAGGTTCAACCATAATGTTATGAAACTATTAGTATACTTTTTGTGTACAAAGAAAACAAAAATAATGACTTAATTCAACAATTTCTTCTCTTCTGTGTCAGTTGACGCATGTTCACAGGACCACGACGAATGCGAAAATATCTTAAATTGTGTTCCAAAGATGAACAAAGGTAAAAAAATTTTGGGTAAACTATTCCTATCCCTAACTATCCCTAAGTTATGTGTCTATACTGAAAATTGTCTTTTAAAAATAAATCTAGAGAAATATTCACTGGAGTAAAAAGTGTCACAACTATAGTCTCAGTTTCCTCTGTTAAAATTTTTCTACCCACAATGCTGGGGAAAATATTATTGCAAAATCAACTTTGTCTGAGATGTTTCTCCTAAAACAAATTTGACATAAAAAAATAGATACATGTTTGATACAATGTTTGAGTTCATATTTAAATTTGATTAGATTAAAAATCTATTCACCCACATTTGAGCAGTCTGAGACATTGTTGAGGTCTCCTATGAATGTGAAATTACTGTAGTCTTTTTCTCAGAAGAATAATCTGAGAAGCTGAAGAGTTCATTCAAGGTTCCGATTTGCTCATTGCTGTTATAAGAAACAATAGCATGGACTTTTGGATACGCTGTGAAGACTTGTGTTATGAGCCTGTATAAAGACCAACCAACACTTGCGACCAACGCGTGCGGTGTCTCTCAATGCGCGCGTGGCGGGGCGGGAACCGAGAGAGCGCGAGAGAAGAGACAAGGGACAAGCCAACAGTCAATATATTTATATCAGAAAAGAGGAGGTGAACCTTGTTGGCTGCTATTACAACATCAAACGCTCGCGGATATTTATCCATTCATAACTTTTCGTTCTATTAGAAAACGTCCAAAATCCACTTAACAGACAACGACTTGAGGACCCTACAGTCGTGCGGATCGTGTCAATAGGAAGCAGCGTTCGCCCCACTGTTGCCCGTCCTCTTCCAAGTACCCATAAGGAGACGAGACGAGGTAGGGTATGAAGTCACTTGTCCAACTAGGGCGTGTGCTGTTGTTTTACAGTCTTGCATGATGTTTCCTAATTATAAAGAAGATATTTTGGAATGGCGTGCGTCAAGCCTCGTTTTTACTCCAATGACATCATCAGTTGAAGTAATGTAAACATTTAAATGTGCAGTGTACATTTCAACAGCAATATTATTTTCTGTTTACACATAGCAGAAGTGAATTCCGAGTTTATTAAACAGATGTATAAATATAAAACGCTGTAGAATGACAGCGCGCTGTTATTGTTGCGTGAGGGTGTGTCCGAATTGCTCCGTGCGTTTTTGCCTCATTAACGCGTTCACTGAGTGTTTACATAACCTCTATAGATCAGTCATGCTATACTTCGATATATTATCACCTGAGTGATGTATTTGTGTAATAAGAAGATAAATGTGTGAAATTCTACGACTAGAATGAAAGGGGAAATGATGATGGCGCGCAAGCGGATTAGAGATTAATTACTGAGAGGAAAATGTATCAGCGCGTAAAAAAAGTGTGGGGAAATGAGCTTTTAGTATGCGTGCTGAAGGAAATCCACAGGTTGGGAGGGGTCCGGAGATGACCACGACTGAGCTCCGAGCGCACAACAGGTAGCGCGTTATCTTCGGTATTGATCGATACGTTATAAACTGATGGCGTAAAGTTAAAGTGTTCAGTACGCGGCGTTCGGAGTACTTGATTCTGATTGGTCAGTGGTTACATATTTTTGAATAATGACTGTTATGAAATGTTTATTTCAAAGTAAAATCATATTCCAATTCAAATCAAAAGAGTAGTCGTGCAAGTCGAATAATGTACACAAACAAACCCCTTCAGGGCGATACAAGACAAAGCGAACACAATTATTTTGGGAAATGATTATGTATCTGTACTTATCTCTTACAATGTATACACTGCATCTTGCTGAATGCCATCGCGTTTCAATTTCCAAATGTCTGGGAAAGTATTTGTCCTGGCCTTTCATCAAACAATGATAGCCGTCGTTTTCAGTTTCTAGGTTACCATCACTATCGCTTTCAAAACTACAGCCAGCTTTCTGTACTAATAATCGTAATCACCTGACTGATACAGTTGCCATAGCAATATTTCTGCACCCTGGTAGAGGCGCGTCTGGCAGCGCGCCAATGAAAGCTTTGTTGTCATGGATACAATTTACCCTCGTTGTGGTTGTGATGACTTGAGGGTCTCACCTTAAAAAGTCAACGATGACCTATTGTTCACAGCGAAATGTTATTCAATAAACTGAAATCCTAAATCTGTCACAATAAATCTTCTAAATATAAATACCTTGCTTTGCTCAAATATGAAATATGGAACGGAGTAATTATGAGTGACACACGCATGACAGCTGGTGTATTAATCAGAAATCATATGAGCTTACTAAAAAGAATAAAAGAGAGAGTGCATCAATATTGTTTTGCAGTCTATTGTATACTAGCATTTTCTGTCATCAACACCCCCGCAGGCATTTCAACAGTTTACTGACACTGTATCACATTATTTCTAAATGAAAGCGATGCAATTTGGTTAATCACAGTGGGGTCAGATATAATTTTCCACATAAAAACAAAGGGAGGGAAGGGAAACAGGCACACCATTCTGAACTGCCAGTAAACACTGAAGTGTGTGCTGGATATGAAATTATGATTGCGTTGGATGATTTTTGTCTGGAATGTTCCAGAAAACACTAGAATATTAAAGAATATTATAGAATATTTTGGAATGTTGCAAAAACTTTGAAAATGTTTCTATCCTTGCAAAATGTAATATAATGTAATGTGTATTATATATATATATATATATATATATATATATATATATATATATATATATATATATATATATATATATATGTATACACACACACACACACATGCAAAATTAGTAGAAAAACCTGAACCACAGAATTACAGAAGAACCAAACAATAATACTAATAATAAGTAAAGAAAACATAAATAAATACCTAAATAAACAGACAGATAGATAGATAGATAGATAGATAGATAGATAGATAGATAGATAGATAGATAGATAGATTTTTATATTACAATAATTTCACATTAAATATTCAAATGAATGTAAAAATCACTGATATGAAAATTACCTCAACATTGTAGTATAATTGAAAGCTATTATAACATTTATTAGATTTAAATCTTCTAAAATAATAACTTCTAATTTAAGTGAACTTAAACCAGTCCTCACATAACGAACCACGCTCTGAATACGTGTGCATAGTCCAATAGAAGAGGCGTGACGTCACGAACGTGATAACGTCACCAACCAGGGAGCTATAAAAGCATGTGCGCCGGCAACGGCGTCAACTTCGAAGCATGAAGCGAGCGCTCGCAGAGATGCCGGAAGACTGGTAACGAGACGCAGCGTCTCGTTCCCTTCAGGGAACCAGGATTACATACGCAACCTGAGACGTTCCCCTTCCGGCAACTCGAGCTGCGTCATCAACGCTTTAGGGGAACGAGATGCCCACGCCTCCAGGATTCCAAGTCCCTGCCACTTGACTAGGGCAGAAGAACCGAGGTGCCAGGGTTGGCACT
>NC_133374.1:30319283-30372014 GCF_049309525.1 Garra rufa
TCTGCGGTTATGCATGTCAATAGCGCGGTATTGCGATATTGCGGTTATCGCGACAGCCCTAGTGAGGATCGACTCGATCCGAGCAGTGACAAACGTGCCTACATTGTGGTCAGAATCCCACACCACGCCTAGATAAGTGGTCCTCTGCAAGGAGAAAGTACACTTTTCTTGGCATTCAGTCTCAACCCCAGCGCTTTCATATGGGCGAGGACAACATCTCGATGTTGAACCGCCAACTGCTCTGACTGGGCTAAAATCAGCCAGTCGTCTATGTAGTTTAGTATGCGGATGCCCCGGAGATGCAGAGGTGCCAGAGCTGCATCCACACACTTCGTGAAGGTGCGCGGGTGAGAGTCCAGGCCGAAAGGAAGAACGCGATATGGTAAAGCTTCGCCCTGAAAGCAAACCTCAGGAACTTCTGTGACGAGGAAGGATGGAGACATGGAAGTATGCATCTTTCAAATCTATCATGACAAACCAGTCCTCGGACCTGATTTGAGACACGATCTGACTGAGAGTTAACATTCTGAACTTCAGCTTCATAACTGCATGGTTCAACCGACGCAGATCTAGAATAGGACGCAAGCCTCCATCCTTCTTCAGAACAATGAAGTAGCGGCTGTAAAACCCGCACTCTTTCTCGTGAGGAGGGACCACCTCGATGGCCTCCTTCCTCAGAAGGGAGTTCACTTCCTGTTCCATAACCAGAGCCTGCTCGGGCCCACAATAGTGGGGAAGACCCCTTTGAAAGGTGGTGGCAGGGCGCCAAACTGGATGTAATATCCCTTCTCTATAGTACGCAGGACCCATGAGAACACATTTGGCAGTAGTTTCCACGCTGCTAAATAGTCTACTAGGGGAACCAGCCTCTCGAGGCTGGCCTCTGGAGTTGCCAGAGCTATTAATTTGGTGCCCTGTAACGACTGAACGGCAGGAGAAGACCGAACTAACTGCTCTAGGGACCCCCGTAGGGGTGGCGAGCCCCTCGGCTCCACTACGCAAGCGGGCGGAGAAGACCGAGGTTTTGACTCGCTGCGCCCTGTGATGTTAGTGGCAGACTGATCCCTTAAGGGCATCGGGGAGAGACGGACACCGTGGAATGCGGTGCTATCCGCTCGTCGCCGATGGGGGCTGCCCTCAGCGGCCCTGAGTGCCAGTCAGGGCCGCTTAGCTGAGGACCTCCTAGACTGGAGCACCACCCCTTAGGTCGGGCCTAGCCTTGGCGGTCCCCGGCTTAGAGCGTCGCTGGTCCCGGTCCCGTTGCGGAAGGGCCCGGGCAGCGACGCTAGCTTTCTGTGTCTCCCGGTGTGAGAAGCTGGTACACGGGTGAGGCTGCTCACGCCCAGCAGCCTCTGCAATGACGCGGTGAGGAAGGTACCGCTGAAACGCAGAAGGGGCAAGCGGGGCGTCCAGAAGGAAGACCCTGTCCTTCTCCCTCATGTCAGACAGGGTCAACCACAAATGCCTCTCCGCTGCCACCATGGCTGCCATGGACCGGCCAATACCACAGGCGGTCTCCTTGGTGGCGCGGAGGGCAAGATCAGTGGTACGGCAAAGTTTGTTCACATCAACTTCCTCGCCAGCGTGTAGATCCCTCAGCAGGTCAGCTTGATATGCCTGCAGCACCGACATGGGTGTGCAGGCATGCGCCAGCCTGACCTGCTGCCGTGTACCCTTTACCCACCAGCTCCGAAGTGGTTCGAAGGGGCTTGGAGGGTAACGTAGGAGCCTTTAAGGAAGATGCCGCGTCGGGGGACAGATAGCTAGCTAGCGTCTGTTCCAACCCGGGGCATCTCCTTATATCCCCTCTCTGTCATCCCCGCCACATTCCCATAATAATCTGAGGCGGGGATAAACACACGAGAGGAGAACGGCCTATTCCACGACCTCGAGATCTCATTATGGAGGTTGGGGAAAAAAGGCAGGCTCCTACGTGGAGGTGGTGCTCTAGTCCGCAGGAAGCGTTCGTCTAATTTGCTTCTCTGCGGCTCATATGACTTCTGGGGCGGCCATTCGATGTTCAACTTTGCGACCGCCCGAGTCACCACCTCCAAAAGCTCCTCATACTGGGGAGAATGAGGGAGCAGATCCTCAGCGGCGCCCCCCTCATCCACCTACTCAGAGGAGGACAAGCGGAGCACCGAGTCCACATCCCGGGGGGAAGTAACCGCAGAGCGGGCTTCCGACCCCTGAGAGCGGACTACAGATCTGCTGGGTGAGGAAAGAGATAGGGATTCACCCGTCTCCATTCCCTTCAGCAGATCTAACTGCGATCCCCACGAGTGCAGCTGCCGCTCCACCTCGGCGGAAGCGGGGCCACCCCCGTGAGGAACGCTGGTGAAGGCTCCCTCCTCAAAGAGAGCCTTCCGGGATCGAAGTACACGCACCGGCAGATGGTCACAGTGCGGGCAGCCAGCCCCCTCAAGAGCTGACTGTGCGTGCTCTGATCCCAGGCAAACCACACAAAGAGTGTGTGTATCCCCGTCGGTGATGTAGCGCCGACAGGGAGGAACACACACACTAAAATGTGATCTACCCTCGCTCTTAGAAACAATCTTTCTAACAGACATTTTCCACAAAACAAAAGCTGTGCTAACTTGAACAAAACGGTGGAAAAACAGGCACAACAACACAGAGCGCTTCGCTGAATGACAGAAGCTGACGCCGTTGTCGGCGCACATGCTTTTTTAGCTTCCTGGTTGGTGACGTCATCACGTTGGTGACGTTACGCCGCTTCTATTGGACTATGCACACGTATTTAGAGCGTGGTCCGCCAGTGGCGTTCCCCTAAAAGTTGATGACGCAGCTCGAGTTCCCGGAAGGGGAAACCCATTTATTAACCTGTCCCCTTTAGCAAGTAGGAAATATACAGAAATTGAATAAGTTATCAAACACTTTATACTAAATTACATAAGTTCTTAAAGCTAAAAGTTATTAATTTCCTCTTTTTACTTTTGTTCTTTGATTAATAGACACAAAAGCAGCTGGGTTATTAGGTTATTCGACTGCTATTACTTTAAGAGCTTCCACACATTCACACTTTAATATAAAATGCAGTGTTGGGGAGGTTACTTTGGAAATGTAATAGATTACAGATTACAAATTACTCTATTTAAAATGTAATAAGTAGTGTACCTTTTCAATTACTTTATAAAAGTAAAGTAACTGATTACATCTGATTACTTTTTGATTACTTTTAAGTTTCTAATGGATATTTTCAACTAAATCATTTCAATTTTATACCAAGCAGGTGTGACCTTACAGTAGCACTCTGTTTACTGATAGAATTTCAAAATGTTTCCTCACTTGAATTAAGATTATATTAATTTAATTTTAAAGTACAGCCACCACAAAACCAGACCTTATAACAAAAAATAGTTTACTGTTGTTACAAAATCTAAATTTTGCATAGCTTTGACAGGACACACTGGCAAGTAACAATGCCTTGAAGAAAACTTAAATCTTAAAAAAGATTTCTTAAATGTTTCCTCTAAAAAAACAGATAATTATTTTTAGTTATATTTAAGAGAAAACACAATTCTAGATTATAATAATGTAGTAAAAACACGTTTTTTTTCTTCTTACTGATATAATAAAAAATAGTAAAAATCTGCATACTATTATTTTTTTTACCACTATGTGTGAAGGGAAATCATTATAGCATACAGGGCTAATAATTACTTCTCACTAACAGAAGCAAGAATAGATTCTAGAATAGATACTGCCAAATCCAAACAGACTCCATCATTGTAGCTGTGTCATAAAATCCATGGCATTGTTTATTTATTTATTTTGTTTTTTATTGTTTTAAATAAAGTTATATTTAATCTAAAACACTGCTTAGATTCAGTGACCAACTAGGGTGCTTCACTATATAATAGCTCGATTTTGCAGGACAAAATGGGACAAACTAATTGAGAGATTTGTCCACTAGGTGGCACGTTAGGTCAACATCGATCATTAGAGGAAAGTTTCAAGCCCTCGAGAAAAATAGATTTATATTTTTCGAAAATAAACTGAACTGCAGCGGATTTTCATCCTTCAAATCATTAGTCACGTTTCAGCTGAAAATCATGCAGTAGCCTAAACACTGATTTTACAAATGACATTCAAAATTAAAATGGTTTGAAAATGCAATATTGTTTTGTGAAAGAGTTCATAAATACAAGTGTGTCTGGTAAAGGCAGCTAGCAGACTAGCTAATTTGTTATGAATGTTTTTAATATTGGTCTCGAATACACAAAGTGGACGATGAACGCACTGGCAAAGAGGATTGACGCAATCGATAGACATGGTGCGCCGCAAATTCAAACCGGAAAACCAATCAAACGCATCAGAATAGCACTGCTTTAATAAACGGTTTTAGCAGAAGGCATCGTGCATATCAAAAACAGGCAAAGCAACAGATTAATATTATTCAACATATTCCAGATTTTTAAAGAAAATGTTTAGATGTAACCCCATTTGTAATCTTTAACATTTTCATAAGTAACTGTAATTTAATTACATATTTTTTCTCAGTAACGTAACAAATTACTGTTACATTTATTTTGTAATTAAATTACGTAACGCCGTTACATGTAACTAGTTACTCCCCAACACTGATAAAATGTTACAAGCTACGGTGCATGCCACTGCATTTGTGTGTGTAAATGAAGCATGTGTGCTACAAGCAAAGTAGAAAGGCTGACAGGACAGGTAAATTTGTTTTTACAGGCATAAAAATAAAGGTGTTTCACGATGCCATAGAAGATAGAACCTTTTTGTCTAAATGGTGCCATAAAGCAGTGGTTCTCAATCCTTGTCCTAGGGGACCCCTGCTCTGCACATTTTGCATGTCTCCCTTTTTTAACAACCCTGATTGAAATCATCAGCTCATTAGTTCAGTTTATATATCTCTCTCCTAACGAGCTGATTATCTCAACAGGTGTGATAAATATGGGAGACATGCAAAATGTGCAGAGCAGGGGTCCCCCAGGACCAGGATTGAGAACCACTGCCATAAAGAACCCTTTAACATCTAAAGAAACTTTCTGTTTCACAAAAGGTTCTTTGTGGCAAATAAGGTTCTTCAGTTTATAAAAAAAAGTGTTTGATGTGGTCATAAAGACGTTCTGTGACTAAGTAAACACTTCTTGTCAATAAAAAAAGAGTGTTGAGTGGGATGGCCAACCCTAGCTCCACCCCGTGTTAAATATTTTTAATGCCGTTAAACTTGAAAAATTAATTGTCTGCGTTAACGTGCTAATTTTGATATCACTAGTTCACAAACTAAAAATAATATCACATTATTAAATAATAAATAATAAAATATTAAAATAATTAAAATAATGATCTCAGCTGCACATATTTCCCAACACATTCTGCCTAAAATAGAGATGGCAACTGGCATGAGAAGTTTGTCTCCTAGCTGGTGTTTTTAGTGGGCCTAAAAGAGTGTAAAAAAAGAGAGCTAATTAGATGGGGAGAGAAACTGCTCCAGATCTGGCAGAATAAATGCGTGTAAACACTTGCACTCCTCTTACACCTAGTCATGAGAGCTCTCAGCCAGTGCCAGGCTCTGTTGATGATATTATTCGCTCTCATTCATAGTGCGAGTCATATCAATGAGGTCAGATTCTTTCAGCTTTCGACATATGGTCTAGTAAATCGAGTATTTGATGATGAAATCAGTCAGTCAAAAATAGTACTACAACATATGCATTTCGTTCGTGACTGGTTGGCGTCTTACATAAGATACTCTTCTGTTCAAAATACGTTGCTCATGGTGGGATACTCAAAAACGACTAAAACAAGAAATGTATATAATCCAATCCCTTTGTGCAGGCAGTTGGTTGTTTGTGTTTGCTACTCATCAGTATAGAAATCCATAATTCATATGACAGTCATTGGGAGAGAATTATGTTTTGTCTCAATTGCAAGGCATCCAGATGGCAACTAGTCTTCCTTTTGTCCTCCAGGGAACACAGGAAATATCTGTGGCTGACAACATAGTCTCAGTTGACTTTAAGGGTGAATTACACAGGTCAGCGACCGACCGGGGAGGCTTTTACTCGGAAGTAGAAACGAATTGGTGCATCTAACTATAGCACTCTGTCGATATGTCTGCTGAGGTCGAAGGCTGTGTTTGATAATTAAAGCCAAGTCTCATCTTCTGGCGTCTGTCAGTTAACTGGTTTGTAGCTGAAAGGTGCAGAGCAAGGGTTGCTGACCTTAGAATGCTATGCATTCCCAAGAAGATGGGAAATAAATCACATATATCATGCATGCTTAGCTTTTAGTAAATGTTACTTGAAAGAACAAATAATGTGAAAGTCGTGAAAACACCTAACTTCAATCTACCTCAAAATTCAAACACTGTGCCAGTATATACTGTTAATTGGAAATTGACATTTAAGGTCCATTCAGAAGTGATGGGTGCTTTCAAAACACTGCTTCGAAAGCTTTGAATTTGTTTCGAACCAGTGGTTCGGTGTGCATATCAAACTGCCAAAGCTATGTGATTTTAGTAAATAAGGCTTCGTTACATCATAACTGTTTAGAATTTTTCACCATTGAGGTGAAATTGAGGGGTAATTCATGCCAACCCATGAATCACTGAGATCACTGAGTTCTGGTAGGAACCGCTGTGGAGTAGCCTAGTACCTGCTTGACTCATCATAGACATAAACAGAGAGAAGAAGCTCTGGCTACAAAGTTTTTCCACAAGAGGCATGCTGTTCGGTTTATTAATCGCTAGAGCTTTAAATATTAATGTTAAAGGTAGCAGATAACGTAGCAGATAACAGTCTCTTATTGGCCTTACATTGAACAAACAAAACAGCCCTGAACATATTTTACACATATTTTACAGACACTTTATGTTTAATGGTATTAGATGATTTTTAAAGCCCCCCGTAGTGAAAATGGATCATGTCAATGGATAGATTCATATCATTAGCATGCAAAATATACCAATGGGATTACCAGAACAAAACAAAAAATTAAAGGAGTAGTTCACTTTCAGAACAAAAATTTACAGATAATATACTCACCCCCTTGTCATCCAAGATGTTCATGTCTTTTTTTTCTTCATTCGTAAGGAAATTATGTTTTTTGAGGAAAACATATCAGGATTTCTCTCCAAGGACTTCTATGGTGCCCCAGAGTTTCAACTTCCAAAATGAAGCTTTAAAGGATCACAGCCGAGGAAAGAAGGGTCCTATCTAGCAAAACAATCGGTTATTTTCTAAAAAAAATAAATAAATAAATAAAATACAATTTATATACTTTTTAACCTCAAATGTTTGTCTTGTCTAGCTCTGTGTGTACTCTGTGTAGAGATTAAAAAGTATATAAATTGTAAATGTTTTTTAGAAAATAACCGATCGTTTCCCTAGATAAGACACTTCTTCCTCTGCTGGGATCATTTGGAGCCCCTTGAAGCTGCATTGAAACTGCATTTTGGAAGTTCAAACTCAGGGGCACCATAGAAGTCCATTATATGAGAAATCCTCAAATGTTTTCCTCAAAAAACATCATTTCTTTACAACTGAAGAAAGAAAGACATGGACATCTTGGATGACAAGGGGGTGGGCACATTATCTGTAAATTTTTGTTCTGAAAGTGAACTACTCCTTTAAATAGAGCAAAACCGCTAACTGTTAACTTGAATAATAACCTGCGGCAACAGTGTAAAAGTTGCCCGGAGACAGAAGCACTCTCCCGCATTGGCGTCTGCACTTCAGACGCATATGCTCACTCTCTAGGCTGCATTCGAGCCTTTGAGGCATTTTGAGGACACAACATCATCAAGTAAGTAACTTTAACGAATGTTGCCCTACATAGTTTTATCAGTCATTATCCATGTATCGCCATTATATCACGTTTACTAGAGTTAAATTCAGTTAGTGGATGGATCAAGAGGCTCTGGCTGGTGTGATTGAGTGGGATGAGAAAATAATTTTCACAAGAAAAACATTTAAATATGTAATTTTGATACTTTTTATGACTTCAGGGGGACTTTAATTACATTTACAGAATTCTACTTTCAAAAAACATTACAATTGGAAAAGTTGTTTTTATGAGTGTTTATATCTGAGTTTTATTGCATAAATGTATTGAGATATTGAAAATGGCCAAGTCCAATAAAGTACATCCTTCCATCATAAACGTAATCCACATTGCTCCAGCTGGGTTAATAAATGCATTCTGAAGTGAATTGTGTGAATTTGTGTAAGAAAAAATATACATATTTAAAACTTTATAAACCATAATCTCTAGCTTCCATGTGCGCCTGTAGCTGAATCATTCATCAATCTATTTTCCAAAATGCTTGTCCAATGTGGGTACAGCATAATATCATACAGGTATAAATTTCTTGAGTAACTGATTATTAAATGATTGAATTAGGGTCTATACATGCTAGTTTAAATGACAGAGCAAACACAAACTATGCAAAAGCAGCAGCTCTTCCTTCGGACTCAGTGTCCAAATTCGTTGACTTTTTTTTTTTGGCTCCATTAGTGTGACTATATTAGTGGTCAAATGTAGCGAACACATAATAATTTATTAAATGAGAACCTAAATACTGAATAAAACAAAAATGTCCTCAGAAAGTGTACTGCTAATGTGACAACACTAGTTGTTTTAAGTTTTTGAAAATGTTAAAATATATAAAAATTTTATAACAACAATACTTTCAAAACGTTTCCCTCCATTTCCCTCCATATTAGAGAAAATGACGTACAGACCCACACTTTGGTAAATACTTGTATAGAGACCATTAACAGGTGTCCATTCAGTCACGCATAGACTGCTTATTGATTTTCTATCCACACAGAAATTATTTGAGGTCAGTAAGCCACCAGTGATTTATTCAAGTGCATTCCTGTCAAACAAACATAATTCTAACGCTATCCCTACCATTAACAATCCCTAATCAGTGCCATGGATAAAATTCACTTGGCTAGGACGTTATGGGTGGGCGCTTAGATATTAAAACACGTGTGAATGGTTTCTGCTCATGTCTGAATGTGTGAATGGTCCTGTTTGCCATCGGGAGGAGAGAGATCAAGCTGGTCTGACAGACAGTGTCTGTTGTTTACAATATACCCACGATACCCTGTTACATCACATGATAGAAGGTTTTAGTAATACTGCTGGTTTACTCTGCCTTGTTTGAGTATCAGTGACCCAAAACTGAACTTGGGTGAGATTAAACTGGTTAAATAGAATAATTCAACTATGTTGCTGTTATCGGCTCATTCCAAACGCTGCTCCATGTAAATTCATTGAGTCTGGTATTGTCCATTAGCAGACCGCAGTGCCTCTAGAATAGGTGAAATGCTGATAAGACTGAAGCTCTTAAAAAAGTCCAAGATAAGGGAGGTATTGCACTGTGTTAACATTATCACACATAAGGTAGCTGTAGAGCCATGTGTCTCTTGATATGGTTGAAAAGAGCATATGAGGTTAACCAAGATGGTATTATGCTACTACAGGAAAAATTTGAACAAGATTTCCCAGATGTCCATCATTTCCTTGTGGTTCTGGCTTATTTGCTCCGTCTTCTATTTGGACATCTGGTAACCAAGCGGTCTGCTATTTTCAATGGACATTCTTAAAGACTTGTATGGCTTAATATAATGTAAATTATGTCTCTTACCGAAATATGCATTAGAAAACCCATGAGAGATTTATGTTTAAAAAAAAAAATCACATTGTTTTATAAATTTGGACTATAGTGGGCGCCATTATTTCAATGACATGAAATGGTAAACTAGTGCTGCTACACAGCTCGGAAAATGTAATACTAATACGATGACCACTTTACTGAAAGAGTGTATAGGTAGCGATGGATATAAACATAGGCTTAAACCAATTTTCCCCCCACAAGGAGTCTAAACGCCCCTGGATATTGAGTGAAATCCATGCTGAGAAACTCTTTCAGTGGCTGTGGCGTCATGACAAGCATCTGCATGTTTACATTCTGCCAGGATGGCATGTAGCTTTTCTTGTCTCTGCCGTTTGTAAGCTCTTTCAGTAGCTGTGGTCCACTAAAAGCCTCAAAGGCATCAGGGCTTAAGTGGAGAGAACATTCTTTTATCCTCTTCTTATTGCTAGGAAAGCAGTGACGGTTTCTGTTGCTTCTCTTGTTCAGCTGAAAATTACAACCAAAAGGTGCAAAATGTGGCATTGTATCAGTATTTTAATTTCTGAGTTGTGTATTCTGAGTTAAAGGAACACTCCACTTTTTTTTTTGGAAATAGGCTCATTCTCCAACTCCCCCCGAGTTAATAAATTGAGTTTTACCATTTTTAAATCCATTCAGCCGTTCTCCTGTTCTGCCAATATCACTTTTAGCAAAGCTTAGCATAGATCATTGAATCCTATTAGTCCAATGGCATCGCCATTTAAAACTTGACTCTTCTGTAGTTATATCGTGTACTAAAACCGGCGGAAATGTAAAGCTGCGATTTTCTAGGCCGATAAGATTAGGAACGTCTTGGTTACGTATGTAACCCTCGTTCCCTGAAGGAGGGAACGGAGACGTCACGTCGGAGACCGACGAATTGGGATATCGCTTTAGAGATACCAATCCTCTTCGTGTGTAAACTAAACGAGCCAATGCACATTGGCATGCATGATTGCATCCAGCTGTCGCTGATCACAGCGTGAGCATAAATACACAGCAGGTGCAATGCATAGACAGGATTTCGCTGAGGAGCCGAGCTTGGGTCCGGCCGCACAGCGGTGGTACAGCAGCTGAGGCGACGGGACGTGACGTCTCCGTTCCCTCCTTCAGGGAACGAGGGTTACATACGTAACCAAGACGTTCCCTCTCAGTCGGTCTCTACGACGTCACGTCGGAGACCGACGAATTGGGATCCCTAGCAAAGCGCCGCAGCTGCTGCCCCCCTCCAGTGTCCTGAGCAAGCCACCTGGCCTCCAATTTTTGCTAAGGCCAAGGGCGGATCAGAAAAGACCAGTCACTGTATAACATAGCACTACCTACTTAGTGAAGCTGGAGCACTGGGAACGTGCGGAGCTCCCACCCATCCCGCAGGAGGTTCGGAGCAATACGCATATGGCTCAATTAGGACATATGGAAGAATGGAGGTGATTGAACCCTCGTGAAGATGGTAGAAGGTTACCGGGGAAACACGGTCTCTGTGGGTACCGTGGAAGACATATGGGATTCACTTAAGTCTCTCATGTATCCTAAGCCTTCTATCGGTTCTAAAGATTCATCGAGAGAGGCCTGGCGCCTAGACGCTCCGCTACGTCTGGAGCCGAGGAAGGAGGACTCGACAGGGTCTTCATGGACACTCTGGAGAAGATAGCAAGCCGACCTGAGCCAGTGCCTCTCAGTGCTTCTACCCGTTTGAGGTGAGAACACAGGAGGAGACTGGCTCTACACGAAGGCTATAAAACCTAGCGAACGTGTTAGGGGTCGCCCAACCCGCAGCTCTACAAATGTCAGATAGCGAGGCGCCACGAGCCAGCGCCCAGGAGGATGCAATACTCCTAGTAGAGTGAGCTCGCAACCTGAGCGGGCAGGGCACGCCCTGAGCTTGATAAGCCAAGGCGATGGCATCCACTATCCAGTGTGCCATCCTCTGCTTGGAGACGGCCTTCCCCTTCTGCCGTCCTCCGTGACAAATAAAGAGCTGATCTGAGGTCCTGAAGCTTTGCGTCCGGTCGACGTAGCATCTTAATGCTCGGACGGGACAAAGCAAAGCTAGGGCTGGGTCTGCCTCCTCCGGGGGCAGCGCTTGCAGGCTCACCACTTGGTCCCTGAAGGGAGTAGTGGGAACCACGTAGCCAGGCCGGGGCCTCAGGGTTACCTGGGAATCTGCCGGCCCGAACTGAAGGCACGAATCGTCGACCGAAAACGCCTGCAGGTCCCCTACCCTCTTGATGGAGGCCAATGCCAGCAGGAGCAGAGTCTTCATAGAGAGATACTTCAGCTCGACTGACTGTAAAGGCTCAAAGGGGACCCGCTGTAGTGCTGTGAGCACCAGAGACAGGTCCCAAGAGGGTACGGAGGGGGGCCTAGGAGGATTTAACCTCCTGGCTCCCCTGAGAAACCTGACGACCAGGTCGTGCCTACCTACTGACCTTCCTTCAACGGGGTCATGGTTTGCAGAAATAGCGGCTACATAGACCTTAAGGGTGGAGGGTGACAGCCTACGCTCCAACCCTTGCTGCAAAAAGGTAAGCACGACTCCGACCGAGCATCTTCGGGGATCCTCATTTCTTGAGAAAGCCCATTCGACGAACAGGTTCCACTTCAAGGCGTAAGCATGTCTCGTGGATGCAGCTCTCGCCGAAGTGATGGTGTCTACCACTCCTTGGGGTAGATCACTCAGAACCTCCGCGTCCCGTCCAGGGACCAGACATGTAGTTTCCAGAGGTCTGGACGCGGGTGCCACAGGGTGCCCCGTCTCTGAGTCAGTAAATCCTTCCTCAGAGGAATCCGCCAGGGAGGGGCTGTCGCGAGGAGCATCAGTTCTGGGAACCAGGTCCGAGTAGGCCAGTAAGGCGCCACTAACAGGACCTGCTCCTCGTCCTCCCTGACCTTGCACAGTGTCTGTGCGAGAAGGCTCACTGGGGGAAACGCATGCTGCATGCCAGGGAGTCCGTGCCGAGTGTACCCTCGGTCAGGGAGTAAAAGAGCTGGCAGTGGGACGTCTCTGGAGAAGCAAACAGGTCTACCTGAGCTTTCCCGAAACGTCTCCAGATCAGCTGGACCGACTGGGGATGGAGTCTCCACTCTCCGGGAAGCGCAGCTCGTGAGAGCTCGTCGGCTGCACGGTTGAGCAAACCCGGAATGTGAATGGCACGAAGCGACCTCAGATGCTTCTGACTCCAGAGGAGGAGAGAACGGGCGAGCTGCGACATGCGACGGGAGCGTAGACCACCTTGTCGGTTGATGTACGCAACGGTCGCAGTGTTGTCCGTACGGACCAGCACGTGTTTGCCTCGAAGGCGCCCTTTGAGACGATTCAAGGCAAGGCGTACTGCCAGCAGCTCTAGGCAGTTGATGTGCCAGTGTAGCTGGGGGCTCGTCCAAACCCCCGACACTGCCTGCCCGTTGTACGTGGCTCCCCAACCGGTGGTGGAGGCATCCGTGTCTACCACAGCGTGCCTGGAGACCTGTTCTAAGGGAACTCCTGCCCGAAGAAAAGCTAGGTCTGACCACGGGGTGAAGGTTAGGCGACAGGCCGAGGTTACTTTGACCCGGAGAGTGCCGCGCTGCCACGCTCTCCTCGGGACTCGGCCATGAAGCCAGTGCTGAAGTGGCCTCATATGGAGCAGGCCAAGCGGTAAAACTGCCGTAGCTGCTGCCATATGCCCCAGGAGCCTCTGAAACTGTTTCAGTGGGACCACTTCTCTGCTCTTGAACGTATTCAAGCAGTTCAGCACCGACTGAGCCCGCTCTTGCGTGAGGCGAGCTGTTTGGCTGACCGAGTCCAGTTCCACACCAAGAAAAGAGATCCTCTGCACGGGGGAGAGTTTGCTCTTTTCCCAGTTGACCCGAAGGCCCAAGCGGGCGAGGTGTGCCAACACCAGGTCCCTGTGTTCGCATAACTGCTCTCGAGAGTGTGCTAGTATCAGCCAGTCGTCGAGGTAGTTGAGGATACGAACGCCCTGTTCCTTGAGGGGAACAAGGGCCGCCTCCGCGACTTTCGTGAAGACACGGGGGGAGAGGGACAGCCCGAAGGGCAGGACCTTGTACTGATATGCTCTGCCTTCGAACGCGAACCGCAGAAATGGTCTGTGGCGCGGAAGGATCGAAACATGAAAGTACGCGTCCTTCAGGTCGATCGCTGCGAACCAATCCTGGGGACGAACACATCTGAGGATGTGTTTTTGTGTGAGCATTCTGAAAGGTAGCTTGTGAAGAGCTCGATTCAAGATGCGCAGGTCCAGGATCGGTCGTAAACCGCCGCTTTTCTTGGGTACTATGAAGTAGGGCCCTCCTCCGGGGGAGGGAGTGGTGCGATCACCATCTCCCGAAGAGCAGCTTCCTCCATCTCTGGGTCGCCCGTCTCAGGGACGCTTGTTCTTGCGTTTCCCACTGGTCTTGGTGGGAGCCTGGACGGGCGGGGCGGCCGCCCTGGGACCGGCTCCACGGCGCCGCCGTGAAGGCTGCTGCGCAGGCTGCTGTGGAGCGGGGGCGGAGGCAGGGGGCCGCCCTCGGCGACGAGCAGACCGAGGTGCCGCCGGCGGCTGGGTGGAGGCAGCAGCGGGAGCACGCCGGGGCAGGATATGACTGATGGCCTCAGTCTGCTTCTGGGCGGCCGAAAACTGCTGGGCGAAATTTTCGACCGCGTCGCCGAAGAGGCCGGTCTGGGACACGGGGGCATTCAGGAACCTGACCTTGTCTGCTTCCCTCATGTCGGCCAGACACAGCCAGAGATGGCGTTCCTGGACCACCATCGTGGACATCGCACGACCCAGAGACCGCGCCGTAACCTTCGTCGCTCGTAGCGCGAGGTCCGTAGCGATACGGAGTTCACGTAGAACTTCCGGGTCGTGACCACCCTCGTACAGGTCCTTCAGTGCCTGGGCCTGATGGACCTGTAACAACGCCATAGCGTGTAGGGCGGAGCCAGCAGCGCCACAAGCCATGTAGGCACTGCCGATCAGAGCCGACGAGTGCCTACAGGCCCGGGAGGGGAGCAACGGGCTGCCCCGCCAAGTGGAAGCGGCGCCGGGACACAATTGCATCGCCACCGCACGCTCCACCGGCGGGACAGCCGCGTACCCCCGCGCTGGTCCGCCATCAAGGGTGGTGAGGGAGGACGTGCCACTGGAGCGGTTTCTGGCAGTAAAAGGTGCCGTCCACGTCCCAGTAAGCTCGTCATGCACCTCCGGGAAGAAGGGCACTGGGGTGGGATGCTGAGAACCAGCGCGGGCCACCCCAAGATACCAGTCATCCAGCCGAGAGGGGTCGGGACGTGATGGAGGGTTCCATTCAAGCCCTACCCTCTCGGCGGCCCGGGAAAGCATAGCCATCATTTCGGGGTCGGTATCCGGCACCGCTGACCGCCCAGTGGACGGCAGCGATCCGGAATCTTCCTCCCCCGAGAAGTCTGGCTCACCCCCCGATGCAGCGATTGACATCCGGTCGTCAGGGGGAGCCCCAAAAGTAATGAGCGGTACCTCACGAGGAGGACCCGAACACTCTTCTGGGAGCTCCGGATGGAACGGACTGTCGGTGGAAGGAGGAACCCCCAGCGGATTATCCGCCGGGAAATTCCCCACCGTCACCGTCAGACCAGTCAGCCCTCTGCCAGAGGTAGAGTCCCCCCGGCGTTTGCCGGGGGGAACGGTAGATCTGGGCAGAGGAACTGGCACCCCGCCCCTTTGCAGGAAGCGGAGTCTGGTCCGCAGCTCCGTGATGGACATGCCGCCGCAATGACAGCATGACTCATCCACAAACGCCGCCTGAGCGTGCTCAATACCCAGACACGTCAGACAGCGATCGTGACCATCACCTGGCGCCAGGTAACGACCGCATCCAGAAACGCACGGGTGAAACGGCATTGTGTTTCAAACACCTCGTCTTTAAAAAGACGTTCACCCGTGATACTCTTTTAGAAACTGCTCAGTGCTGAAGCACACAGGGGAGATGGCCGCTGCGACACAGAAGGCAGGTAGTGCAATCCTTGACTGAGCGCTTTTTCCACCCACAGGAGACCACCACCGCTGACGCGCCGTACCGCCAACACCGCAGTGAAGAGTTCTTTGTAAGAATGGCTCGTTGCGTCTCTCATTGAGAAGATCGGCTCCGATGCGAAATGCTGTCTATGCATTGCACCTGCTGTGTATTTATGCTCACGCTGTGATCAGCGACAGCTGGATGCAATCATGCATGCCAATGTGCATTGGCTCGTTTAGTTTACACACGAAGAGGATTGGTATCTCTAAAGCGATATCCCAATTCGTCGGTCTCCGACGTGACGTCGTAGAGACCGACTGAGAGGGAACTACACTCCTATTCCGGTGTAATAGTCAAGGAAGTTTGCTGCCGTAACATGGCCGCAGCAGGCGCAGTAATATCACGGATTGGGTTTCAAAACGGTAAAACTCAACTTATTAACTCAGGGGGAGTTGGAGAATGAGCCTATTTCCAAAAAAAAAGTGGAGTGTTCCTTTAAAATAGCAACAGGTAGCGCTAGTAGCTCATTGAGCGCATCCATTTCACGTCATCGAAATAATGGTGTCCCCCATAGTTTAAAATATGAAACGTGGAATTTTAGAAAATAATGTTAATCTTTCATGGGTTTTCTACTACGTATTTCAGTAAGAGACATTATTTATGTTATAATAAGCCATACTAAGTCTTATTACCTGGGGTTTCTTTTAGACATTAATAGGGTTTAGTATTGTTTGAGCTAGCGACCTAATAGATTCTGAATTTGTGTTTTAGGAGTAGGGGTGAATTAGTTTCACACACACAAGAGAGACTTTGGGAAATGCCTTGGGTTTTCAGTATATATTTGCACACTTCATTGTTGAACTGTATTATTATGGCCATATGTGTCGCATTACACAATTTAGTGCATCATGTTAATTTCATCTGTTAGTCCTGGGAACAACACTATCTCAGAATACCCTAGTTCCCTTTACAGGTTGACCATGACACAATTTCGAGATGATGGTGCCCTACTTAACAGTAGGGTGGCGATGGCAGGATTGGCTCTAAAAGGTTGAGAAGCAGCAGGAGTGTTTGGTATTTTTAGTTTTAAAAACATATCTTTCTTTTGTGTAAAGACACCCATATGGTTGAGCAAATATCCATAAACTGTTATTTTAGAAAGAACATGACTTGAAGTCTGTTTTGTATGTGAACATCAGTCGTTTCTATTTTTTTATTTTTATTTTTTTTTTTTTTGTGGCTTGTCTTTTAAAGGAACTATGAACTAGAATTCTCACATGCTGGAGTGATGAATAGATTTTCATAAGATTTGGAAAGCTGAGCTCAACGACTGTGTCGTGATTTGTTGAATGAATTGTCATTTGAAAATACTGTTTCTTTGATACAATCCATTTCCTGAAACACTCAGAGAAGAAGAATAAATGTCCTTCCTGTGGTCAAGGGCAGTTAATCTCCTCTACCCCATGTCATTTTCTTGTCGATGGCTCTTAAATGCTTAATGTTCTAGTAAATGACACTGCTCTGACTGGGTCCCTGAAAGCTGTCGTAGGGACTGTGGGACTCCTGGCAGAACTCAGCAGCATCCTGCCCATGACACCAAACAAACGACCTTGTCCTTCTATAACAAATGTTGGTACAGCACTTTCTGACAGAAAGTCAAAGAACAAAATGTAAAAGACAGATAAAGACAGTGAGACAGCTCATTTTGATGGCAGTTCATGGCCCTGGACCACAAAACCAGTAATATGGGTCTTTTTTTTTTATATATACATTATCTGAAAGCTGAATAAATAAGATTTCTATTGATGTATAGTTTGGATATAGGCAATATTTGGTCGAGATAAAACACTTTTTTTTTTGAAAATCTGGAATCTGAAGGCGGAAAAAATTCAAAATACTGAGAAAATCGCCTTTAAAGTTCCAAATGAAGTTCTTAGCAATGCATATTACTAATCCAAAATTAAGTTTTGATATATTTGTGGTAGGAAATTTACAAAATATCTTAATGAAACATGATCTTTACTTAATATCCTAATATATAAAAAAGACACAATGTATTTTTGGCTATTTCAACAAATATGCCCATGCTACTGAAGACTGGTTTTGTGGTCCAGGTTTATTTTATTTTATTTATTTATTTATTTATTTATTTTGTGAAGTGTGGTTCTAGCATTTTGCATGTTTGCACAAACATATTGACAGCATGTAAAATGAAAAATGTTCATATGAACAACTTTATAGAGATGACAAATGCAGTAACAACTATAGCACAAAAGAAGATTACGACTAAAATCTTGGAGGGTTACAGCTGACAGAAATTGGTAGGAAGTGTAGAGTCCCTTGCTTTGAGTGACTTCAGCAGCACATCTGTGTCTGCAGGACATCACTAGATTCTCAGACTGCACTAATGTGATCTTGGTCCACTCTTCTTTCACTCTCTTCCATAGTTTGATAACTGTAGTGGGTTTCTTAGCCATAACTTTGTTTCCAAAGACAAAGGACTCTGGCCCGGCCATTTCATTATTTCAGTGTTCTTAGTTTCAAGGAACTGCTTACTCATGTTGTAGTGTGACGGCGGCATTGTCTTGAAGGAAAGTTGCAGGCTGATTAGGAGATGCTTGGAGGGAAGGAACTGCATGTTGCTGAAGGAGGTTCTGATAAACATTTATATTTACCCTGCCAAGTGTCTGTATACAAGGCCCAACTTCTGCTGCAGAAAACATCCCCCAAACCATGTCACATCCTTCTCTACCTTTCATTGACTTATTTACACACTTGGTTCTTTCCTTAGTTTGAGCCCAAACAAAATGTTTCCCATCAGACCCAAATAAATTAAACTTGCTCTTATCACACTCTGTCACCTTTTGATTCTTTCTTTAGAGGTTTGTTCACTGCAGAGTGTGCTTTAAGTCTGACTTTTCTTAAACATGCTAAGACAGATGCTTACCCTGTGCAACACTGAAACTGGCAAGCAATTCCAGCTGCAGTGTTGAACTGATTCCCATTGAGAGTCTCTGCATTATCCTGTCTTCTTCTGCATTTGTCTTAGTGGACAACCAGCCTTTTTGGGGGACTTGAATTAATTATTGTCATTGTAAACCTGCAATATTCAACAAATTACAGATTTGGAATGACCAATTTATCTTGCAGTGGCTGAAAGGGACATCCCTTTGGCCTTTATCTGGACAACCTCCTGTCGCAGGGTTTCAGTCACCTTAGAGCAGCCCAACATCTTGTAATCTTAGTGAAAATTGGACGAATGCTGCCAGTTAAATAGGGTTTTTCATATAATTATGGAAATTAGCACAAGGTGCCAGAATAACACCAAAATCTGGGAGGTATCTGCAAGTGTTCTCTATTTGGATCAGAGTTATTTTTCAAATATCTCATTTAAGTTTTTATACTATGCTTTGGTATACAATTAATTTATGAAATATGCTTAAAAACTGCCATTCTACTCCTGTTAGGATACCTTCAAATAGGACTAAGCAGTGACCTTGAAATCTAGGAAATTGCATGTTGTTCTCTAATTTTGATTTCCACTGTATGTGTAAAATATAGGGGTGGGCATAGATTAATTTTTTTAATCTAGATTAATCTAGATTAAATTTTGGAATTAATCTAGATTAATCTAGATTAAAATGGCTAATTTGAATTCTGCTGAAGGCATTCAGAATATGTGTGCTACCCAAATAATGACTAAAAGTAAGTCTTTGAGAATGGATCATAAAGCTCATAAAGCTGTTCTATGATAATTTGTTGATGAAAATAAATTATGTTCAATTAGATGTACTTGTGTTTACTAACTAACTAACAATGAAATTATTTTTTCTACCTATAGATTGTGTTTTTTTAACGTCAACATCACCTACCCAACCCATTACATGTTACACCGTACTTTTATTTTGACAGGTTGCCATGAAGTTTCTGTGTATACAGTATGATATGATGCTAGTTTTCTCAAATGAAACGGTAAAAGTGACACTCACAGCAGTTTGGGCGATTGAGTTTATCTGTTCATGTGAGATGAAAATGCCAAAAATTACCGGGAGCGTCACATGTGTTTCAGTATGCGTGTAGTAAAAGCTCGTTTCCGCCATTCATACATACAGCTAGGCAAACGGAACATATCGGATTCATATTAAAACAGTCTTTTTGCATTTCAGTTTTCACATACACTAGTCCATATCGCGATTTGAATTAAGTGACAGACCAACATTTGATTTATGAATCCAAAAAACGACGAATTTACGTGGCATTTCGCTATAGTAGATTCTGTTTTTATGAATGGAGGACGACGCAATCCCGTCTGTGTTTTGGCGGAGGAGACTTAAACGAGCGACCATATTCTATAGTCTTCGGTATACATCCGCGTTAAACTATCAAGGTGAAAGTCCTCATAGCTTGCGTAGTTTAGACCCAGCTTCCAACCCAAATTTGAGAATAGATTAACGGCGATATTTTTTTTATCGCACGATAAGAGTTTCACGTTAACGCAGCACGTTAACGCCGATAACGGCCCACCACTAGTAAAATATAAACCAAATTACTCAAAATGTCATAAAAGATTTTGGTCATACCACCCAATCCTGGCTGTTACATGACAACTTTAACTCAGACGTATCCTAGGGTGTATTCATACTCCTAGTTCAGTTTGTTTGGTTCATTTGTTCCGGACCAAAAAGGAAAATGATACATTTGGTCCTGGTCAGCTTTGTATTCACACTGGCATTTTTGACAGCGAACCTAAAGATACCCAACCTAAAGTAACAGTGATATACTGTTCATATACTCAACAAGCTGATTGGTCATGCTGAATGATGCATATTTTGTGACAAAACTCACCAAACAAAAGGAAAAGGTGCGTTTGAGTTAAAACGGCATTGTGGGTGCATTACATCAAAGTACCCATTCACTGATCGGTCTGCACAGTGCCACTTTAAGTTGAATACACCTAATGCTGTCTGCTGGACCAAGCTCGCTCATTGATGCATGTATATGATTTTATTTTCACCACCTGCAAACCCACAAAAAGTTCCCATGGTTCGTTTAGAAGTATTTGGTCTGTTGGGTTCATATTTATTTTGGAACTGCACTAGAGTTCGTTTGGACTAGAGTTCGTCTCGGTCCGCTTCCAAACGAACTCCACTGCAGTGCTAGTCTTGTTGGGTGCGCACCAGGGTTCGGATATCCGCATTTATACTTACTCAAATGATCCGCACTAACAGAGCAATCGCATCAGAGTTCGTTTTAACCAAACCAAACATGACAAGTGTGAATACACCCTTTAAATGGCAATCAATCAATTAATCAATCAATCAATAAATGTATGTATGTATGTATGTATGTTTATGCAGGGAACAGATTTCAAAAACCACCAGATGTGAATTTGTGATTTATGAGTCTACAGGGAGTCTAAATAGACTGTGTTATCGCAATATTGCATACAGGTACAATGACAATGCCAGTCAAGGACAAAGCATAATCATGTTTATAAATCCTTTGAGCTTGTGAGAACTTTCTAGTCTTTCTGTATGTGGTAAGCATGTAACCCACTAACACCGATTCTCACTCTATTTAGTATCTCTTATTCTCTCTCTCTCTTTATCTCTCTCTTCCCATTGCAGTTGCCATGGAAACTGTTCTGGTCTTCCTTTTTTCCCTCCTAGTCTATGTGGCGGGTAAGTTCCCCCCTTCATTTCACTCCAGGCTCCCTGTGTCCATTGGGATTGGAAAGAACTGAAAAAGGATAGGGGAAAAGCCATGACATGACACATTAGCGTCATCCTAGAGTTCTTACCTGAGAATTTGATCAGTGACCTCTCCTAATCTGGGATCATGTCTGTGTGTGAGCTAGAATAGCTCTGTGTTTGTACCGCATTCATGCTTTTACATGTCTGTGAATTGCTGTCCTGCTTTTGCCAAACAAACTTAATTTGTGAAATGAGAGCATCCATTTAAATAACACTCCCATCCATCTTAGTCCTCTGAGAGACTCCACCCTACCCATAATTAGGCCACATGAAACAGCCAGCACATGTGCACTAGATTCATATATCTACACAAAGATGTCTCCACACTGGTAAAAAATTCATCCTTCAGCTTTGTCAACAAACCCGTCGCCCACTCCTAAAAGCATGCACTGTTGACTGTCAGAGTAGTTTTCATCTGGTTATCTTTCACACTGCAACCACAAGGTTCTTTCCTTGTTCCATTCTTTCCTCTCTCCATTTTTTATTCCTTTCTCTTTTACTGTTTCTTCTTTTTTGTTATTTCCTTCATTGTTTGAGTGATGCCATAGAAGAACAAACTTTCAGTGAACAGTTCTAAAAAGAACCAATTATTTCTTAGAGTTAAGAATATTTCAGTAATTTAAAGAATGATTTGAGCAATGGAAGGTTTCCATGGATGTTAAAGGTTCCTTTTAACATCCATGAAAATGAACCTTAATAAAAAATTAAAAATAAAAATGACCCTGTGATTTACTCACCCACAAGCCATCCTGGGTGTATATGACTGTCTTCTTTCAGACAAATACAATCATATTAAAAATGTCATGGCTCTTTCAAGCTTTATAATGGCAGTTAATGGGTGTTAATATTCAATAGGCCAATAAAAGTCCAATAAAGTGCATCCATCCATCATAAAAAATACTCCATATGGCTCTGGGTGGTTAATAAAGCCTTCTGAAGCAAATTGGTGATTTTGTGTAAGAAAATATCCTTATCTAAAATTTTATAAACCATAATCTCTATCTTAACTGTCATACACACGTTCATGAGAGAGTGGCTTTCCAACGGATGACCTAAGACGTAGGCATATGTAAGCTCCGGTGAGAAGTGACAGACATGGAAGCGGAAAGGAGAGGGCAAAACAAAACAAAACAAAACAAAACACAGGTCTCAAATCAGAAGTACAAAATCAGGGTTTGTAAAAAAAATAAATAAATAAATAAAATGTTGGAGGATTTTGATGTAAGACAAGAGGAGACTGGTCCACACGGCTCAGTGAACAGTTCTGAAAAACAAAGGAAACCTTTGCCTCCTTTGCTCCTGTAAACAAAACTTGGTTCTCACCTATACTCCTATACTCATGTGAAAGCTAGAGATTATGGTTTATAAAGTTTTTAATATGAATATTTTTCTTACACAACCACTTTAATTTACATCAGAAGGCCATTATTACCTCCTGGACCCATGTGGAGTATTTTTGATGATGGATGGATGCACTTTATTGGACTTCAAAATCTTAACATTCATTCACTGTCATTATAAAGCTTGTAAGAAGCCAGGACATTTTTTAATATAACTCCAATTGTATTTGGCTGAAAGAAGAAAGATTCTTACACCTAGGATGGCTTGAGCGTGAGTAAATCATGGGGTAATTTTCATTTTTGGGTGAACAATCGCTGTCTTTCTGTAGCCACATTTTCTATTGTTCAGCAAATCTTTGTCTATTTCAATAGCACTCTTTCAAAAGTATAGATTTCCCCACAGATTTAGCAGAAATCTGCTTGGTTTGAATGTGACTTCTCTGTGAACTGTGCTTTACACATCAGTATAATATTGACAATAGACAATGGATCTTACTTTCCCACAAAATTTCTCCACATTTTTGATAATGTGGCTGCACCTTTAAGACTTTTTTTTTTTTTTAAACATAAGCACCAAAATACCAATAAACTGTGTGATTCATCGGAATTGACCTTTGAGGGCTATGCTGTTTTCTTCACCGTTCCAGATAAGAAGTGCTTTAGTTTTGCTTTGGTCCAATTTGTCAAAATCTTCAGCATGACTTCCAAATGACATTACGGTAAACAGTGTGGAGTATTCGCGTAATTTTAGTCAGAATGTTATAATTGACCCAAATCAGATTTTTTACGTCATTGCATCCTGACTTCGTACATTCTCATCTGGACTCTTACGCTTTGTTCACAACTACCTATCAAAATGGTAATTTTACAACTTCTCATCTTGGAAAATTGCCAGAAATTAAAGATCCTGTTCACACATGATCTCAAAACGGTAATTTACCAGTAAATTTCAAACAAAGGTCTCCTCCTTACCTTCTTTCTTTTTTATCCCCTTTTTTTCTATGCTCCTTCCTTTCTTTCTTTCTTCTTTTTTACTCCCACTGTCTCTTTCTTCACTTTATTGCTGCTTACTTCTTTCTTTCTGCATTGTTCCTTCCCTCTATTCATTACCCCCCCCCCCCCCCCCTTTACTGTATATTTTTTACCTTCATTTTTTCTTTCTTCTGTCCTTCATTTATATGTATGTTATTTTCCATCAACCTTCAGGTGTCTCTCATGGTTTGTATATTATGCTGTACATTCAGTCTTTCTGTGCCCACTTCCTGTCTTTTTTTCATTTAATGTTTTTGTTCCATAAAGTTCCTCTGACCTTGGTCTCTTCCTTAGTCCCTTCAGCTCTTGTGTGAGGGTGTGTAAAAAGAGGAAATATGTCATTTAATTTGTGAAAGTCAAATGATATAATCAATAGAGCTTTTATGATGGGTGGGGTTAATATCCATCCTATAAATACCTTCCCTTGTCAAATTATCCACTGCCACCAGTCATATTAAGAGACTTGTTAATAGTTGATTTGATTTAATAAACTGTCAGGCTTGGATTTAAGACTGTTAATAGACTCCATAAATGCTAATTTCTAGTTTGATTGTGATTCTAGTCTAATATACAATCAGCCCTATTGTAACATAATACACAGTGTAAGTTAAGACTATTTTAAAAGCACAAATCTCATCATGGACTGCTTGGAAAATCATTTTTAAACTCATTTTTTGAACACAAATCAGAAAGATGTTAATCTTTGTGAGTTTTTCCTCCCATCTCACAGGCATCGATTTAGTCTAATGGATTCTTAGAGTTTGATATACAACAAATGGTATTGACCCTGTCAAAAAGCCCTGTTATTATGGCTGAATCAGATCGCGCATTCATTAGCCAATGTCATATTTCTGCCAATATTGCATCTAGCTTTGGGCTCTGTGATCTTTCCCAACAAGAAAAACACCCACCACAAACAAATAACATAATGCAACACTCTTGTTTCAGCTATTGGATGTTGTGACTATAAAGATCCATAATACTAACAATTCCACTCTGTTTTTCTCTTTTCTCATAATGGTTTCTGTTCTCCGTATTGATCTTCTGTCTTAGCTTTGTCTGACGCTGCTGCCCAAGGCAAGTTATCTCTTATTTTATTTTCAGCATCATTGCGCTCTACTATTTTACCATATATATGTATAATAAACCAATTGCTTAATGTGTAATTTCTGATTGTTTTCCATTAGATGGAAAAGAGAAGGGATTGGAATCATTTGTATACGGTGAGAATCAATACTTACAAAATCTTACACATGTCAGTATTGTATAAGGATTATGTCACTTTATAAGTAACATACTTCTCAAACAGCAGGTACCCAAAGATAGTGGGGTATAATTGGTATCTTGGCTTTCATCACGTGTATAGTCACACTTCATATACAGTCATATTTATCTGTGCCTTCAGAATGCAATTACACTGAAGCAGTATATATAAATGAGATCTAAATTATTATTTTTTTTCTATAGCGTTTACATTAACTAATTAAAGTATTTTGATTATCTCCAGAATGCCATTTAAAACCTGAGAAATGTAAATGATCTGGTCAAATGGGCTCCAAATCATTTTGCATCCATTCAAACCACATTTGCAGCATGCAAACACATCACATTTGTAGTGTAAACACTAATACAACTTGATGCGTCTGTGAAGGACCGCCTACCCACCTGTCAATCAAATATGTGGTTAAACAAGGATCATAATACCAGGTGTAAATAGTGCCTTTGTAAGGCCTCACAAGTCAAATAGATCACATAAGACATGCTGTCATCACATCACACTCTATAGGAACATCGAGATGACACTATTAACAAGAGAAAGATTAGAAAAGAAAAAGAACGATTATAAACAGCCTGGTCTCATACGTAACATTTACAAGCACAAAACATAAAATTTTGTACATTTTTATTGATGCTGAAACGTACAATTTGGATATATTACAATATTTTTTTTTTTAAATTGAGCTAAAAACATAAAATATTTACAACTCTTTTATATCATATGTATCAATGCATTTTTAGCTTTTTATCGATAAATTATTTAGATTTTTAGGCCCCTTAACATACACCCAAAACTAAACCTACCTATTTTACAGTGAATGTAATATGTAATTTACAAAAATATGCAGGGAAATGGTCATTTTAGTAACAATATAGCATTAAAAGATATTTTTTATTGTCGCTATAATTATAACTATTTCTGTACAGTATAAAGAAACCTGACAGACAGATATGTGCAATCACAATCATTTATTTATCAAAAGCAGTCAAAAGCAGTACCAAAAGTAATCCAAATGACAATGCGACGCAGCCGCAGTCCTTTCTGACAGAATACAATAGTTAGAGGTGCAGAGCAGAATTTAAGTTGTTAACCCATTTGTGCCCAAATTTTCTGAATGCTTTCATGCATATAGTCATGTTCATAGTGTCTTATCTGAATATTTTCCCGTTTTTTTTTTTGTTTTGTTTTTTGTTTTTTTCTCGAAAATTGTATTTGAATGTGTGCCAACTATAGTTGCCGGTGGGAAAATATGTTGTATGCACCCCTTCAATGTCAAATTTGAATAGAAGGAAAACATTTGGCATCAAATTTTAAATAACTGCTTTCAATACCCTGCTGAAAAAAAAAACAAAAAACAGCTAAAACCAGCCTAAGCTGTTTGGCTGGTCTTAGATGGTTTAAGCTGAAAGTAGCTGGTTTTAGCTGGTCTCCCAGCCTGTCTAGGCTGGTCATGCTGGTTTTAGCTGGTTGTTCCAGCTGGTCTCCCAGCCTGACCAGCTAAGAAAGTGGCCAAAAACTGTCTTAAAGCAGCCTGCTGACCAGCTAAGACCAGGCTGGATGACCATCCAAAACCAGCCAACCAGCTGGTTGTAGCAGTTTTTTTTTCAGCAGGGAGAACCAATCTTTGTTCATAAACAAATTTATTATGTATACAAGTCAAAGAACTTTCAATGCAAACCCAAAAAAACGTATATAGTGCAGAACATCAAGTTGCCCCAACAGGGCATTGTGTATCAAAAAGTTAAATAAAAGTAAATAAATATATATGTACATTTTATAAAGAAAATGTGAGTGGAGCTTGCCGTGACAAAACTCGGCAATAGGCACTAATAGTAACCCTAATCGTGTTAGCATCATGTTATCAACAAGCTACCACATGTTAATTGTGTTAGCATTATGCTAACAACATGCTAACACAAATAAAAGTGTTAAAACAAAATTAACATGATTATCATATTGTTTCTACCATGTTTTTAGCAAGAAGGTAGCATGAGTAGCATGATGCTAGCAACAGTATAACTCATTTCCCCATGATATATGTTATATGTACTTACAAGTCATTTGCCCACCAGCAACTATAGTTACCGCTTGGACTTTTGACTATGTATACAAAAAAACGATAGATCTCTTGTAAGATTTGTTTTGTTTGCATAAAAATTAACTTTCTTTGGAAGGGTTTGCCTTCGCAATGCTTCCTGGAGGTAGGGGTAGGAAGTTGACAGACTCATGTAACAGGAAGGAAGCCAATGCCTTTTATTCTTCTTGAAATCCAATTTGGTTGTTTGCTTGCATGTCACCAGAAACACAGCATGTCGCACAACAGGCGAGAGCCAATGATTGTTCGATTTACCTGCCATAAAACCTATCGTAAGGTTTCTTGAAGCAGCAACTTTTAAATTTGTAATGAGCATCAGCGCATGTTTTGATGCTTCACGGTCGCTGAATAAATTAAGGAAAAGGAAAGGATGTGACGCCAAGTATAGTAACCCATACTCAGAATATGTGCTCTGCATTTAACCCACCCAAGAACAGTGGGCAGCCATATTGCTGCGGCGCCCAGGGAGCAGTCAGGGGTACAGTGCCTTGCTTAAGGGTCTCATCTCAGTTGTGGTACTGAAGGTAGAAGAGAGCACTGGTAATTCACTCTCCCCACCTACAATCCCTGCCGGACCTGAGACCCGAACCTGCAACTTTTGGGTTACAAGTCCGACTCTCTAACCAGAGTCCTCAACTCTAAAGGCTAATGCCTAATCCATTAGGCAACTGGACCAATGAGATAATGATGAGATGACGATAGCCACGAAAGGCTTGAGTTTGGGACTGTTCCTTGCAGTCATAAAGATTCTAAAGATCTTGATTACAGCACACAAATAAAATCGATTCCTTTGATTGTTGCGTTTCTATTGTCACTCACAGCATTTAGGAAAAAACAAGTTGTTCATACGCAAATAATTTACATTTAGATATCATCAATATGTCAGTATTGTACTTTAACATGCTGAAAATTTGTCAGTATTGTTTGTTTAGATTCTGTAAATATGTCAGTATTGTACGTTTTAGTGTCTGTAAAAACATAAATAAATGTACGTTTTGTAGAACCGCATTTTATGTAAAATACATAAAAGATTTCATGAGATCACATTGTTATAAAACCATTACAATTGCAGATACTACATTAGGCTGTTCAACCAGACGGGCAGTTGTCAGGGAAGAACCCTAAAGGCCAGTTTCTCACTGACAGAGCTCCAGAGCTCTTTGGCTGCCCAGACATCAACAACCACTTCAACACTTCACAGGTTTGGCCTCTTTTGGAGAGTGGCTAGAGGCAAGCCACTTCTGAGCGAGGCCACAATTACAACATCATGCCTCGAGTTGGCCAGAAGGAAAAACCTGCAATCTTCAGTCAGATTATTTTATAGTTTGGGTCCAAAGCTTAGCTCTTGGGCCTGCAAGCTGGTGCTAGGTTTAACAGAAACAAAATTCAGCTTAACACCCAGGATGGTGAAAGTTACTCCAGGGATATTCCTCTAGGGTTTTCTTTGGAAAAATGCTTTGGATATGTTTTAGTTTATGTTTTTAAGTATCTCCCGTAGAACTAATAACTAACACTTGCCTGGGGAGTTCAGTGGCATTGTAGGTACATCTATCTATCTATCTTTGTTTTGAATATAATAAAGATTATTGAAGTATAAAGAATTCTATATATTCCAGGTTATATCTTTAATAATTTATACATGCTTTTTCAATAAAAAATAGTCTTCATTTTGAATTAAAATGTAGTAAATAAATGTGTTTTTTCTGATGTCAGTTCCTGATAAAATACCAATTCTAATTTTTTTTATCTCTCTGTTATTTCTTACCCAGACTACGAGAGTTTGAGGATCGGGGGTTTGGCATTTGCTGTGGTGCTGTTTGCCATGGGAGTGCTCCTTATTCTCAGTAAGAAACATTGTTTTATTTATAAATTTTCCACTCATAATTTTCATTAAGAAGCTAAATCACTCCGACATTACTGTAAAGCAAAAGAGATCAGAGCACAATAGCCAAACTGAGCTGCCTAACAATAGATGACAGTGGTGCTTTTATTCAACTAAGCATGAGATTAAGTTTTATTATGAAATAGAGACGCATGAATATATGTCACACTGGGTCTTGGAGATATAAATGAAGACACACTTATTATTATCCCTTATTATACCAGTCATTATCACAAAATAAAACCAGACAGGTCATTTGTATGGTTTGACATTCATCCGTTTGATCTAAATTGTATTGTTTGTGTGCACCCTGCAGGCCGCAGATGCCGCTGCAGTATCAACCAGAAGCCCAGGTTAGTCCTATACAGCCTTTCTGATTCTCTCTCGTGTGTTGCATAGGTTTATAGCAATTTCTTTATACTATATATTTTCTCAGGGCTCCAGGAGATGAAGAAGCTCAAGCAGACCTCGTGGTCTCCAAGGGTGAGATTCAGTACTCACTTGTAATAAACATTGGTCATCTTTAAGAACTTTTTTCAACCTGATCTCATGATGAAAACGTACCTGTGGAAACTTTTCGTAAGATTTTTTGCCCTGAAACAGATGATCGTACATATGGTATGTTTTAATGTAACGTTGGTTTTATACGTGTCAATGCAACACGTTCTCACTCCCAACTCGTCACATATTGACGTTTGGTCAGGAGCCCTTGGCGTCATATTTTGACCCCGTCCACACTAATATGTTTTCGTTTGAAAACGCATATTTTTCTCTCCGTTTTGGCCTACCGTCCACACTGAGACAGCGTTTTTGTCAAGGAAAACAAAGCTTTTTGAAAACGCTCTCCAAAGTGGATAAATTTGAAAACATTGTTTTCGTGTTGTAGTGTGGACTGTGAAAACGGAGGCTTTTGAAAACGATGACGCATATTTAGTCATGTGACGCATATCGTACCAACAGATATCTGTGTTTATACCGGTAATTGTGCCTGTTATGTGCTATTCACTGTCACACTGCTGCTAAACAGCTGCTTTTCAGATAAAATATGACTGAGCGCGACGTAGACGCGTCAGTAAATGATGAGATATTTTTGTAAATAAAATGATCCTGCCAGAAGAATTGCATTAAAACTTATTATGTCTGTTCTGTCTGTATAATCTCAGTGCGTTTTTGGAGGCTTTACACATGCGCAGTAAGGCAAATTTAACGTTCTCTTCTGGGAACTCGAGCTGTGTCCGAAAACGCTATGGTGTGGTATGGTATGGCCTACAGCGAGACCATGCTCTGAATACATGTGCAAGCAATCCAATGAAAGGGCGAGACATCATGTACTTGATGCCCTTTGTACGCCCTTTGCAGGACATCTGCAACGCTGCTGGGTGGTCCACGCCCCTCACCTTTGTCAGGTTCTATGACTTGGATCTTTAAGCCGCTCCTGGCTCCTCTGTTCTTCTGCCGTAGTTGTGCCCTTCCACACTAGGCAGGGATTTGCAAGTCTAGAGGCATGGGCATCTCGTTCCCATAGCGTTTTCGGACGCAGCTTGAGTTCC
The DNA here is from genome assembly GCF_049309525.1 of Garra rufa. Taxonomy (NCBI): domain Eukaryota; kingdom Metazoa; phylum Chordata; class Actinopteri; order Cypriniformes; family Cyprinidae; genus Garra; species Garra rufa. Next base: position 30,349,867 of record NC_133374.1, read on the forward strand.
CAGAAAGGAAACCTGGGACGTTTTCATACGTTTCAGTGTGGACGAGAAACTTTTGGAAAACGCTTGGAAACGCTAGTGTGAACAGAGAGCATTTTAAAATGAAAACTCCGTTTTCAAATGTATCCGGATTAATGTAGATGTAGTCTTTGATGCACAGGGTACCCCCCTTCAGCGTAATTTTTCGTCGTGCAGGGTCCTCCACTGCTTTAAATAAGACACCCTTACCATCAATAAGCTGACGCGAAAGGCACTGGGAATTTTATCATCATGATTTAATGATATGTTGGGTAATAACACTCGTATAGTTTTAAATGGGGAAAAATGCAACACTCATTATGGCCGTGAAGCCCCGCCTTCTTATTGAAAGAGCCAATTGTTGATTAGTAAAGTCAGCGCGTCACTGCAGCTGCCGTTAGAAGTCCCGGTTGCTATAGAAACAATCGGCGCTCTAAGATGTGCACTCAGTACTGCGCATGCACACTGGCTGATCTAGCCTGAAGAAATAATCGTGTCAGATTTCATTGCTTTCAAATATTAAATTTAATCATAAGCTTGGTGAACAGTTTTGGAGAATTTGATGTTTCCCCATTCAAAGAGATTTTAAAGATGGCTGCCGAGTGAAATGACTTGCCTTAAAGGAACTTTGGTAATAATATTTCCATTATTGCATATATATTGGGGTGTGATTTTTCTATGCAAACAGTCACAACAGTTTTATTTATATTACACTGTTTGCACATTTACGAGCATGTAACCCAACCCCTGCCCCTAAAAATAAATTTATGTAATTTATGTAATTTGAATATTCCAAGTCTTCCAAGGCAAAACGATTGATTTGTGAGAGGAAAAGACACGATCGCGTCTCCGTCCGCCGTAAAGCTCATTCTGAAATCAAAAGATGCCGCCAGACAGAAGAAGCCTTATGTCAGCCTTGGTTGTGAAATTCTATTGGCTCTTGTGTGTCTCATGACCGATTGCATCATGCTAATGTTTGGGAGTCTTTGAATAAAATGTGAGCACGTTAATGAAGTGGAATCATTTTCAGCGATTAAAACCTTATGTTTTACTCTCTTCTTCGCATAAAGATATTGTATGGCTTCAGAAGACTTGGAATGCAACACGATTTGTTTGTAATGCTTTTATACTGCTTGTTTATGGTCATTTTTACAATAAATACCTGTGACTGTACTTATATTTGACTGTGTTTTATATTGTTCAGAAGTGGGTAGGTTTAGGGTAGGGGTGGGTTTTGGTGCTCCAATCAAAGTATACATTTATATGCAAACCAACAAATTAAGACAAACAACTGAAAACAATGGAGGACTCATGGAGGAATGTGACGCTAAGGGGTCCTGACCAAACGTCAATATGTGATGACTTGGGAGTGAGAACGTGTTGGTCAACGCAGGTCTGACTTGAAATGTTGAGTGGCGCTATAATTCTATTGCTGTGTGACATTTTAAAATAGCATACCATCCGCACTACACCTAAACCTACCCAATAGTATGAACATATGCGAATGTGACATAAAAACACAATTGCAAGCATGCCATTTTAGCTTGTTATTTAATCTTTCATCTTTCAGCTCTTTTACAGAGAGTCATGTTTTTCACAGGATTCGTACCCAAGGATTCTTTATCCTAAGTTTAATTCCATGCCGAGCTACCGAGAAAGCTTGTTTCATCTGGAAAGCGAAACATATGGAGCTGTAATCATAACTGTGTGCAAAAACAATTACAAGTTCTCACTGTTTTGCCACCTCTAGCGTTTCATTGATATGTACTTATTGGTGTGTATATGTCTTGCAAAAAAGTTCCCAAAGGTAAGTTTTCGTCATGAGATCAGGTAGACTTTTTTAACTTCTGTTCTTTTATTATTTTTCCTCATAAAGCCAAGGAGACCCCTAAAACAGAAAACTGAAACAGTCCAGGTACAGCGACTTTCCTTACAGAAGCAGAAATGACCAAAGTGCACAATTCTTGCTGTATTGCGTGACATTGGCTTTATTTCTTCTCAGTGTTGCTGAATACATAGCCGTGGCTGAACGACTTCACTGATGCTGATGATGATGAAGCTGATTCCAGACCATGACTATGAAAGGAAAGAAGAAACAGAGATTTGTGGGGGGAGGAGACTATGACTCGGATTTGTAATGGACCAGTGTCTTGTACGTAGACCTCTAGTCCTGTCACGTGAACAGTAACCGTATCCGTCTATCCGTCAGTGCCCTTTTGCGACAGTCCGTCTTGAGTGAGTTGTTTTAGCAAAACTAGCCACTTTCTGCAAATCATTCTTAATGTTTTTGGCTCCTCCTCAGCTAAACTTGTGTGTGTGGTTTAAAGGAACAGTTCACCCAAAAATGAACATTCTCATTTGTTCCAAACCTGTATGCAGCTATTTTTTTATGTTTAAACAAAAAGAGATAATATTAAAAATGCTTTATGTAGCCCTTATCATAAAATGACAAAACCTTACAAAGGACAAAAAAACAACAACAAAACACCAGTTTTAATTTTTGGATGGACTGTCCCTTTAAAAAAAAAAAAAAAATGTTTTAACGTCCAACAGTGAATAACTGTAACTCTTATTGTTGGTGAGACCACTTGTTATTGTCATTTGTGTCACACCTGCTGTTTTTTTTTCTGTTGTAGATTGTATAGATTATATGCACACATATTTAAAGTATTTATTATAAGTATTAATTCATATGTGATGCAGAATATATATTTGAATACATAGTGTATGCGTGCGTGTGTATGGATAGATCCTGTAGAGCTTGTGTGAATGCGTGTGTGTGCATGTACGCCCACATTCAGGGCAGCTCCTCCCGACAATCTTTCACTCATTGTACCCAGACCAAGCACAAAAACAGCACAGTACCATTACTGTACCACAGGGGGCGCTATACCATTGTCCTCTGAACAGCTGCAACACTGCCGGGCTCAAAGCCCCCATTCGGACACACAGTCTAAACGTCTGCGGCCTGGAAACGAGACCGCAGGAGCAGTTCACTTCACCATAGTGCCGCAAACCTGTGTCCTTTACCTTTACTATCACACGTCTTCTGTAGCCTATGTATTCACCTTCTTAAAGGAATAGTTCACTCAGAAATGTTAATAGTTTGTCATGTCGTTGTAACTCAACAAACAAGATGGTTGTCATTGTTACATGGAGGTGAATGTAAAGTTCAAAGTATAGTAGTGCATATGCACAACCGAATTCCATTTGCTAATGTGCGCAAACACAAGCGGTTAACAGATGAGAAAAAGAAAGAAAGTTTTATATCCCTGTCCAGTTTCTGCACTATTATTAATTAGAAGTTATGAGCAACAAAAATGCCAGTTGTTGTCTTTGAAAGTTTGTTGCCACCTTGTGGACAAACAATGCAAAATATACAGCTAGAAAAATATGTAAAAAGCGAATTTTTGCGGTAAGAGTGGGCGTGGTCATTTGTAATTTTATGAGTCTGTCTCATCTGCATCCAGCTATTTTTAGCTATTATTTTAATGCATTATCTTAATTATGAACACACTTGTTTGCTATTTCCCTATAACTGGAAGTCTCGCCCATAGGTATGCATCCTTTACTTCCCTGGTAGAGCACATATATTTTATAGAGACTGAATTTACATTTGAAAGACGTACTTATTAGAGTGTTTGCTCATCTGCAATATGTCAATAGGACGTTTCCTATCAGATGTGAAATATACATTAATTAGATGTCTTTAAGATGTTTATGATTTAGAATGTATGTAAAGCTAACACCTTAAAGACGTCTGTCAGATGTTTGATGCTTTCCAGATCTTCAACAGACATCTTGTAGACGGAAGTACTATTTGGGTAAGATGTTATTGCTTTCAAATCACATGAAGTTGAGTAAACAATGACAGAATATTGATTTTTAGGTGAACTACCTTTTTAATATCAATCGTATTTATAAACACTGTTCAATAGGACCAAAATGTCGGCCTCTAAAGAGACCAACCTTTGCATTTGTGTGCGTCTGCATACGTATGTGTGTGAGTGTATGTGTGTGTGTTGTTCCACACATCACTTGTTGTGATAAACCTGTGAGAGCTGTAGAAATGTAGGTCAGTTTATATTAAGAGAGAAGCGTTTTACAGAATATTAATCACATGTATTCAACACAGTCTAACGCTACAGATGCTTCGCTATTAGAGAGGAATTTAATACATATTCGTCTCATATCTGTGCAGCTGCATATGGCCGCTCTTCGTGCTTCGAAATAAATAAAGTCTTTGTCTGACACAGGCATCGGTGTGTGGATTCATTATTTTGTCTGAATAGAGATGCCAAGCCTCAGTCAATCTTCTCTTCTTTTCGTTCCTTCAAAAAAAGGTCATACATAACCCGTCAGAGAAAAAAAAAAACCGTCTCTCTAAAATACGTCAGGTAAAATTTTATTTAAAGGTCCCATATTGTCAAAATCGAAATTTCCTGGCTTTTTCATGATAACTGAGGTCTAGGGGCTATGTAACTACCATATGAGTTTCAAAACAGTCAATCCACAGTAAACTGCACACAGCCTGCTTAAAAGTAGCTGTTCATTATCATCAGCCACTGTGACTTCCGCAAAGATGTGACGTCCGATCTACTCAGTCACCGCCTTCAGTCACCACCCCGAACACCAACCACTGTCCCACCCTCCTTTTGTCAAAGCCAGACAATATCGTGTCCATAACATTGCTAAGCAACAACAACACGAAAACAAGTTGAGAAAACCCTGTTCAGTCGATAGATGTCGAAACTACATCATTGCACAGGCTTCAGAACAACGTGAATATAAGAGACCAGAGGTACATCAACTTCAGCCTCTTTCACACAGTGATTCCGGTAAATACACGGATAATGTGTCCCATGATTTGTTCCGGAGTTGTTTGATTTGGTTCATTCACAGTTGTTTTCCGGAATCTGTGCGTGCTTTACACACAACCCATAAAGACATGTGTCGTTTGGATGTGAGATGTAATGCGACGCGTACATTTCACTAAACTGAAAGTAACCTGACAAACTGTGCTTCAGCGCTGATAGTGAGGAGCTGGCTCTGCCCGATCGCCGCTTCATTCCACTTTGCACATATTTTTTCATTGTGAAGAGTCACATGATAACGTGCATCATCACTACAACACTGCCTTTATGGTTCTGGCTTTTGTTCACACAGCGCTCGTTCCCGTAATTTTCCAGAATCAGCGCGCATTGTGAAAGGGGCTTTACTAAAGCAACAGTTATGTAACTTACTGCATTCGGTGTTTGAAAAAGAAAAAACATTAATGATCATTCTGAAATATCCTGTTGAGTATCAGCAGGCTAGGCTCTCTCTATGGCTCTGGGCTCAGCTAAAGCATACATGACCGTAGTTAACTGTGGTTGGCCTTGCTGTGCGTCACTCAGAAAACAACAGGCCAATCAGAAGAGAGGCTCATGAATATTAATTAGATGGGCCAAAATCGACCTGTTTTTGACAGAGCTCCTAAAAAAGGAGCTGTACAAATATATTGAGATGGATTTTGGCACTTATACCGCAAATATATATTCTTAAGGACATCAACAACTAAAATAAACCTCCAGAAATGTGTACAATATGGGACCTTTAAGACCCTCTAGACTTAGTTATCCATCAGAACGATCGATTTGACACCACCGTAGCGTCTTGTCCCGTGTTGTAGACTGAAAAAACGGGGTTAAAGTCGATACCGACGTTTGACAGCTCTCTGAGGTCCGTCGTTTATAGGCTACTTCAAAGGCGAGACAGAATATGGCCACGATTACTCCCGGCGTTATGTACTGTACTGTGACTTCCCTCGGGCAATGATTCCAAAGGTTGGGCTCAGGGGTATTTTATCATAGTTTGAAGGCCAGTGTTTATGGGCTAATAAACGTGTTTCAAAGAATGGTGGGGCGGTCAGATTTATGAATGCTCTGGGAGGCAGGGAGGGGTAGAGGGATGAAATACACCTGGACTAAAGACACTCTCACTTTAGCCAAGACGTCTGGAGGAAGAGGAGTTTCCCACAGTACAGGTGAGCTGAAATTGGAACTGTGTAATGGATTTTTGCAGAACATCAGCATTTCTAAACTGGTCAGATTTGGCAAGAACACGTTTTTATTGGTTTATTATTCATGACTTGACAACTTAGATTCGGGGCATGTTCATGCTCATGTTCTGTCGACATTCACTTTGTAGACTTGTATGTAGTTTCAAAATGACCTTTTCATATTCCTTTTAAATTAATTTCAAATGTTTTTAACTAGCTAAACTTAGTGAAAAGATATTTTCTTAATCTTAAACTCTTAGATTTGTATTATTATGGTAACACTTTACAATAAGGTTCCTTTAGTTAATGTCTTAGCTAACATGAACAATACAGTACATTATTAGCCTACAGTATTTATTAATCTTTCTTAATGTTAATAAATTAAAATACAGATGTTCATTGTTAGTTCATGTTAATTTCACAGTGAATAATGTATTAGTAAATGTTGAAATTAGCATCAACTAAGATTAATAAATGCTGTATAACTATTGTTCATTCTTAATTAACGTTAACTAATGAACCTTATTGTAAAGTGTTTTATTTTTCAGGCTGCTTAAAATGTAGGATGATTACTAAATTTGGGGTCAAAATACAGTACATGTTGAAAACTACAATAAAACAAATCAAATTGATAAGCACATACGTGTAATTTTGAGGCCGTGTAATCCTTGTAATAGACTAAAAAAATGAATAAATAATAGCACTTTTAACAAATTCAATAAATTAAAAAAAGATAGCAGGTTAGTATGTTTTTTTTTTATGAATAAAAAAAATGCAATAATTTTGGTGTCCGTATGGTCCATATGAAAAACAAATACAGTAATTGGTTTTAATCATTTTTGGGTCAATTTAAGCCGATAACATTTTCAAAAATACAATAAAAGAAGCAGTTAGCATGAACTTGGCATATGGAAAATCATTGGATTTATTGGAATAAATGATTTTAGGGAGCAACTTTGCTTCAGGAACATTAAAAATTACAATACAAAATATATATAAAAAAAAAATAGTTAGAATCAGTATTATCTTATTCTAAAAACTGTATGCATTTATTGCAGTTATTAAGGTTTTTGTAATCCATGCAATACAAAAATACAATAAAAATTATATTTAAAATTTTGGGGTAAATTTAATGCAGGAACATAGTATGATTTTAAGCATGGAACAATTCACTGCATGCATGAATTACAATTAAGACATTGCAAAATTTGCTTTTATGCTGTATACCCCTAGTAAAAAGGTAATAGATTAAAAATGCATTTATTTTATTTTAAGTATAGTTCAAGTCTCTCGCTCAAGACTTACTAATATAAAAATTGTAATTAAACTTTATTTGGAATACTACTTGCGCACAATGCACATTGTTGATCTTTACATAATATCGGTCATAATAAGTGTACCTAAAACATACTTGCAATAGTTGCACTTCAGCACAATCAAATATACTTACGTATATCTTTAGTTGGACTTCAGCATTGCTTCTGCACAAAAAAGTGCAATAAGTAAAAAATAAAATAAAATATATAAATATATATATATAAATATATATTTGTTCCAATTTAGCAGACTTTAAGTATACCAGTTTAGTATACTAAAAGTACAATTTCACGGTATTTTTATTAAATTCATAATATGTAAATGCATTTGTAGTATACTTAACATGAAATAAATGTAAATACATTTTACTATATTTATTTTTTACTAGGGACTAGAAACTCTTTTACTTTACTTTTCAGGTTGACATTTTGCATAGCACTTTATAATGTGCGTGTTACAAAGTTTTGGATGTTACTAGTCAATAAGTATGTGCAATTATGGGTGGTGTGGTGCAGTGGTTAAAGGTTAGATCAAGAAAGTTTGCTAGTCTGAGCAAGCAATGAACAATATGCCAAAACCACTGTGCCCTAGAGCAAAGCAATACAGAAAAAGTTAACATCATAGACCTGAAGTGTTTGTTTGTCTGACAAGATCTGCATGTGAAATTGAAAAGCAAACTGCCCTCACTTGAGACTTTATGAGTCATTTTCTCTTCAAAGCAGCATGAGTTAATCATTGCTCCTGAGATATGGATTGGGAAGTGAATCAATATAAGCAATGTACTTAATAAAGCCTGGAGGAGTTGAAATGACAGAAATGTTTCAGGGTCTGCAAATAGACCTTTTCTTAAGAACCATTTTCTGGTTGTTTTTGAGTTGAGCTGTACGAAAGCATTCAAGAAATTCAGAGAAAACATCAGATTGCTTTACAGAAGCAACAAATTCATGTGTACATATACGACAATGTATTCCATTTACTTACCTGACCTTTTGAAAATACACGAAAACTACATACAGATGCTTTAAGTACCAAAAAAGTACTATTAATTTAAAATGCATTTTAATTTACATTACCAGTTTTGCCATCCACACCGTGAACCACAGAGAGCAGCCATGCCAAGTGGAGCAGGTGAGTCTCATTTTGAAGAGTTGTACTTCTGCTCTCTCTTTTATATTGTTAATGAGAGCTGGAGAGAGAATATGTCCATAAAAGTCAGTCCTTCCTTGTGAGATTGTGTTATGCTATAAAATTAAGTCCAAACACTTTAAAACAAGCACAGCATTATGGGTTTATGGTATGTTATTGCACTAGTTTTGCAATTAAAATTCTATGAAGGCCAGTTTTATGAATATGGGTGTTTCTATTATTGTACTGTATATGGGTGTATTGTGTATTCTGCAACTGACAGAATGTGTTTAATATCAGTCTGCCTCAGAAATTACATTTTAAGCATAATTTTAAGCAATTTGGGAGAGAAAAAAAATATTTAAATATATAAATAAATACTTTTCAAAAATAAGATTAAATAAAAAGTTAGTTAATGTTGTTCATATAGAGTCTGAGACAAGGATAGATAATAAATAGTAAGTAAAAGACAATAAAAAATAAAAAAAATAATAAAAATGCATTTTAATAAAACATAAATTAAGAAACAGCCAAAAACAAAATATATAACTTTATTTTAATGGTCATTTGAATGCTAAATGCTATAATAGAGACAGTTTAGTTTTTATTTTTATTAAAATTAAGTTTCTCAACATCTTCCTCACCTCATTCCACTTTAATATCTTAGGTAGCTTTCTTGCAAAGGCTGCCTTTGACTTTCACTGTGCACTTAAGGCATTGTATCCTTTAAAAATCTTTGAAGCAATATATTCTGAAAGCACTATTTAAATAAAATGAAGTGAAGGCCTGTGTTTGCATGTTATTGTAGGTTCAGCCTGATGTGTTGGACTGTGAAACTCAAAATGACAGTTATGCCACGTTTTCCTTGCAGACCCTGATTTCCTCTTGTAACTCTATTATTGTCATCACCTCTGGGCAGAAGTAGGGCATGTCTCGACCATCGAGCAAATACAGAACTAAATCCTTTTGGGAAATCACATACATAATATATGAAAACACACAATCATGATAGCACAAGAACACACGCACAGACAATCCATCAGGACTAAACAGTGATTCCCAACTAGGGGCCCATATGCCCTACGGTACTAAATCGCATATTTCAATTAAAATTTGTTAAACCTATTAAACAGAAAAATTATTGATCACTCCACCAAATAGAGCTGGGCGATATGGCCTAAAAATAAATTCGACGAAATAGAGCAAAATCAGTCACTTAAAGTCACTTGTTTATTTAACTGTTGTATGAAATCAATAGCTCATTTACAAACTCTCTTAAAAATTATTAAAAGCTGTCACTCATCTTAGTTTGCAATTTCACAAAGCTCTATTATAATAAACAAAGCTCTCTCACTGCACCATCATTATCTTATTTACACTCTTTCTACACATTGTTTATTAAAGGGGTGTGAGATATGTCCGTGATACATTACTCAATGTTGCAAAAAGACGTAGAAACCTTTGAAGCTCCCCTGAGCGCAAATACAAATATGCTGATCGGGTCAGTCGCACATGGTGCTCCTAAATATTTTTTCATAGTCGCACGTAAGAGGGTTTTTTTTTTGCCCTCAAACGGCTGGTCGCACCGGTGTGACCTAAGATTCTTTTTAGTCGCACCATTGAGAAATTAGGTCGCAATCTAGAGCCCTGAGATGCAAATCATTCGCCATTGTCTTCAGTCATCTTTCTTACTGTGTTCATATGGTAGGTGAAATTGTATGTAAATGTACTGTAATGTAACAGGCTAACTTGCTAGCAAGCAGCTAATTATGTCCCTTTAGTGGCTTGCGCTATTTTACTGTAACGCGTTATTTATTTTCTGTGCCTTTCTGAATACAGATTTATATTAGTGTATTTCTAATATGGCAAATGCGCGGGGGGAGGGCTGAGCCCATTTGGAACTGCTAGAGCCCAGAGGGGAGCGTCGGCGGATATTAAAGAGAAATCCGATTTTCATTCAAACAAATCGATGTAAACTACACATTCGAGTTAATCGATAAAATCGATTTATCGCCCAGCCCTACCACCAAAGTGTAAATGCATAAAGTCGCAAACAGAAAATCTACAAGATGGAATGACATGTAAGTTTGAGTGCACTGCAATCAACCCGATCTCAGAGCAATTCGTACAGTAAACTTTACATGGTGGCTAATTTGAATGAAGGTTGTATGAATTCAAACTAATTAACCACCTTTTGTACGAATTTGTGCAAATGACCTACCCCTAAACCTACCTGTCAATGGGGTCTAGACAAATAGTGAAGTAGTATGCGTGAGGTCGTACAAATTCGTACTAATGACCTACCCCTAAACCTACCCGTCAATGGAATCTAGACAAATCATACAAAATTTGTACAAGTGAGGTCATATGAATTTGTGCAAATTACCTACCCTTAACCCTGCCTCTAAACAATGGAGTCTAGAGAAATCATACAAAAACGTACAAGTGAGGTAGTATAAATTTGTACGAGTGACCTACCCCTAACCCCATTCCTAAGTCTACTTGTAAATGGGGTCTAGACAAATGATACAAAATCATACGAGTGAGGTCATATGAATTTGTATGAATTACCTACCCCTAACCCTGCCCCTAAACAAAAGAATCTAGATAAATCGTACAAAACCATATGAGTGAGGTCGTACTAATTTGTACGAATGACCTACCCCTAACCCCGCCCCTAAATCTACCTGTCAATGGGGTCTAGACAAAATCGTACGAGTGAGGTCATATGAATTAGGGTTAGGGTTAGGTTTATGAGTGAGGTCGTACAAATTTGTATGAATGACCTACCCTTAACCCCGACCCTAAACCTACCCATTAATGGGGTCTAGACAAATCATGCCAAATCGTACGAGTGAGGTCATATAAATTCATACAAATTACCTATCCCTAACCCTGCCCCTAAACAATGAGCTCTAGACAAATCATACAAATTTGTATGAGTGAGGTCTACCCCTAACCCCTACCTGGCAATTGGGTCTTTTGGCAGAGAGTGAATTTGCGTTTTCATTGAGCATGTCTCCTGCTCCATCACAGGGCTCGACAATAAGGACTGCCCGATGGCCCGGGGCCAGCGTGCGAGACGCTCGGGACAGTAGACAGGATCGTCACTGGCCCGATTGGGCCAGTGCTGACTTGTCACTATGTATAATTTGCCTGCGACTGTTTGTCAAATTCGTGCAAATACAGTCTTAGAATCGAGAAACAGCTTGTGTTTTTAAGCCTTTAAATGCTACCTTCTCTGTGATGTTGTGCTTTTCGGTTCCTCTTATCTGATAGGATGTTGTAAGCACTGTTTTTTTTCCGTAACCTGGTAACAACCAGTATAGTCTCACGCCCACGGAACGTTGGCTAAACGTCTGATGCATATGGTACACTTAACTGGAAACACTTCAGGAATGTCGAAGTCGTGATCTGATTAGTTGAATTTGATCGGATTTCCGGAACACGCGAGTGTCGCGTTTATTTTCGGTCCGCAGGGAAACAAAGCGCAGACTGATTTACTCGCGTTTTGCTAAAATGTGCTTATGCAGACGCCGTTGTTGTTATACACATTTGCGACGTTCGCGAACAAATTACTGACTTACTGCTTGTTCTCCCTCTTCTTCGTTAACTTTCAATGCTGGTTATTTCAGTGACTGACTTGTTGCATGCCCGTCTGTTGTTATGGGGGCAGTTCTACGCCCCGAAACGTGATGCTGAACGAAACGAACTGTGATTGGTTGTTTTACATGTCGGTCAAACGGCCTTATGGGCGGGCCTTGGCCAATGAAAGCTGCCATGAATACCAGACCTTCAGCTGTCAGTCTGAAGGTCTGGCTACGCGAGACTACAACCAGTACAGCGAAGAGACGGCAACATGGCGGCAACATCAAATTATGAAGCTAAAAAGAAAACGTCTGTTTCTAACTCGCATTTGCGACTAAAAATTACTACGTGTGACTGTGAAAAAAAATATTTAGGAGCACCATGTGCGACTGACCCCATCAGCATATTTGTGTTCGCGCTCAGCAGAGCTTCAAAGGTTTCTACGTGTTTTTGCAACGTTGAGTAATGCATCACAGACATTTCTCACGAATCCTTTCATAAACAAAGTGTAGAGAGAGTGTAAACAAGAGATTGATTTTGCAGTTAGTAATACAGAGCGCCGTTGATTATAATAGAGCTTTGTGATATCGCAAACTAAGATGAGTGACATCTTTTAATAGTTTTTGAGTTTGTAAATGAGGTACTGATTTAATACAACATTTAAATAAACAAGAAGTTATTATTAAGTGACTTACATTGTCTGACTATAACACTATTGCCTGATTTTGCTCTGTTTCGTCGTCAAAAGTAGTCTGAAACAAGTCACAACTGAGCCGCTGCGCATCTCCACTCAAACACAGTGTTTCGTTTATGAATGAACGTGCGTTTTTAAACGAATCTAGTGAAATGATTCAATTTCCTATTTATAAAGAGTCACTTGCTTTATTCCTGAATGAACCATCCGTTCAAACGAATCAAATGAATATGATTCAGTAATTAAATCAGTCTCTTGCCGCCACCTGCTGGCAGATCTCTGTATTCAAAATTTTATAACATGAATTTATGAATTTGATTGCACTCATGGCACCTCTGAGCCTAATTAAACATATGAAAAGGTAAAAACAAAGGTAAAAAAAATCATGTACGACCACCGTAAAAACAAAACTTTTAACATAAATTCTGCTTAATAACACTATTTACTAATATTGTTTAATTTTATTCTTTGCAACAACATTCCATAAATAGGAATCCTCCATTTATGTATAGTTAACTGCTGATCTGGGAACATCAACCTGGACATACTGTTGTGCATAAATTTAGTTACATCACAATTATAATTTTTTTAAATTGTCAATTGTATTTAAGGAAATATATAGTTATATTTGGCTTTTGACACATTGGTTAAAATGTGGCTAAGAAATAACTATTAACTTTTTTATTTTTTATTGGTTGGGCCAGTGAAAATTTTGGCAGGGCAAGTAAAAATCTGAACCACTGGCCCAATCGGGCCAGTAGAAAAAATCCTTAGCGTTGAACCCTGCATCAGTATTATAAATTTTAATGGTTTGATGGAAAATAAGAACAACTCAAATAATAATTGTATCTGGAATTGGACACACCCCAAGTTCTAAAGTGGCGTGAAGTAACATTATCCTCAATGATCTTCTTCATTTCAATAATAATATTCAAGGAATATTATGCCTTGTTTCATTTGATTTTATTCTGAATCTCTGTTTCCAGAGCCTACAGTAGACCCTGATGCTGACTTTGTCTATGGTAAGGATGAGAAAGTTCCTCTAGAATATTTTTTTTGTTTGTTTTGGTTGTGTGGGCAAGAATAATATGATCAACTATTAATATTGGAATATGGTCATTTTCTTACTATGGGATATCCAGAATAAAACAATTAAAATAAAATTACAAGGCCCATTAAGAACAAGAGCTGTAACTATAACATTTTAATAATCATTCTAATTTAGTGCAACAGCGAAGTCCACATCTGAATGATATCATTGAAATTATTGCAAACTATTGGTCTGAACAGGCCTTAAAACTGTTTGCATGTTTCTGTATTAATCAGAATTTTCGTCATGTTTTCCTTAATCAGAATATCCTTATTCAAAACTTGTTCTGCCTCTGCTTCACAGACTATGAGACTCTGCGCATTGGAGGCCTGGTCTTTGCTGGGATCATTGTGGTACTATCAGTCTTCCTCCTGACAGGCAAGTGTTTAGCTAGCGCGTGTGTGTGTCTGATATGAGTCATATCAAATCACTGATGTGTAATGACTGTCTGGTCCTGTAGGTAACCGCATCAGACGGTGTGGCAAGCCTAAGGTAAGCACCCTTAACTTACTCATTTGTTTCTGGTGACATCTAGTGGACAGTATTGAACAAATATTGTAATTGTAAACAAGGAAGTTTTCGCTTTTCACTTCAGTGAATACGTCTAGGAGTAGGTTTACTTTTATTTGTAAGAATTTACCTTAATCTTGATTTCTAAAAAATGAACACTAACCTTAAAAAAAAAAAAAAAAAAAAAACGAGAAATGACCTTTTCCTGAGAACACAGCTGTAATTGTTGTAGAAAAAATATTTGTTGAGTGCATGACTTTATTTGTCTGAGCTGACAGTCTTTAAATGTATCTGTATTTTGTGTGCATGCCAGGTGAAGCATGTGGATGAAGAAATTTAAGATGGCTCATTGGCTCATGTCTCTACTGGATGGTTTGGAGATGTGAACAAGCCTGCGAAACTGAGAAAGTCATATTATTATGTTTAACTTAACAGTTTAATGTTTTTTTTTTTTTTTTTTTATTGTTTAACATTTCATGCAAAGATTGAATTGTAAAAACTGTTTAAGTATGGTGTTGATAAGCAATAAAAGATTATATTAAGTTATATTTCAGATTTCTTTTTTTAATTCATTTTTTGAATGAATGAATGAATGAATGAATGAATGAATGAATGAATGAATGTATGAATGAATGAATGAACTATATGTACACTACCAGTAAAAAGTTTTTGGACAGTAAGATTTTTAATGCTTTTTTTTTTAAGAATTCTGTTCTGCTCACCAAGCCTGCATTTATTTGATCCAAAATACAGCAAATTGTATACAGTAATATTGTTAACTATTTTTACTATTTAAACCACTGCTTTTTATTTGAATATATTTGAAAATATAATTTATTCTTGTGATCAAACTACAATTTTAGCATCATTACTTAAGTCTTTAGTGTCACTTGAACCTTCAGAAATCATTCAAATATGCTGATTTGCTGTTCAAGAAACATTATTATTATCATTTAATACATTTCAGTCATTTTTTTCAGGATTCTTTGAGTAAAATAAGTATTTTATCCCCTTATCAATCAGCAAGATTTCTGGCACCCATGTCTTTTATACAGGTAATGAGCTGAGATTAGAAGCACTTTCTTAAAAGGAGTGCTCGTAATCTCAGTTTGTTACCTGTATAAAAAACACCTGTCCACAGAAGCAATCAATCAATCAGATTCCAAACTCTCCACCATGGCCAAGACCAAAGAGCTGTCCAAGGATGTGAGGGACAAGATTGTAGACCTACACAAGGCTGGAATGGGCTACAAGACCATCGTCAAGCAGCTTGGTGAGAAGGTGACAACAGTTGGTGAGATTATTTGCAAATGTATGAAACAAAACAACTGTCAATTTCCCTCGGTCTGGGACTCCATGCAAGATCTCACCTCGTGGAGTTTCAGTGATTGTGAGAACAGCAAAGAATCAGCCCAGAACTACACAGGAGGATCTTGTCAATGATCTAAAGGCAGCTGCGACCATATTCACTAAGAAAACAATTGGTAACACGCTACACCGTGAAGGACTGAAATCCTGGAGCGCTCACAAGGTCCCCCTGCTCAAGAAAGCACATGTACAGTTTGCCAAAGAATATCTGAATGATTCAGAGGAGAACTGGGAGAAAGTGTTGTGGTCAGATAATACCAAAATCAATCTCTCTGGCATCAACTCAACTCGCCATGTTTGGAGGAGGAGGAATGCTGCCTATGACCCCAAGAACACCATCCCCACTGTCGACACATGGAGGTGGAAACATTATGCTTTGGTGTTTTTCTGCTAAGGGGACAGGACAACCCTGTTGAAAAAAACAGCATATGCTGGTTAGGTAGGTTTTGTTGCTAAGGACCAGCATAAACCAGCTAAGGATCAGCTTAAACCAGCATCAAAACCTACCTAACCAGCATCAAAAGTACCTAACCAGCATATGCTGTTTTTTTTTTTGTTTTTTTTTTTTTTTTTTACCAGGGAACTGCATCCCATATACCGTCAAATCTTGGGTGAAAACCTCTGTCCCTCAGCCAGGGCATTGAAAATGGGCCATGGATGGGAATTCCAGCATTGCAATGACCCAAAGGAGCAAACAAAGGAGTGACTCAAAAAGAAGCACATTAATGCCATAAAAAATCTGTAGAGGGAGCTGAAGGTTCAAGTTGCCAAAGGTCAGCCTCGAAACCTTAATGACTTGGAGAAGATCTGCAAAGAGGAATGGGACAAAATCCCTCCTGAGATGTATGCAAACCTGGTGGCCAACTACAAGAAATGTCTGACCTCTGTGATTGCCAACAAGGGTTTTGCCAAAAAGTGCTAAGTCATGTTTTGTGAATAGGGTTAAATACTTATTTCACTCATTAAAATGCAAACCATTTTTTAACTTTTTTAAAATAAACCTATCATTAAAATTATAGACTGATAATTTATTTGTCAGTGAGCAAACGTACAAAATCTGCATGGGTTTAGATAATTTTTTCCCCTCACTGTATAACATTTCCCTCACACGCACACCATTTCTTCATGCACTTTATTAGTCACATTATGGTTAACTGAACAGTTTATTTTTATTTTTATTTTTTTAATTGGTAAAGATTTTATTACAACATTGATTTGGAAAAAAAAAACTGTTTAAGTATGGGGTTAAAGAACAAAAAAGGACAGTTATATTTCATCAGATATTTAATTTAATTTTTTTTTTTTTTTTTTTTTGAATGAATAAATTAATGAACTACACATACACATAAACATGCAACATTTCTTTGTGTACTTTATTAGTCATATTCCCCCGGTTTCACAGACAAGGTTTAAGCCTAGTCCTAGACTAAAATGTAAGTCTGAGCTGTTTCAACTAAAATAAAATTGCACTGATTGATCCTAAAATATATTAGTGTCTTTGTTTTGTCTCAAGATGCACACCAGTAATGTTTTTATTCTAACCACGTTTAGTAAACTTGCTTAAATGTCCTAATTGAACTTTGGCCTAATCTTGGCTTAGTCTAAACCCTGTCTGTGAAACCGGGCCATTATGTTTAACTTAACACTTTATTTATTTTTAATGTGATAAAACATTTCATTACGATGATTTGGAAAAAAACTGTTTAAGTATAGTGTTAAAGAACAATAAAGCATAGTTTTATATCATCACATATTTCATTTTATTTAATTAAATTATTATTATTATTATTATTATTATTATTATTTAATAAAGCTTCTTTACCATACAGTCTTCTGATAATATCAAATATTAAACACTAGAGGGCAGCAACTCTTAGCTTTTGGGATACAACCTTCAACTCAAATTCAGTTGTTTGTTGCACATGTGGCACATTTGAACTTTTCTGTTAAGTGTTTTATGTGCAATGATGCACCGTGATACTTATTGAATTAGTATTGAATTGCTTCCTCAAGTCTGAATGTGACGAATAAATTCTAATTTGTATTTCTAGTATTTCTAATTGCCTATAGTTAATTTGTTTTGTCCTTCATACATAAATGAATAAATAGATACTACTAAATAAAACAATGGCAGTAAAAAATGAATTTACAGTAAATATTGTTGGTGTATTGTAACTAACATGACTGTTTCTTTAACTGCTACTATACATGTATTGCTATATCCAAGCATTTTTAATACTTCATCTTCTTTAAAACCTATTGCAACTGGTACATTTCCACTTAAATTATAAAGTTTTGCTTCAGTGGAGTTCCAGGAAACATCCTGAGGTTTGTTTAACCTGAGCAAACCCAGATTTATGCAGATCTGTGTGTATTCACTAATCCTGAACGATCCTTTCTCTAGATTAAAATCTGCTTCCTGTGCAAAGATCACAGATAAACTCACCAGCTGAACTTTCTGGCTAAATTCTGCTTCGTTCCGGTTCCTGGGGATAGAGTCATATGATTGGTCAATTACTTAACATTTTGTCAAATAAGACAAACAGAGTCTAGCATAAAATATTTTTTAGGATGTCTCTTTTTGAATGAAATTATTAGAATGCATATGTAACTGATGTAGATATACGACTACTCAAACATGTAAATGGACAGTAGGACATTCTGACACAAATAGATTACACATAAACATAATTAAGTGACTTTTTAAGTATTATTAATATTATTATTATTAATGAGCTGCTATTCTTATTTTGTAAGATTAATCCACCCCCCAAAAAATATAATTTAAATTATTTTAAATATTTTAAATATTCAGAACGTTTTGATATTTGTCATTTTTAATATTTTGATTAAGAGAAAGTTATTCAAAAAAAAAAAAAAAAAAAACATTTTATCCATCAGTTAGCATTTCTCCATCTGTGTTTTTTTTTTTTTTTCTTTTTTCTTCAGCACATAAGTTCATGGAAAACCCTTACATCAGTTTCCTCGAAAGCAAAGGTTTGTTTCTCTATATGCGTTCCTTAATTCTTCAAGGAAATCTGCCAATTTCTTAACTGTCCTTAAGCCAGTGTAATACAATTCACTGTAATTTCTTGCAAAGTTTCCTAATAAATTCACAAGCGGACATGTTCTGATTATCTAAATCACAATTCTCTTCCACAGAACTCTCATTTTCAGAAGTCTGTTTTTCTTTAAAGATTTGTTGGTTGTTCCTTAGTTCTGTGTCTATTCTGTAATACAATGTTGAATAATAATCAACAGTGTGACAAGATTTAAAATAAGTTCCCCATACACAAGGTAGGTCAGCTTAGAGTGGCTCATCTTACCCCACTGTCTTCTGCATCACATATATCTTGCTGTATATCAAAGTCTTGGTCATTGGTCACTAACTAACTCTCCAGATAGTAAAGAACTGCATGGTTAGACGAACAGAAAGAAAGGAAGAGCTGGAGATGAGCCAGAGCTCAGGAAGTTTGAGGTATTGTTCTGCAAGCTGACATAGAGCATTAATCACTGCTCCAGGCCTGAGCTTAATTATGCTTGAATAAATAAGTCATTAAAGGCAGAGACAGGGCCTGTCAGCCACGCTCATGAGCCGAAGCGCTCTGCTAGCAACACCTTCATCTTTTTCTTTCACTTTCCCCTCATTCATTCTCTCTTGCGTATTTCTACTTATATTTCATTAACTCACAATGGAACATATTGGCTGTCCCCAGGTTTCCTTCAGAAAAGGAAAATGAATGTGTGTAAAGAGTGTGATTAGTATATATACTTAATTATAAACACAAACAATTGTAAACATTACTTACACTACCAGAAAATAAAATAAAAATTATATATTTTTTTACATTAACAATGTAATCAATATTATATTTATTAAAGCCAAGTATGAATCTCATCAAGTGTTTTGATTATTTTTAGATTTATTACAAAATAAAGACTCAAGGCAGTAACCATTTAAGCAAATAAAATATATTCAGTGGTTTAACAAACAAAGCTCTGTAAATACTGGTTACAGACACGAAGATTTACTTCACATTTCACCAAACTCGATTACTCACTAAAAATTCCCAAAGAACATATTTTCATGCCATTTTAAGTCTTATGTTGATGTAACAAAGTGGTTATATATCTAAGTGTGTGAGTTGTTTACTTACTTCATTAAATTGGTCTTCCTATTAACGCCATATTGTTTATTCAGACTGTTTTGTAAACGCGGAAAGCGCATGAACGCAAGAGGCGGGATTTATCGCTTGAACCAATCACAGCCGATCATAACCAGTCATATCCAATCATATCGCGATGCTTTGCCACCTTTTAGTCTAGGACTAGGCTTAAGCGTGTCTGTGAAACCGGGGAAATGTTTTTTTATACAGTGATACACTTTTTTAAATACCGCCGTTGTTTTATTTTTGTATTTGTATTAATTTTTTATTCTCATCTAATATTTCTCATTCACTATGCAGGTGTGTCATTAAACTAGCCCTCGGTTTCACAGACAAGGCTTAAGGCTAAAAAAAATAGCTAAAACCAGCCTAGGCTGGTTGGCTGGTCTTAGCTGGTTTAAACGGGAAGTAGCTGGTTTTAACTGGTGTTCTCCCAGCCTGACCAGCTAAGACCAGCCTGGCCAGGCTGGGAAAGTGGCCAAAACCCCTCTAAAACCAGCTTGCTGACCAGCTAAAAAAAGGCTGGTTGACCAGCTATAGCCAACCAGCCTAGGCTGGTTTTAGCTGTTTTTTTCAGCAGGGTGAGCTGTCTCAACTGAAAATATCGTGCTCTAACATAAGTGTCTTGCTCTGACATATCTTAAAATAATGCATTTTTTTTATTACTATTATTTTTGTACTACTATTTTTTTATTCTCATATAATATTTCTCATCCACTATGCAGGTGTGGGCATTAAACTAGCCCTCAGTTTCACAGACAAGGCTTAAAGCTAGTCCCAGACTAAAATGCACGTTGGCCTTGCTGACAATTTTTTTGCTAAAACCAGCCTAGGCTGGTTTTAACTGGTGTTCTCCCAGCCTGACCAGCTAAGACCAGCCTGACCAGCCTGACCAGGCTGGGAAAGTGGCCAAAACCCCTCTAAAAACCAGCCTGCTGACCAGCTAAAACCAGGCTGGTTGACCAGCTAAAACCAGCCAACCAGCCTAGGCTGGTTTTAGCAGTTTTTTTTTTTTTTTTTTTTTCAGCAGGGTGAGCTGTCTCAACTGAAAATATCGTGCTCTAACATATGTGTCTTGCTCTGACATATGTTAAAATATGTCAGTGCCACTGATCTGTCTCAAGATGCACACCTGTAACGTTTTCTTCTAAGGCATTTTTTATAAAAGCTGCTATCTTAATTTGGCCAAGGCCTAGTCCTGGTTTAAGCTAAGCCCCATCTGTAAAAGCGGGCTTTAGTGTAGTTGAGTATAGTTTAGACCCTATATTTTGAGTACAGTTGAAATTATAGATTACCCAAAAATTAAAATTCTATCATCATTGACTCACCCTCTGCTTGTTCCAAACCTGTAATGAATTTCTTTCAGCTGTTGAACATTTTGAAGAATACTGGCAACCAAAAAGTTAATATTAGCCATTGATTTCCATCAGTATTTTCTACACTATGGAAGTCAGTGGCTACTCTCAACTTGGTTACCAACATTCTTGCTCAATAATAATAAAAAAGAAACTCATATAGGTTTTGGAGCTAGTACATAATGACAAAATCTCTTTAATACCTCTAAGCACATTGAACATAAAAATACAATAAACAATCACTTAGCATATAATTTAAAAAGTTCAAGATTTTAAATTTCTGCATATGGATATAAACTAAAGCAAGTATATCTAACCTTAAAAAGTACTGCAGTGTAGACGTGACAAAATCTCTTTGAGCTTGCAGAATAAAGTGTAAATAGTGGTCTGCTTACAGGTGCACTTAATGGTGAGAGGGTCACTACTTGAAGGTTCCCACACACGGAGAAGTGTTCAAGCCTGTAGGGTATACATGAGTGCACTGGGTCTTGTTGCAGTTGGTCAGCATTTTAACACCCCTGCTTAGAGCTTAAAGATATACTGGTTTAACTTGTCGTGAAAATAAATCCCCTTGTTTGGTTTTGTTAATTTGAAGGGGGCGACTGTAGCGTGGGAATGGAGATACAATCTAGACACAGGTCTGGATGGAAACTTGTACTGTGGATGGAAACAACATTGTACTGCAAAAGGTAACTGATTGAAGCCCACACAAACTAATGAATATGAATGCCTAATGTGCTTATTCCAGATAGATAGATGGATAGATAGATAGTCTGCATTGTACGATCTTCCCACTAGATGTCAGTAAGTATTCTCATTCATTCAAATGCACGCATATCGTTATCACACACACTGATATACACACCCAAGTCCAGGGAAG